>NC_092874.1:436886024-437236024 GCF_028372415.1 Notamacropus eugenii
TTTTGTTAAGGGTTTGGTCTGGGGTGGTGGATATGTCTATATTCTTGAGCTTACCCTATAGCACTTAACTCAATCAGAAATTCATCTTGGAGAAGGCAGACTTCTAGCTTGGTGCCTGGCCTAAACCCTGTATTTCTTGATGTGTGAACTTTTCTCCTATCCTTTTGGAAAGTTCTGATTTCAGAACTGGAGTGAGATTTCCTATGGTTCTCCTTTATACCAATAAGGAGAATAAGCTGTTACCCCTGAAGGCACTCCTTACCTCTGGTCAACCTTTCTGCTTTACTGATAATTTGAGAGATGTATTCCAGTATCAATTATCTTCATTAAGGTAAAAGTAATCATATGAACAAAGCCGTTTTGAGGAGACAAAGGAAATAAACTCGTAGTAGGCTTAAGGTGACTGAATGAATGATCCATTCAAAATTGGTTATCACGAACAAAATTAGGATACCATACTAAGCTAATTGCATCAAAATCCTTACTCAGGATTATTATGTGTATATTCTGATGCTAAATATCAGAATGATAGACTTATTGGAGCTAGAAGAGGCTTTACAGAATTTCTGATCCAATCCCATAATTTGTAGGCTCTCTGGAACAGAAATCTCCTCCGCTCCACCATTCTGTGGCCTCTGCTGCTCCAGAATTTGCCGGGAGTTCTTTTTTACAGATATTCTATGGGCTGTGGGTTTGGAGCTAGTGTATGTGCGTCTTTCTACTCCGCCATCTTGGGTCCGCCCCCTCCATCTTGGTTCCGCCCCCAATCCCATAATTTGTGAAGGAAGAAACAGACTCCAAGAAGTTGAGTGACTTACCAAAGGTCACACGTAATTACTGGCAGAGATGTGTCTAGAGTAGATGTGTCACACTCTCAGACCTCAAGTCATATTCACTTGAATGCCACTTAAACCAGATTAAATTGTAACTGGGAAATGTTTAGCAAAATAAAAATCTAACCCAACATAGATAATATGTGGCTTTCTAAGTCAATATACCACTGCAGGGATCCATTTCTACTGGAGTTTAACACACTGGTCTAGATTCAGTACTCCAGTTCAGTACTCCATCTTGAATGTAAGCTAAGATACAAAGAATATCCAAAGAGAGGACCATATTTCCCCAAAAGCTCTGGGCCTCAAGAATGGGCCTGATGGAAGTTTCCTAGACTTTTATTCCAGTGAGACTGCATATTTGCAGCATAGGATGATTGCATAATGGGAATGATGGAGACTTTTAGAGAAGAGAAAGCCATGTGGAGAGGCTGCAGTCATGGTATCTAGGAACTCAGGAATCTTCACATGTTTCTGAGACCCCAGAGAGCAAAGAGAGATGGCTGTTGAGAGCAAAAAACTGAGTTTGAACAAATTAATGGGAGCAGATGTAACCTACAAGTTAGCATGACTAAGCTGAGAGTTACATCCATCTCATTCCAGAGAGAAAGAGCGAGACAGACAGAGAAATGATGTAGGAAACAATCTAATAGAAAATTCATTTTTCAAACTGAGAAAACATGAATCTACTATTAATTGTTTTCTATATTATTCCTTCAGAGATGAGACCCTAACCTGAAAACAGTATGTGTGCAGATATTGTTTTTCTTATTTTTTAAAACTCCTGATTGAATGTCTTTTACAGTTCACATTCCCCCTCTAGTAAAATCTGAGTTTAGAGTAGGAGTCAGCAAACTACAGCCCTCAGGCCAAATCCAGACAGCTGGCCTGTTTTTGCAAGGCTTATGAGTTAAGAATGATTTTTACTTTTAAAATACAATAAAACTTTATTTAAAAATGTAAAACCCATCCTTAGCTTTCTTCGTTTCTTAGTTAAATACAATAAAACTTTATTTAAAAATGTAAAAACCATTTTTAGCTTATGGCCATACAAAAACAGATGGCAGGCTGAATTTGGCCCATGTGCCATAGTTGGCTTATTTTAGATGATCTTACTAGCGTTCAGCTGAACGGGGACAGCAGCTCAAGCCAAAAGAGGCACACATCTATAGACTACATATTGCTCCCAGTAGGTTGTGTTAATCCAAAGGTAAATGGACCACAGGTCACAAGGTCCTTTTCATTTAGAAGGAGAGATTATTTCCAAAGAACAAGGGAAAGACATCTGAGACTCTTAGAGAGAAACCACACAGGCAATTTATCTGAGAAATGAAATCCTTCCCATTTGGCATCAACCTTGAGCCAGTATATATTTTACCATTTTAGCTTAGCATCCTCCCCATTCTTTCTAAGCCATGACCTTTGCGGTTGCTTGGATCTATCTACTCCTGCTCTTCCTCTTTTTATCAGTTGGAGAAGAAATGCCACACCCTCCTGTCAATGAAGCAAACAGTTTTTCCATATAGGGGCAAAGACCAGTCTCAAAACTTTCGTAATTTTTATCTTTTATTAAAAACCAGATAGATTGCCAACAGTGAGTAAAATGTAGCATATTCAAATAATTAGCTGCTTGTGTCATTTTGCTATTTTAAAACTTTCCTTATTTGAACTCTTGGAAACACTTCCTTCACATTTATTAGGCTTCTACCCAGCCCCCCTCTTCCCAAAAGAGAATAATTCAGTAAGACCTCCTCATCTTTTATGGGACAAAAACTGTGAAGGATTTTTCTTCAGATAACACAATTTTATTGAGGTATTTGTTGTAACTCATCAGTAGTTAACAAAACTTCCAAGAAGGATTAAATATTTAGTGTGGGCTTAAAGGCTTCCACAGGAAGGGAGTTGCCTTCTGTGTTTGTGTCTTTGTCAGTATGAGTGGAAAGTTTACATACTCTAGATTTCCAAGTCCACAAGTTGTACATTTTGACCTCAGATTATAGACCCACAGACTTTTACAGTTGAAGGGATCCCTAGAGGTCCCCTAGCCCACTAGCCCAATTTATATGTACAGAAACTGAGAACATGGAAGATGGAATGACTTTGAAATTGGCATGGACGTTCAATAAATTTCAAGCAGTTAGTCCAAGTACTTGGACAAGCCAGAATCTTGGTTTCTTGGAGTAAAAAGACTTAAAGGCCATATATTTCAACCTCTTTCAATGGAGGAATCCTTAATGAATATTCCTGGCAAGTGATGTCTAGCTTCTGACTGACCAGTGATGAGGAGCTCACCACATGATGAGCCATCTAGTAGTATGAGGCAACATGGAACAGAGGATGATAGTCTTGGAGTTAGGGCAAACCTAGTTGCAAATCCTATCTTGGACATTTACTAGCCATGGAACTCTCTATGAGCTTCAGTTTCCCCATAGGATCCTATATTTAGAGCTGGGAAGCAGCTCAGAGATCATCTAGGGAATAAGGCATGTGAGAGGCACTATGCTCAGTGTTATTATCCCAGTTGATCCAAACAACTGCCCTAGGTGGATGCTATCATTATCCCCATTTTGTGGTGAAGGAAACTTAAGCACAGAAGTTAAGTGACTTGCCCACAGACTTTGAGTGGTTCAGGTAGCAAGTATCTGAGGCCAGATTTGAACTGCTGTCTTCTTGACTCTAAGCCTAGTGTTGTGTCCACTGCATCACCTAACTGCTTGGGCCATCTAGTTCAGGTTAGCTCCTTTATTTTACAGAAGAGAAAACTGAGTCTTAGAAAGATGAAGAGATTTGCTCAAGGCCACATAGCATAGGTATCCTTTCCACATTGTAGGGGTTAGGGGTGCCATGCCCTTGCAATCTGGAAAATCCTCCTAAAATTTTTTGACCCTCCCTTTGTACCAGGGAAGAGATCTGAATTTTTTCTTTTTTTTTGGAGGGGGGTATTTATAGAACCATAATATAAAATTGGATTGATATTATACAATACTATACATATATTTTTTGCATTTCTGAAATTCTAAACTTTTTCTGTATCCTCTTCTGACCTTTGCATATCATCTGCAGCTCTTGCCAAACTCTCCCCAAAACCCCATTGAATTTTCATGCTGACCAGTGACATCTCAAAACCTAGATGGAGAAAGTTATAATATGAAGAGATAGCTATCCTTCTGTTCTCCAGGCTGAACATTATTTCAGTTCCATCAGCTTCATCTTTATACAGTAATTATTTCCATTGGCTTATCTAAATGTCGATCAGATTCACTACAATATGCTAATTACCCTTTTTTATTAGATTTTCACTTCTTTTCCAATTCAGCCTACTTTCCATTACACTAGCTGGTTTGTCTGCATCAACTTTAAAATATCATGGTCATTCTGGGGCACACAATGTGGTAAAATTTGTATATGTAAAAATCTGAGCACTGTATAGACAAGCCAATGGAAATAATTAAGGTATAAAAATGAAGAAACTTCTTTTCCATCAGCATCCTTCCACCTAGATCTGATCTTGTCTCACCTCTGCTCGAAAATATTCTGTGGCTCCCTGTTATCTCCTGAGTAAAGTTCACATCCATTGTCTTCAGCATTTGATATTCTCCACAATTTTATGTTGCCCCACTTTTCTGGTCTTATACTCAGGACAAATTGAACTATTATTCTCTGTCCCCCAACATACTCTGTGTTCTCCCAAGCCTATAATGTATCCCCTCCTGCTTTGTTGTCAATTGAAATGCTCCCCATCCTTTAAAGACCTACTTAAAATTCACCTAGCTAGTTGAGATACAATTTTTTGTGGAGAACTTGACCAGCTTAGCAGCAGAGTGATTCATCCTACCCTGCAGGGTACTTCATGAGGACTCTCCAAAGAGAGAACATGGAGGAAGGTCATCTTGTTCAGAGGAGTGGCTTGGCCAGGTGTATTCCCTATAAAATGAATCACTTCTCTAAATTTCTGCCCACTCTGTCCAATTCTCCATTCTATATGTCTTTGGAGGAATTTGAGCTCCAGTTATTGAATGGGGTGGCTGGGGTGGAGTTGAAATTCTTTATAAATACTCTTCTTGCTCTGTCATTTGAATAAATATATTTTCTAAGAGCTAGTTGGATCTCTTAGATGATTGTTAATGAGAAATACACTGGTGAGAGCTTGTGAATTCCAGTGTTAGGAACAACCATTGATGTAGTTTCCCCTGGAACCCAAGACATCAGTCAACTATCTGTAGGGAGGGTGTCCATCTTTCTAATACCACTGTGAGTTGAGAGCACCCTGAAAGCATGTTACACAAATGCGAATATCATATAAGAAATGCAGATATGGAAAATGGAAGGGTTGATCATGAAGAGACCATAAAAGAATATAGATGTCAGAAGTGCTACACTGGTATCTGTGGAAAGCTAAAAAGCATAGAGGAAGGACTCAAGTATGTTGTACCCACTCATTCCCTGTGAAGAGATTATGGGAGAAAATGAGCAAGAGTCATGCAGATGACTCACATAGATCCAGATACCTATAGCCAGGCTGTAAATTATATAGTTAAAGATAATGACTATTACAAAGAGATCAGGGGTCCACTGAAGTACTGAAGTATTTGATTCTGGGAATTCTACTAATACAAAAATTCCTAAAGGGCAGGGAATGTTTATTTTTGTCTTTCTGTTCTTAGAATCTAGCACAATAATAGCAAGTACTTAATCAATATTTGGGGCTTTGAACAAAGCAAATATTTCCTACAGTTTAGGTCAGATGTACTTAGGAGCCAAAACCACTCATTTTGTCTATTTGTGGATTTTTTTTAACTACAAAAAGGATGGAAAATACTACATATTGGGGCATTATTATAAGTAGTTGCTATCCATATCTAGATCGTGAAATATTGTTCAGTTCAGTGCCTGGGCAATTCAAATTTCTCTTCTTTTCCATTTTATATACTTTACTCACATTTTCTTCCTCCAAAAATAAAACACAGCCTTTGAATTTTCCAAAATTCTACCATTGACCTTAATGTGAATTATCAGAGAATCTGTGGCCAACTTTCAGCCTCAAAAACCTTGTCTTAACTGTTCTCAGCATACGGACATACATTGTTTTATTGTGTTTCACAGATAATGCATTTTTTTCTTTCACAAATTAAAGGTTTGTGGCAACCCTGTTTCAAGCACTTTTCCAACAGCATGCACTCATACCATGTCTCTGTGTCACATTTTGGTAACTTCTGTAAGATTTCAAACTTTTTCATTCTTATTATATCTGTTAGGATGATTTGTGATCAAGGATCTTTGATGATCATATAAGATTGTGTACTTAATCTATAAATATTGTGTGTTCTGACTTCCTCTGTTCTCGTTCTCTCTCTCTCTCTCTCTCTCTCTCTCTCTCTCTCTCTCTCTCTCTCTCTCTTCCTTGGATGTCCCTATTCCCTGAGATACAGCAATGTTGACATTAGGACGATTAATAACCCTACAATGAACTCTAGGCATTCAAGTAAAAGAAAGAGTCAACCAATGTGGCAAACTTCATTGTTGTCTTATTTTAAGAAATTGCCAGAGTTACCCCAGCCTTCAGCAACCATCCTCATCAGTCAGAAGCCATCAACATTGAGGCAAGACCCTCTACCAGCAAAAAGATTGCAATTCACTGAAGACTCAGATGATGGACAGCATTTTTTAGCAATACAGTATTTTTTAAGGTATATATTTTTTAGACATCATACTATTGCACACTTAATAGATTACAGAACAGTATAAACATAACTTTTATATGCTCTAGGAAACCAAAAAAATTGTGTGACTAGATTTTATTGTGGTGGTCGGAACCAAACCTGCATTATTTCCAAGCTATATCTATACTGACTATTTCAAGGCAGCCCTAATGTAGAAAATAAGTTTCCCATTGTTCTGTAAATCAATTTGTTCTTTAAAAAAGAGGCATGTGATCCCATTCCTGAAGGTATGAACTCCTTACAACTTTGCTCAATTAAGACTTCTCTGGTCTACAGGATGGAAATAAATGGCAGTAATCTGGGCAAATGAGGCTTCCTCTATGGGGATCTAATTTAGTTGGTAAATAGCACAATCTGTTACATGGTCTTGATACTTACAACATCATTAAATTACCTATCTCCTGATTTTTCTTATGCAGCATATTGGCAAGTTGGTGGTACATAAATCATTCTACCTGCCAGAAATACTACAAATTTATATATGACCTTTGATCTCAGCTATATCTATTTGAAAGAAACATATTTGAATAGCATCAGAACTACCGAGCTTGCTTAAACTACACACTTACATTTGTACATAAGATTGTAAATATTATAGTAAATATTGAATCATAGAATCAAAGAATCTTATCATTATTCTCCATTATCAGTCTTGAAATATCTCTCTCTCATGTGTCTCCCTATTCTAATGCACCCTCCCCTTAGCTGCCCAATAGATTTTCCTAAAATGAAGGTCTCTCCCCCTGAACCTCAGTAAACACCAAAGCTCCCTATTACATCCAGGGTCAAATATACAGTCCTTGCTTTGGCATTGAAAACCACAGCCTGACCTCTTTCTATCTTTCTATCATTTTATACTTTTCTCCCCTCCAGAGTCTACACTGCAAGCCATACAGAGCTATGTATGCTCCATCCACACAACGCTCATTTCTTCTCTGTATCTTCTAACTGACTATCTCTCATCATGCCTGGAATATTTTGCCTCCTCTGCTTTCTTCAAGTTTTAACTCAAATCCTACCTTTTACACAAGGTCTTTTCTAGCCCTCCTCAGATGCTAAAGCCTTCTCTTCAAAGTTATGATTCTTAACCTTTTTGTGGTCATAAATACTTTTGACAGTTGAGTGAAACCTATGGATTCCTTCCCAGAATAATGTTTTTAAATGCATAAAATAAAATACATAGGATTACAAAAGAATCCAATATATTAAAATACAGTTATCAAATTTTTTCTCCATGTATATCTTTTATGTACATAGTGGTGAATGTCATTGTCTTTTCCACTGGAATATTTGCTCCTTGAGGGTTGGGACACTGTTTTTGCCTTTTTTTCTATCATCAGTGCTTAGTGTAATGCCTTGCACTCAGTAAGAGTTTAATAAATGCTTAGTGACTGAGTGACTGACTTCAAGATCACTTATTCTAGCCTCTTACCAAATGTAGAAATGCCCCTGTCATCTCTTCTCTCTTAAAAATTTTATGGATGTATTTTGATTTCATGTCACCTTTGTTTCCAGATATATCCCAGACAAAAAAGAGAAAAAGCCATTTAGCAAATACAACCAATATGAAGTACTCATTTTCAGGGGACTTCTTTCTCTCTGTGTGTTTTTTTGATAGAAATATAGCAAAGAAATCTATTGAGAATAACTAAAAATTCCCAAATCTCTAAGGTTGTCAAAGGCCCCCTGCTCAGGAGTGTTAGAGCTGAGAATATAGTGAGAAGTGGATCGAGGAAGCCAGGTGGCATCATGGATAGAACGGCAGACTTGGAGTTGCAGGATGACCCAAGTTCAAATCTGCTCTCAGGTACTACCTGCTGCGTAACCCTTGGCAAGCCACTTGACGCCTATTGGCCTCAGCTTCTTTACACGTAAAAGGTGATGATAATAACAGTACTTAACTCACAAACTTGTTGCAAAGATCAAACAAGATAATATTTGAGAAGTACTTTAGAAAACTTGAAGCACCACATAAATGTTAGTTGTTATTAAGATGATAACTAAACACAGGGGAAGGCCTTGAACGTGATGGTCAAGGTACAGTCAGAGATAGAAAGGAGACTAGTGTAAAAGCATATCTGAATCTTGAAGGTCAGAGCAAGGCCATGAATCAGAATCAGGCAGGCAAGGTGAAGTCAGCAAACCCACTACAAGATCCCAAGGAAATATTAGGGTTAAGTCTGGGGATTGATTCATGGAGAGGCAGGTAATAGGGCTCGGAATGGTCAATAGCTATATAATCCAGGGAGAAAGGTCTGTCCAACAGTCAGGTATTCAAAGCAAGGAATCTAGGAAATGGGAATTAGGGTTAGATCCAGACATAGTTCCTGGATGATGGGTACAGGATATTTTTTAACAAGGACTGTGATAATGGAGGCAAATGTTGCTTCATCCAGACAACAAAATATCTTTACTCTAATGGCAGGAAATAATGATAACAATGTTGATATTCTCTCTGTGTGTGTCTGTCTCTTTCTTTGGCTCTCTGTCTGATTTTCTGTCTCTGTGTGTCTTTCTGTGTCTCTCTCTGTCCCTGTCTCTTTCTTTGGCTCTCTCTTTCTCTCTGATTTTCTGTCTCTGAGTGTCTCTCTGTCTCTCTCTCTGTCTCTGTCTCTTTCTTTCTTTGGCTCTCTCTGTCTCTCTGGCTTTCTGTTTCTAAGTGTCTCTCTGTCTCCATCTCTGTCTCTCTATCTCTGTCTGTCTCTGTTTCTCTCTCTCATTTAAAATTCCAAACATGACTAGCCTAGGGTTTCCAGGTGGAAGCAGAAATATTTAAGAACTTGACTGCAGTAGGAAAGAGAAGAAAATAGAGGAGGAAGAGTTTGAAAAGCATTTCTGCTAGAACTTCGTCCCTATTTCCTGCCCCTATTTTCTTAGAGTTAGGGTTAAATAAGGTAAAGTCTCTTGAACTCATATTTGTAATTCTATTGCAGCTGAAATTTTGATAGTTTAGGGGATAACAATGCAGTTGTGGGACATTTCTACCCTTGGCTTCATCTTCTTCTTTCTTCCTGCATTTTTTTGGGGCCATTTCATTCTCATTATCACCTCCCAGAGGGAGAACATGACATCCTTGTTAGTACGTGACAATGTGGAATTTGGCATTAGGCACATAATCATTTCCCAGGGGAAAGAGGCAGAGCAACCTCATTAAAACATTATTGCACATTGTATATGGTCTCAGACATGACCTCAACATTAGAGTGAAGTGGTGAGAGTGAAAGTCTGTAAAACGTTGACCAGTTGTTTTTATTCTTCCTTAATGTATGTAGTAAAAATGTATTGAATTGATAATTAAACAAACTGGATTTTAAATCTTCCTGACACTAATTATCTGTGAGAACTTGGACAGCTCATAACTTCTCCTGATATCAGCTCCTCCTCTGTAAAGTGAAGGGGCCAGGCCATCAAGGAGTCTTACTCCAGAATCTATAAAGTTAAAAAAAACCTATTATTATATTTCAATGTGGTTTGTTTTTTGTCTGAAATCATATGTATTTTATTTTATGCATTTAAAAACATTATTTTTAGAGGATGGACAAGACTAGGAAAGGTCAATGACCTAAAAAAAGATTCCAAATCCCTGAGTTGGATTATTTCTATATGGTTTTCCAGTGCCATCATCGTGCACTTCTACACAGCTCTGGTAAAAGGTTTGGCATGGGGTTGAAGTAGGGGTAAATAGAAAGTAGCACAATTTCTTTCTGCAGATTAATGTTTTCTATCTGTTCTTTTATTTTCAAGCATCCTCAGAAACTGAGTTATTTAGAATAACTTTTATGGTTTGAAAACTAGAAAATGCATAGCCCTGAGTAATAGCACTGTGAGAGATACTGGCTTTGGAGTCAGAGAAACTGGATTCAAATTCTGGATCTTCCACTTAATATCTTCATGTCTTTGGGAAAGTTATTAAAAATTTCTGGGCTTCATAATCTGCAGCTGTAGAAATGAAAGGACTGGACCAGATGACATTTAACCTTTCTTCCAGATTGAAATCAGTGATCATACAAACGTAATTTCTGTCTCCTCATTCCAGCACCAGTAGATTTCTCCAATATGGCCTCTTAAGAACAGTGAAAATGGTAAAGCTTATATCTTCAGAGAGCACCTTGAAGAGAGTTGCATGTGCTGTAATATGTATCACCTGGTGTTTAGGTCTAAGAATTTTATTTTCATATTATTGATCAAATTTGGGTCCTAATGAATTTCATGCACTGCGTACCAATGAGGATGGGGTATGGTGAGGTAGAAAGAATGCTGGGTTTGGCAATTGGGTTCAAATCCTAACTGTGACTTTTATTACCCATGTCAACCTTGGGCAAGACTCAATCTCCATGGTCCTCAATTTCCCCAAATGTAAAATAAAGAATGTTGGATTAGAAGACCTCTAATCTCCCTTTCATCTCTAAATGTTTTATAACCTCTAAATGTATATTATCTATAAATGTATAATCTTACGACAATTCATAGTTAGCAGAAATCTTGAGGAAAGAGAGGGCTAGAGAGGTTGTGTTTTGGCTGCTTAAAGTATTGCAGGGGCTGCGGGCCCCTACATTAACTAGGACTTTACCATTGGTAGGCCATATATATCTATAGATTGTGCAGTCTGCCTACATAGGTTTCCTTAATGATGCAGAAGGTTATTTTGTTCCTTTTTAAAGAAATTTAATTTATTTTTTATTTATGAAATAAGGCAATAGAATAGAAATTCCATAATAATAGAATTAAAAAGGATGATTGCACATGAAATAACAAATCTCTGATGCACAATTGGCTATTCCTTTTAAATATATAATAAAATTATCATGCAACTTTCTTTTTCCTTTTCTCTCCCTCCTAGATGGTTACTATTAGACACAATACATATATGCACATGTATATGTGTACATATATATGTATATATGTTTATGTATATTATATATGTATATACATACATACATATATGTAAAATCATTCTATATATACTTCTCTTCATCAGTCCTTTCTCTGGATGCAGATAGCATCTTCCTTCATAGGTCCTTTATAGATAATTTGGGTATTTATAATGGTCAAAATTACTTAGTTACTCAAAGTTGTTCTTAAAACAATATTGTTGTTACTGTATAAAACAATCATTAATCCAGATCTATCAAGCAATGGGCAGTCTGAATAACCAAATAAGGAGAAAGATTTTTTACTTAATAGAACTTTTATTGAGAATGAGCTTATCATGCAAAAAAAATGCACTTTAAAATTTGAATTTTATTTGAAAAGGAGGCTGAAAAAATCATTGGAATCCAACATCCCCCCACCCCTCTCTAGCACCTCGATGTTTCAGGAGCTTCTGTGTTCATGAAAAAGCACTCCTGTTCTATTTCTATATGATCTCGCATTCTGGGAAACTCCTTCTATAAAATACCAGTGGTGCCATGTAACACTCCTTTCATCTGAAAACAGCCTTCCTCCTCATGTTTATACAGAACATTTTTGGTTTTGAATCTATCTACCCACAAGCATCTTTCCTTTAAAAAAAAATATCCCACTGAGAAATATGCCTTAAAGTTGTTTGCTTGAATATAGCCGTTCTCTTCTTCTGCCTCAGGGTGAGATGGCAGGGATTCTGGCTATCTCCCTCCACTCAGGCTCCACGGGGTAACCCTTAAGAACGCTGTGTTTTGCTACAGGTGTGGCACAAGAGCTGGCCCTTAGTCACGATGTAAGCTCGGCCAGTCAATGGTTGCTCACAGCCCTCGCAGACAAAGTGTTTTCGATGCCAGGCCAGATCTTCCACTCGCTGGTAGTCCTCGCAGAATATAATCTGGTAGAACAGAAAAAATAAACCACAAGACTCATTTCAACTCGTTGGCAGGGAAAAAAGGGCTCACCCTGACTTACAAACGGCAGTAACCTGGCAATACTATAGACCCAAGAGCCTAGAATCTCAGAACATTAAAAAAAAAAGAAACCTAACAAACAAAAAGACAATCTTTACACTGATACAGAAAAGACTCGGGAGAGAGATTCTGCATCCATTTTCTATGTATGAGCATGGTATTTGGTGTATGTGGAATGCAGAATTCCTAGCCCCAGATGTGCAAGATTCTTCAGTTGAGAACTGAGGTTACTTGCAGTCAACTTATTGCTTCATGATATCCTGTGATAGTCTTTGGATTGAATCCAAAGTCCAACTTTCAGTCTTCATGTTCCCCTGGGTCTGATGGATTAACCCCTCCTCTTATTCCAAGACATTTTCCCTGGGTGAAGTAAACTCAACAGCAGTGAGTTTGTGGTACGAGTGACCTTCTAGGGTTTGGTCACTGATTAAGAACATATTTGGGCCCCCTAAGGCAGTGATCATCTTAACCTCTGTTTTGAGGTCGGCGAAGGCAAGGGAATAAATCTGATGCTCATGTAGGTCAGAATCATATGGGTAGACCATTTCAATTCCCCTCATTATGTTCCTGAATACTTACATGGTCTTGGAAATGACCTCAGCACTAGAAATCTTGGATGTCTCAGTTTGGTATGGACAATATAACCACAGGGAATAGGAAAAAAAACGGTCAGGCCAAAGGGTCATGTTTTATTGAGATCTCATGAAATAGAGGAAAGGATACTTGACTAGGAATCAAAATACTTAGCATTAAGACTTGGCACTGATGTTTAACTTGGCTAAATCTTTAAAACTCTCTGAGCCTCTGTTTGCTAGTCTGTCAAATGGGGTTAATGATGCTGCCCATTCTAAATTATAGATTTGTTGTGAGTACTGATGTGACCACACTTGGATGGGTATAAAGTTCTTTATTGTTGTAATTGCTAGCTTGTGTTGTTATTTCCTACTTTAGCAACCCCTCCATGTGACTAGAGACTTACTTGCTTCTGGTAATGACGTATTTCTCGTGGAAAGTTAGGGTATAAAAACTCCCACTACTTTGCCATATGGTTCACCTCCCCTTAGCTACCATCTCTTGGACTGAGAGACACTGTTGATTCTCTATGGTGAAAGCCAAGAACTTGCGGCCATGGAATTGGTATAATTGCGATATTTGCTGGAATGGCTTTGTATCCTTTCCCTACCAACTACTAATGTGGCTTTGGGGCAAAGGTATAATGCTATGGCATGGACTCTTACTCACATGGTCCTAGGAGAATGTAAGCTTCTTGGGGGCAGGGTCTATTCAGCTTTTATCTCTGTATTCCCAGTACAGTGCCTGGAATACATTAGACGCCCAATAAATACTTGTTGAATTGAACTAGATTGAATTAAGAGGTGGCTCTGAGAGGTAGAATCAGGGCCTTTTGATCAGATGGTCCCAGAATAATTACTGCATTGTGGAGAGGACTCCACAGGAAAGCACTATCTTTGCCAAAAATAACATCCTTACCTCATCACAGCCCTTGCAACGGGGCCGTACACTCTCGCAGTAATGGCGCCCACACAGAGGAGCACCGTTTTTCCAGAAGTAGATCAGGTCAACCAGAGGTTCAGAGCATTTGGCACACACAAAGCAGGCAGGATGCCACTGCCTATCATAACCAGCTCTGTCTGCATACACCACAGGGCAGTCTGAGGGGGCAGCCTGCTTACAGTGCTCACAGATCTGAAAGCCAGACACAACAAAGGATGTAGTGAATGCATGCATCAATTCATTTGCCATGATGAAAAGCAAACCAGCAACCATTTATCATGGGATTTTGCTGGGCATTGTGGGGGATAGAAGGGAAGGATTAAAAACATGCCAGAGGCAATAGGATAGAGAAGAGTGAGTGTCAGTCAAGGAAACTTGAGTTCACATCACACCACTGACACATATTGTCTCTATGACCCTGAGTGGGTTAACTTCGTCTCCTGGTGTTTCAAGCAACCCTGCACTACCATGCTACTGCAGCTGATTAGCTTCATGGAGAGAGGGAATTTTCTCACCTGCATTTCCCTGTGATGATGAAACTATTGTCAAAAAACACTCAAAAAAGACAGGTTTGCTTCCCTCGATGAATTATGAATAAATGGTATTGTTAGGGTTGCTGTTGTTGTGTTTGTCCTTCGTTTTCAAAGAAGACCATGACATCAGAGAAATGATGACATGACTTGCAGTTAACTTTGTTTTGAGTGAGGGAGGGCTGTGCAGGTCACCAACCTCACTTTTTCCTCCTGAGCCATCTGGATCCAGTGACCAGATATTCAACAGGATGACTAGAGATGGCTAAGGATGCAATGGGAGACCATGGCCTCTTTAGGCTAAGACCTATTCGGGTACTCACTTAGAGTGAGGTAATGAACATTCAGTGAATAGGTGAAATGAGACTTAGAAGCATGAAACAATGAGCACTAGGAGATAACATACATTTAAGTGCTAAATAGCATGGTTCTGATCAGTGATGTCAGTTTCAAATACAAAGGGATTCCTGTGGGACACATATTTTCTTAGAAAACTACAAATGAACATTATCTATATCATATTATATTTTCATTTATTTTTGTGAAACATTTCCCAATTACATTTTAACCTGGTTCTGCCACTCTGGGGAGTTTTGACAGCTGCATTTGATATCTCTTGTTCAGATTTCCTGGTCAAGTCTGCCTGGTCATTTGTTGGGAATGTAAAGGGAATGGTTGATCAGGCACACTAATTATGTAAAGGGGACTGTTGATCCTGAACTCTGTAGACCAGCTCTTCTCCTAAGATCCTTCTCAGCTGTGAGATTCTATTGCTATACTATGCTGGAATAAAGGAAAGGGCAGTATGGACTGGAGTAATCAGGGAAGGCTTCCCAGAAGAAGCAGGTCTTGATTTGTAACCTGAAGTGGGATCGAGATGTAGATTGGAGGGAAACGATTCCATTCATTCTATACTCACTGACCACTGTCTACACATAAGGCTTCATTGTTAACAGGCTGGCTCACAATCTTATAGTCATCCTTAATTCCCTTTCCCCACACATACTGAATCCATTTGGCAGATCTTGGCTTATTATACCTTTCCATTATCTCTCATATAAGTCCCCTTCTCTCAGCTTATACAACCACCACCCTTGCGTACACCCTCAACTTCTGTCCCCAAACTACTGCAATAATCTTCTACTTTGTCTGCTGGCATCAAGTCTGTCTCCATACTCTGATTCACCCTTCACTCATCTGCCAAAGTGACTTTGCTAAAGCACAGAACTATTTTACACCCACCTCTCCTTACTCAATAAACTGCTGTGGCTCCCTAATCCAGAATCATATAGAAGATCCTTTGTCATTTCAGTTCCTTTATAATGTGGCGCTCTCTCTCTCTCACATATACACGCACACATATATGTATACAAACATGCACACATATACACATTTATATATATTATATGAAATACATACATATTTTATATAAAATACATATATATTATACATAAATTATATAAAATATTTACGTATGTGTGTATGTATATGTATAGTGCTCAACACAGTGGCTGGCACATAAAGATGTCCATAAAAATGTTTATTCCCTTCCTTCTCACTTCCTTAAAATCATCCCTTGCAAAATTCCAATCCAGAGGTTTCCTTTGTTTTTCCTTAAGGTCAAGAGAAAGATGTTTCTCCCTAATGGGATGCATATGTAATGTGACTTCCTAATGTGACTGTGTATGTAAACTTCTTTAGATGGCCTGGAGCTAAGCACAGGTCCTTAGGCAAACTCTAATAATTAAATTAATTGATTAGTTTCATGATAACCTAAAAATAACTGGGAAAGGTAAGTTGTGAGTGCTGTTTGGATGGAAAATACATTTTCTACCTGACTGGCTGAAAATGTTGAAAGTTTTACAATTGCCAAAACCATGACTCCCACAGGAAAGGAATTAGCTTATTTTTTCCCCCTGGTGTATATATTCAAAGGACAGTGTCTTCTGAAAGATAGATAGCTCAGGGTTCTGAATTTCCTTCTATTGTCTGGAGGCCTTGAAGGCCTGGAGGAAGTGCTTTTAAATAATCAGGCCTGCTTGGTCCTTTGCAGACCAGGGATTTCTCCACTGGGTGGGAGTTTGGATGTGCTGACCTTTGAAGGGCCCTTTCAATGGCTAGACTGTGAAATGGATCATATCTTAGAGCAAGTCTTCTGATGCAGAATTTCGCTCTGAAAATGTCAAAAGTGCTGTGGTCCAGAAGAGCCAGGTTTATCATATAACAGCATTACTGTTTAAAGAAGGGAAGGCACACCTGAGCAATGGAAAAGAGGTAGATTATTCAGAAGAGCTAGGTCGAGGCAAGTTCTCTATCGAACCCCAAACTGTTTCTCAGTCTGGGACTACTGGAAGGGTGTCTGTAGCTAGCCCCAAATAGGAGGCAGGATGAATTCCCAGCATGCCAGGTCATTGGGTAAAGCTCTCCAGATCACTCCCTAGCCTTGCCTAGAAGGGTAGGTGCTTCATGTCACCCAGATGCTACAGGTATGTTCTAGGCACTGTGCTAAACTCTGGAGATTCAAAGACAAGAAAAAAATAATCTTTGACCTCAAGAGACTTACATTCTCTCCTGGAAGCAACATGTACCATAACAAATGGTCTGGTATTTGTAATTGGCAATCTGTAAAAGTGGTGAACCTTTGCACTTGGTCTAAAGTAGGTCAATCTCATAACAAAGGGCTTGAGGATTTACAGCTGAAGGAAATAAATGGCCATGGGATCCAATCCCTTCCCCAACACAATTTTTAAAATGAAGAAATCAAGACCCGTTAAGAATTGTCCAACCTCACACAACCTCACACAACTCACATAACCTCAGACAAGAAACAGAAGAACTGGGATTTGAACCCAGCTTTTATATTTGAATTTTATATTTGAATCCAATACTTTTTCATCAATGTTAAGATAACAGAGCTGTCCAGGTGCTGTGGAGATCCACTACAACTAGGAATATTGTCTCTTTCCTGGAGGAGATTCTCTGCTCCCTTATCATATAAACTTGACTTTACATTAATTCTCATGGATGCTCTTTGTGCTCCTGGTTTCAACTTTCTCAGTCATCCAAGAGTACTTTTGGGAATATGAGTATCTCTACTGCCTCATAATATCTCAACTACAGACTTTATTTCTTCCAGTAGCCTTTAAAATAAACAACCTAATTACCATTTTATGAAAACAAGATGTCCCAAATAATAAAGTCTGTTGGCACATGTCAGGAATTAATTTCCTTTTCTTGCCAAAGAGCTGTTTTCCATGTTTCTTTCTTGTGAAATCTTAAGAGATTTCAGAGAGTAATAACTTCGGTGACCTAGAAGAATTCCTGTACCCCAATTCTTGGTCTCAGTCATGGAGGTGTTATGAACTGATAAAATGGGGAAGGGGAGAGTTTAAGACCCTAAAACAAGGTTTTTTTCCTCTGGCCTCATCCCTTAATCATGAGTCAGCTAGAAGATTATTTTTCCCTTTGATATTTTCCACTCAATTCAGTTTCTATCCATCAGGACATGAGGCAATTCAGCCACTCTCTTAAACTGCTATAAACTTCCCAAGAGACATCATGTGTTGTAGTCAAATCTAATTGTTCCTGTCTTATGCATGAAGCTTTCAGATGGCCGTGGATAGTGAGGCTTGAAGGCAAGCATGCTGGAATTCAAATCTTGCCTCAGATGCTTACTAGATGTAGGACCTGTGGTAAGTCATTTCACCTTTTTCAGTCTCAATTTTCTCACTTGTAAAATGAGAGAGTTGAATTCAATGACTTTTAAGATTTTTTTCCAGATCTAAATGTATGACTAAGGTTCATTTTTTTTTCCTTTGGGTTCCTTGTTCCTCTTCCACTCCCTACATGTTCCTTATTCAAATCCTATCTTAATGTTTAAACCATTTCTCAAGTTTATTTTGCCTCTTCCATAAAGCCTTCTTTGATAATTTTGTCCCTCATTTATCACATGGAATCATATAAATCTATGATTTTGAAGAGCCATCTGAGGTAATGATATCCAATCTTTTCATCTTAAAAACAATTAAACTGAAACCCAGAGAGGTACATGACTTGTTCAAAGTCACAAAACTAAAAAGTAGAAAAGTAAGAATTTGAACTCAGGTCTCTGGACTCCAATCCAAGATTCTTTTTCCATCATCTGAAATCTTGAAGGGCTTTATTGTTATTGGAAGATGGGAATGAGTAGGGGTGCCAGAGTCTAAGATTAGGGATACTTAATCAAGTTGATATTTCATAAACAGTGTTAAATTCAGATGGAGAGTAAAGTCACATTATTACTGGAGAATAAGGGAGAACAATACTTGTTGACTGATTATTGATTGACTTGAACACCATTTGATACCCACCCACTGTATTTTGGTTGACCTGTTGTATGTCTAATAATGGATATGCTATTAAGAACATATATTTTCTTAGTACAATGAGTATAGCATATAGAATTGAAGCTAATATCTTATGGAAGTGTTGAGTGTCACAATAGTGGACCTAGCAAATTGGGTTATATTTTCCCTTTAAACTTGGAGAACCTAGGTCAATGAGAAGGCTTGATTCGAGGGAAGAATAGTGTTTCCTTTGTTGTAAAGAAAGGGAAATATTATCTATAATGTTCTTATAGGAAAGTACAGCAAAAAATTCCAAATTGTAGCAAAGGTCAAAGTGATTTGGTAAAGATGTTTGAAACATAAACTTCTTAAGAAAAAAAATTATGCTTCTCAAATGTACTTTGAGAATGAGACAATGTTCCCTAGCAGAGATCCTCTGGGTCCTTTTTTATGGATAGATAAGAATGATTTATAATGAGCATACCACTTGTTTCCAAAGACCTGGTTACTTACAGAGTTTAAGTATTTATCTTCTAATTTTGTCCAGATTGGGGAAAGGGAAAGAGAATAAACATTTATTAAGTACCAACTATGTGTCAGATATTATGTTAAGCACTTTATAAATATAATTTCATTTGGAACTCAAAAATCTTATAAAAGTGAATCTTTACATGGAATTAGAAAAAATAAAATAGCATTAAGTGGGAAAAAAATATAATTTCATTTGATCCTCACAACAGTGGGCGGTGGGTGCTATTATTATTTCCATTTTACATCTGAAAAAACCGAGGCACACAGAAGATAAGTGACATGCCCAGGGTCACACAGCTACCAAGTGTGTGATGCTGGATTTAGTTTTCCTGATTCCAGACCCAGTACTCTATCCACTGCATGACCTAGTTGCTTTTTTCTTATAAAATTGTCTATATGAGAAATTACTTTTTTTGTGGAAAATATCTGTTCAGAATCTTCAATCTTCCTAGTAAGTGCATGGACAACAAAATGATGACTTCTATATCTTCCTCCAACAATTCGACTTAATAAACATTTAATAAATGAACAACTCTGTTCAAAGCAACAGCTAAGTCCTGGGAAAACATACCAAAACAGTTGCAGCCCCCAAGGTGCTTACTGTCCACTAGGAAGATGAGGCAAGAGATTAGATATGATCAAATCCCTAACTGGAGAGAATCAAGAATTTTCTCATAATGATAGAAACCCCTTCTACTCTTGATAGATTTCCTCGGCTTCTCCCAGTAGGAGTGACCAATTTATGTTTTGTTTCAGGCAAACTAGTTAGCAGACTAATATGGTCAATAGTTAGTTATACATGCTAACTTCACTATCTTAAAGTACTGGATGAGAAAATCCCTCTAGACTCTGGTGGTTTAACACTATAATCCCATGACTTTGAACGGCCAAGTGTCATATCCTTATCACACACTGTTTCTTTTTGGAGACTCCTTAACCAAATGCTGACCCAGACTAATCCAGAGAGGATTGTTAAAATTTCACTATTACAACATAGTAAATATTAACACAAGAGCCTTAAATCTAACCTCTGGTTTCTTTCCAATGCAAATACTCACAATTTATTTATAAACACAATCTCCCTATTTCCTCTTATGGTGATTATTCACTATCTTCACTTAGCAACCAAATAGATCAGCAGGGAAGGGCTTTCTCCCATGTATTGTTTCTGATGTTTCAAGGTTATATGTCTGTTTCTTCATGCTAACAGTATTTAAGGGTATGTGTCTATAATATCTATACTCGCTTTATCTCCCATCTCCACTTCTTTGGGAAGGAGAAATGGACTTGTTATCAAACATGATGTTCTCTACTGTCAGGGGTAAAAATATCAACAATTTCTAACTTGAAATTTCTCAAGTCTCTTTATCATATCTGTTGTTAGGTGGAGAGGAATAGACTTCATGTTCAGTATAGCTGTTGAATCTGTGATGAGGTACCCTTGGACCTGGTAAATTATAGGGTGCAATAGTTCCTTTGGACTGACTGTTTCCACATATGAAGGAGAAGCAACATAGTACAATGGAAATAACACTGGATTTGTATCCAGAGGTCCTGAGTTCAAACCTCCCTTAGTGTGAGACCTTAAGAATTTCTTCTCCCACAAAAAAAAGACAATTGGACCAGATTGTATTTTCCAGCTCTAAATCTATGAGGCTGTGCTTCTATGGATGTGGTAGAACCCTGGTAACTGCCAAAAACAGTACTGGTTAGGCTGAAAAAAAGGACAGGGTTTAGGGAATCCAGAAAATGGATAACTATTTAGAACTACTCTAAAGCTATTCTGGTAGAGTGAGGGGTAAATAAGACCTTTGCCCTTTTCCACCTTTGCCCTTTCTTCTTGTTAATTTTTCCTCCTTTCATCTTATAGACTAAATATTGCATGAGGATATAATGGCTTTTGAAAACAAATCCAGACCCCAGCTCTACCACTCACTTAACCTCTCTGGGCCTCAGTTTCCCTGTTCAATGGGGTTGGAGTAGAATAGATGATATCTATGGTCATTTCCAGATCTACATCTAATACTACTTTATTCTTCTGATGATTGAGGAAGGCTGTGTTTTCAAATTTCCAGAGAAGATTCAACAGGAAAGAAAAAAGTTGACTAGCCCACAAACCAAACATTTGCTTGGATAACGTCCTGGAAGATTCATTTGCCCACAAGAATGTACCCTAGCAGCAGCCTATACAAACTTCAACTAAAATCTCAAGTTGCCTCGAGTTTCCGTCTGCATCCCAGACATTTGGCAGCTAGGATTGGTACAAGGCTGTATTTCAGGACCCTCCCAGCCTTATATGGACCCTGAATGTCCATCTGCTGAGATTCTGGGACATTGGATTCTGTGCATTCTCTGTCCCTACTGCAGCATTCCAGACCGCATGAATGGAACTTTACAAATGGGAGGAATGTTCCAATTTGCCTTTTCCTTCTCCCTACCCCCACTCAGGCCCTCCATTTCATGGTTATAATGTAATAGTTTGCCTTTACTAAAGGGATTCTGGAACAATAAAAATCTATATCCAATAACGAAGATTGAGTTAAAAATGTATTTATGAGCGTCAGTGGCTTTATAGTTGGGATTATGGAGTAGGAGCAGAGGTTAAGAGCCAGAAAGGACCTTTGAGACAATAACTTTCATTTTACAAATAAAGCTAAGTGACTTAGTTAGGGTCACAAAAGTAATTAGGGAAAGTGGTGAAATCTGAATCCTGTTTCTCCAACTGAAAATCTAGTAATCCTTTCATTATACTGAAGTACTTTTTGGAAGAGGCAAAAAAATACTTGAGCCAAAGGAATCAGCTCTGGAAACATGGAATTCTGATTTCTGCAAAGACACTCAAACAGTCATATAAACTGAATGAAACAGTTTGGCATAGATGTGGACACTCATCAATTTAGCCCAGCTCCCTAAGCCTGGGGACACCTCTAAACTGCTTCCCTGTAGGTTAAGGTCTTGATAAACAAGGGATATTGGCCAGATTGAGGCAAATTTATTTTAAACTGACTGCCTACTAGATACAAGACTCTTTAAGGTCAACTAATTAGGGACCGATGACCTATGGAGGTATATTGGGGTGAGATAGGGAGGCTGGACAGATATTTAAAGATTAACTCCTCATCTTAAACTTTCAAAAGCAGAAGTAGAAATTCTCAAAGTTAGTTAGCATTGCTTCTCCTAAAGCCCTTGGATTCTGGTAGACAATTCTGATATCTCCTTCTATTAGGATCTGCTAAGAATTCACCAAAACATCTTCCACCTAAACTAGTGGAAAAACTTGAAGGTAAGAGGTGTGGGCCAATTTTTAAAATTGTAAAGTTGGTTTAACTGATATAAATGGGCAATTAATGACAATAAGCAGTTAATTTAATGTGAAAATAATGACAATTCAATTAATACTTAATGAATAATGATAGTTAAATTGTTAACTTTTAAAAAATAATATTGCCTTCATATAATATTCATTTTTCACGGGCTGTTGGTTTCTGTCTCCTTTTTAATGTGATAACAAGAAACAAGGGTTGTTTTTCATGGGTTTACTCAAAACAGCCACAGGAAAGTGCAATCATGTCTCTCCCCTACTAAAAAACTGAAAGGCTTCCCTATTTCCTCTGGAATTAAGATGCAAACTTCTCTGTTTAGTATTTAAGTTTCTTCATACTCTGAATCAAGTTTACCTTTCCAGGTTGATCATACATTTCTCTCCTTCACTTGGATCTATGTTTTATTCAAATTGACCTGCTGGTCCTTCTCTATATTTGACATCCCATCTCCTGACTCCTATGCTCTTTCCTCATCTCCACCCACCTCTTAGAATCTCTGGCTTCTTTTGTACTCAGATCAAGTACTACTTTATACATGAGGCCTTTCCTGATTCCCCCTCACTACTAGGTCCCTCTGAAATTACAATATATAGATTAATTATGTTAAATTATTTTGGGGGATTTATTTATAGGGCCACAGTATCATAGAGCTGGAAAAAAGCACCTCAGAGGTCATCTAAAGCAATGCCCTCATTTTACATTGTTTTCCCAAGAAAGTCCTTGAAGGCAGGAAATGTCTTATTTTCTGTCTCTATATCCCTGATACTTAGCCCAGTGCCTGGCTTGTGCTCAGTAATGTTTCTTGAATGAATGAATGAATGAGTAAATGAAGGAATTCAGTTCAGTTTTTAAGTAGGCACATATTGCCTAGCCAGTTTTTGGCTGTCTTATGATACAGACTAGTCACTTGGACATCAGAAGATATAGAGGTAGGATAATCTGCAGCCAGACCAGGGAAGTTGGCTGGAATGTGGGCTTTCACTGGGATTGGTTCAGGAAAAAAAGACAGCTCAGTAAGGGAGCATTTGGTCTTATTCTTAGTGTCCAAACAAAAGAAGTCCCCACAGCAGGAATTGCACTCAGATGAAGGGGTCCGTGGGAAAGTCTTTTAGGAATAATTATTTCTTTTTTCTAATTGGCCTTACAATATAGGAATCTTCTTCTTTTCCTTCTCCTTCCCCTCCTCTTCTTCCTCCTCCTTCCCTTCCCCTTCCCCTCCTTCTCCTTCTCCTTCTCCTTCTCCTTCCTTCTTCTTCTTGTAGCAGAGCACAGAGCAGTGATGGTTTACATTTGTCCTCTGGTCTTGGAATTCAGTTCAAGTCAGTAAACACTTATTAGGCACTTAGTATATACCAGACACCATAGTAGGCACAAATCACATTCCTTCTGCTGTCTCATCTCTCCTCTGCAGAACACTGTCTGTCTTCTATACCTGGAACGCAATCTCACCTCACTTTCACTTCTAAGAATCCCTAACTTCCTTCAGAGTTCTGCTCAGAAGTTACCTTTGACATGAGATAAGGCCTCTCCTTAACTGCCCTCCCTGCCCCAACTCCCCAGTTGTGATATCTTCCCCCAACAAATTAACTTGATTTTATTATGAATGTAATAAGGGTTGCTAGATGGCTCAGTTGATAGAGAGCCAGACCAGGAGTCCGGATAGACCTGACTTCAAATCCAACCTCAGATACTTGCTAGTTATGTGATCCTGGGCAAGTCACTTAACCTCTATTTGCCTCAGTTTCCTCATCTGTAAAATGAACTGGAGAGGGAAGTGGCACACCACTCCAGTATCTCTGCCAAGAAGACCCCAAAAAAGGGTCAGGAACAACTAAACAACATTACATATACCTTTGTTTTGTACAATTTTCTATGTGTACTTCTTGGTTGCCCTATAGAATGTAAGCACCTTGAGGGCAGGTGCTATTTCATTTTGTATTTATGTCCTTAGCATAATATTTGGCACACAGAAGATGCCTAATAAATACTCATTAATTGATAAACATTGGTAATACAAAGGTGAAAAAAAGGATATCCTCAAGGAGCCTCCATCCTATCCAGAAGAATTGTATTAAAGTAGGCTAATGACAAAGCGCCATGATGGATCCAGATGGGATCTCAGGATGAGCTACCTGACAGTAGTTCATTATAATGAGGATGTTATAATGGGGGACTAGCCCTTTAAAAAGTGTGTTGAACTTCCATTTGTCTCAGGTAATCTAGGACCAAAAGTGGAGGGAGAAGACCCAGAAGTGACCTAGAAAAACATAATCATTGAATGCAAGAATTGGAGGGGACTTTAATTCAGTTCCACATACATTTGTTATTCATCTACTATACACCTAACATGGTATAAAGGGTGGGGACAGACACGAATTTTAGATAAAACCTGGTTGTAGCTTTTACGGAGCAAGAACTCATCTGTCCCAACCACCTTCTAAATACACGGAACTTGACGACAGCATCTCTTGACAAATGATCCCTCACCTATCAAGTGTGTAAATGTCTCCAGTGTTAAAAGGCTCCATTTATTTTCTGACAGTGTTAATTGTTGCAAAGTTCCTCCTATTCAGTCAAAATTTTCTTCCCTGTGTCTTTGACTCATTTTCCTTTGTTTTATCTTCTGCAGCCAATTAGAATCAATCAATCAATAGTTATTATGTGCCAGGCACACACATGATAGCTCTTTAAATATCTAAATATTTGAGGACAGTGATCTCCATTAGGGAGTATATTGCAACATGATGGATAAAGGCAAACCTGAATTCAAATTCTGCCTTTGATATATTCTGGCTGTGTGACCCTGGGCAGGTCACTTAGCCTTTCGGTTGCTCAGGTAATTCTCCAACACTGAATTGCAGGACAGTTGCTGATTTGTATTAGTTGAGTGATTTTCCTTATTGGGAACTCCCTATATCAATTAAATTATATTTCTTGATTTAAAAATATCCCATAAGGGAATAGATAGGATCCTGACTTCTTACAGGCCATGCCAGCAATGTGCCAGGAAGGGAAATTATTCCTACTTACTTCCTTCTCTTGGAAACATTAAGTTGACCACAAGAAGCCTTTTCTGATCCTCTACTTGCTCATCAGGTAGGTAGCACAATGGGCAAATCTGGGACCTGGAGTCAGGACGATCAGAGGTGGAATCTTTCCTGAGATATTAATGAGGTGTGGGACCTGGGCTAGTCACTTAGACTCTCCCTGCCTCAGTTTCCTTGTCTGTAAAATGAGGATGATAGTGATAGCACCTTCTTCACTGGCTCATTGTGCAAAAGTACTTTGCAGCTCTTAGAGTGTGATCTAAACTCTAGCTAATTTTATTATGAATGAAGACAGATACCCTGGACATATAAACAGAGACCTCCTAGTTAATTATTAATTTTAATTAGTTAATTTTAATTTTCTTAAATCCTTATAATAATTATATCTTATAAAAATAATTAAATTTCATTAAATTTTAATTAAGTAATATCCATGAATTGACACTCAAGCAGATAGGAATCATAAGACCAGACCTGGAAGAGACCTTATAGGTCATTTAGTCCAACCCCCTGATTTTGCTGACAGGGAAACTGAGGCCCAGAGAGATGAAATGAATTACCCACAACCCCACAGGTAGGAAGCAAGCATCAGGGGTACAATTTGAACCTGAGTCTTCTAATTTCTGAACCTTTATCCTTTCACTGTACCCCACTGTCTCCTACACTATCAGTCAGCTCACCTTTCTCTGTTTTCTCTATGAGGCTAACAACACAAGGTTTAGATTTCTCCTGTAGGCCTCAGTCTTCCAATCTAAGCCATCTTTCTGACATCTGGCCAAGTTAGCTTCTCGTATTAGATGAACAAATACCTGCAGCACTTACCCTAAGACCACCCCCATGTCCCAACTTGGTTGTAAGGGAAGAACAGAAAATTAACAGGTGCAAACAAGGCTAGTAGCACAAAGGCTTCATTGTGGGAGCAGCTTAACCCACAAAATATGGCCCCTCCTAGACGCCAAGCCAAACTGCAGAGGCAGGGACATCCTGACTTGCAAGGGAAGTTAATGTTAGCATGTTAGAACAAATTCTAAATTAGAAGCAGACAGTTTACCAGGCCATCACATTCAGTCTCCTACCAGTTTCTGCTCTTCAGCCCTAAAGGGTAAACAAGGAGTTACAGAAAGGAAATTCTTTGCCATTTGCCTGGAACAAACAGTAACACACTCAAACTCTAGAAAAGTATATTGTCACTGTACAGGCAGGAAAGGTCCACTCAATTCCCCAGCTCAGGTAGTACCTCCTATGTTCAGAGCTGGGTTCAAATCCCAACTCTACCTCTAACTTGAGTAGCCTTGGACCTGTCTGTTAATCTTTCAGAACTCAGTTTCTTCATCTGTACTGTAATAATAGCTAATAATAGCTAGCATTTCTATATTACTTTAAGATTTGCAAAACACTGCACCTACATTTTCTTTTGATGTATAAAATGAGGGGATTGGACTAGGTGACCTCTAAAAGCCCTTGCAATTCTTCCTTTTGTTCTAGTGTCTTGGACTTGACTTTTGTCCAGGCTTCTTAAATTGAGTAATGTGACCATGGAGAAGAACAAACCATAGCACTTCTTTATTTTCATGAGCCTGGAACTGAAATTTAACATTTCCTTCAATTATAAGCATAGGCAGCAAGTACTGTTCTGAGAAGGGTTCAAAAGCTTCATCAGATTGCCCCAGGTTAAGGATCCCTGCTCTATGGAAAAATAAACAAAAACAAAATAAAAAGCATTGCCAGGTCAGTACTTCTTGCTTGCTAGCAAAATGGATGGCAAGAGATTCGTTGCACCATTATATGATGAAAAGGATCCAGGATTTAGACTCTAAGGATGTGTATTCAAATCTAAGTTTTTCCAATCACTGACAATTTAACTTTGGGTAAGTCACAGCCTTTCTGTGTCTCAGTTTCTTCAAGTGTAAAATGAACCAAGACTTCCAAGGTCCTTTCTAGCCTCCATCCATTCTATGATCTCTTCCAGGGACATTGCAAAGAGTTTGAAAACTTGATTATTGCTTTGGCATTCTGTCCTGTTTGTTGCAGCTGTAAGGGCAGTCAGCTGGTGGGAAACAATTGGGTTATGAAACAGAGAAATGCACTTGGATCTTTCTTTCTCCCCGGGCCACTGGGTTGCCATTTATTCTGAAACACAACTATAGTCATTGCCCATTAAGAGCTGAAAGAAAAGAAAAACTGAAGTTTTTTAGTTTTACCTTTTGTCTTACTTTCTCAGAGAAAATAATGTTAGTGGAGGCTGATTGCTGGCTAAAAGACTCACTTAAATGATGACCAAGATATGGGTCTGTCTACTCAGGAAACTCCTGGACAAGTATGATTTAGGTCAATGCCCGCTGAGCTCCTGAAGATAGGCATTTGGCTACTAACACAGGAGAAGAGGTTCATGCTGGTGTTCCCTGATGGAAACTTTAATCCTAATGGTAATGGCTCACATGTATATGACCCTGGACAATTTAGAAAGCATTATTTTTTCAATAACTCTGAAACTGTGAAACGCAAATATCATTATCCTCATTTTATAGAAAGCACAAAGGCTTGGCTAAAACCCTATAGCCAGGGAGCCACAGAGCTGGGATTGAAATCTAGGTTTCCTGAATGACTGAGCTCCACAGTGTTCCTTCTATTACAGGCAGCCTTCTTAATATTCATAAAAATTTAGGTTTTCAAGCAAATTTGGGAAAGTAAAAGGCAGCTAGGATAGCCTAGGGAATGATATTGAGGAACATGCCATGCTACTTTCTAAAGAAAACTGAACAAGGAGCCACAAAGAGAGGGAGATGACTGGTGCAGTGGATAGAACCCTGGTCCTGGAATCAGGAAGACCTGAGCTCAAACCAGTTTTGGACAATTACTAGCTGTGTGACCTTGAGTAAGTCACTTAACTTCTGTTTACCTTAGTTCCCTCAACTATAAAATGGGAGATAATGGTAAAACATAGCTCATGAGGTTGTTGTAAGGATTAAATGACATAATATTTGCAAAGTGTTTAGCACAGTGCTAGACACATTATAAGAGCTATCCAATGCTTATACTTTTCTCTTTCCCTTCTCCTCCTCTCTTCTTCCCCTTCTCTCCTTCCCCTACCAGAGTAGTATTTTGGAAAGAGCACTGGGTTTAGAATTACAAGTGCTAGTATGGAGTCTCAGTTCTGACTCTAGGAAGAACATGGGGCAATGGATGAGATGCTGAGCTGCAAGATCAGAAGACCTTCAGATTCTGCCTCTGACACTCACTGTGTGTCCATGAAAAAGTTGCTTTATTCTCTAGACCTCAGTTTCTTTATCTGTAAAATGTGGGGTTTGACCTGCCTTGATGGCTTCTAAGATTTTGTGTAGCTTGAAACCATATGAACATTTTAGCATGACCTAAGACAGACATGATGCTGGGGCAAGATGTTTGAATTTATTCATAGGACCATAAGACCTCAAATCTCAGCTCTGCTCCTTAGTAAACGTGTGACTTTGAGATAGTCTTCAGAAACTGGACTTCAGTTTCATTATCTGCTAAATAAGATGTTTGGATTACCAATCAATCAGCTTTTATTAAATGTCTCTTATATACTTGGCAATGGACTAGAGGTCAAACAGTTGGTCTTCTCATCACACAATACTCCCTAGTGCTACCCAAACCAGATTAAAATGTAATTGAGAAATATTTTACAAAATAAATAAAAATACATTAGAAGATAGATAATGTTAATAGGTAGGTTTTTAAGTCAATAGGCTGCTCACAGGGAATCTTATATACAGCTTTTATGTGAGTTGACTGTGGGCGGCTAGGTGGCTCAGTGGATCGAATGCTGTTCCTGGAGTCAGTAAGACTCATCTTCCTGAGTTCAAATGTAGCCTTAGACACTTACTGGCTACGTGACTATGGGCAAGTTACCTAATCCTGTTTGCTTCAGTTTTCTCATCTGTAAAATGAGCTGGAGAAGGAAATGGCAAACCACTCCAACATTTTTGCCAAGAAAACCCAAAATGGGGTCATCAAGAATCAAGACACAACTGAACAATAACAAAATATGATTTCTAAGACTCCTTTCTGTCTCTCTACCTTATAACCCTATCAATCATACAGCTTCTCAGCCTTTGTTTCCTACGTGAATAGGGATGGCAATTCATGAGAGAGGAAGCATGGACTAATGATAGAGAGTTTCTTCCAAGTCAGAAAGACCTGGGTTCAAGTCCCACCTCTGACATATGCTAGCTGGGGAGTCTTGGGCAAGTCACTTAATCTTCCCAGAACATAGCCAAGTCTTTAAGACTATGGGAATGAATAAAAAGATGGCTTTTAGGCCACCTGGAGAGACAGAGTTTAATTAGAAGTCAATTTATTAATTAGGCTAGTTGGCAATCAATCGACTGTCTGGGGTTCCTGGTGAGCAAAAATGCCTAACAGAGATCCTGGATGCTTTCCTTTGTAAAAAGGAATGTCCCTGGCAAGTGAAAATCAACCCTGATTGGTAGACATTTAATGAGGAGGCAAGCTAAAAACTCTTCCTGCTAAAAACTTGTCTTGACCATGAAACTCAACAGCCTCCAGCAATCTGGACAGGGGAAGCCATTTCTATCCAGTTCTAGCTGATTGGTTTTCTCCTTCATGCACTGGGTCACCCTAAACTCTAATGGAAGTGCCTTTCCTCAGGGTATGAACTCATCCAGACTGAATTCTGTTTATACTCTAAACAGAAATTAGGTCTCCTAATTGGGTGGGGTCCTGCCCAAGATGGAATAGCAAGTTCTTTGAGGGCTAGATGTAATTTCCTCAATCAGTCCCTTTTTTCAGAGACTGACTTTAACAAGAGTTGGGCTTTAATGAGGAAACTGAGGAGTAAAACCTGATTCCCAGTTTAATGACTGGCTATTAATAGAATAGTAAAATAATAATTTCTCTCACTATGAGGTACAAAACAGTTTCCTCATTGGGAATTCTCTCTACAAACAGAATCCCAGGAATGAACCAAATTGTATATTTCATTGGGTTGTCATGAAGCTTGATTAAAATAAGGCATTTAAAATGCTTTATAAGAACTACAAAGCAAATAATTTCTGATGAAAAAGGAGAAATAGTCTATAGTCTATAATCATTGAAGAAATAGAGAAAGTTGAATGTTAGGCAAAATATTGGGCTAGCCCAGAGGTTCCTAAACTTATTTGGCCTCCTGTCCCACTTAAAAAAAACAAAAACATCACCCCTACCCAGGGAATCTACTTTATTTGACCTTTTAATGGATTTCTAAAAAATTGCATCATTTAAAAAAAAACACATTTTTTAAAAAAGATACATATTAGATTTCATAATTTATTGTAAATTTGTGGGGTTCTTCTGAAATTTTGATGATGCAATATTTTGTCATGTAACTGTATAGGATCATATTGTAAACAAGTCATTACACACTAATATTCCAGTGCATGATGTATGTCCTAACAATGTGTGCTATGCTCTCCTGTCAACACTTGCTTGTTAAGACCTGTTAGTGGACTTTACCAGTGATCAGTTATAACTTGCTTTTTATGTGTTTGTTTGGAAAATAATGCAGTCACTAAGGCTTTAACTCTGTTACATAACAGATGAAACATATATGAAAGGTTTTTGAAAATTTTTCTTATCATCTCTTCTTTCCTTATGCTTCTACCCATTTCTTGTTCTTAATTCAATGCCCCCCAATTGCACTTAAGGCTACTACTACCCCCCTGGATTATTCCAGCATCTCCAGGGAATAGTATCACCCACTTTGGGAGCCTGTGGCCTGGCCCTGAAGGCCAAATGTTTTTGCTGCCTGTTATCACTTTTGTTTACAGAGAAGCTGGTTTTTCTACACAATTTATAGCTGCTAACGATTCTTTGATTTTGCCATATTGTGTCCTCAAAACGGTTGCTAATAGACACCATCAATTTTCTTAGGGAAATTCAAGATAACCAGACCACTTCAGTGCAAAAGTCAACCTCAGCTACTTTATAGGATGACAGAGTTGGAAGAAACCATTCATCTCTGACCTCTTTGTCTTTTCCCTGGCTATAGCCTATGCCTAGAATATTTTCCCTCTTCACCTCTACTCTTAGAAGCCCTGGCTTTCTCCAGGGCTCAGCTCAATGAACACATCTTTCAAGTGGCCTTCCCTGATTTCCCCAAATGTTAATGCTACCCTCAAATTATTTTGCATTTTATTCGTATATATTTTATATTTACTTATCTATGTACATCCCAGCAGAATGTTAAGCTCTTTGAGGATAAAGACTTTCATTCTGTCTTTGTGTCACCAATACTTAGCACTTTGGGAGGCACAAAACAGCTTCTTAATTAAATGCTTTTTGAGTTAAGTTGAATCTAGTCCAGTCAGGCCCTTAAGTTGAGACAAAAGGGAATTTAGGAACCACAAATAAACCCACAATAGGCAAAATACTTACATATTCCACTTCCTTTGTTGAGTCACCAACACTTCCATTTGTGGTGGGGGCTGTGCTTCCTTCTCCTTCGGATTTCTCCTGCTGCTTTCCCTCATCTTTGGGTAGGCCACCTTGTCCTGGGAGGGCTACCTCTCCTACTCCAAGAGCATCACTTTTGTATTTCTTGACAAAATCTTCCATCAATTTCACTTCATTTTCCAAAAGGCTGCGACATCGAGAAGGGTCCTGATCATAAATGGGCAGCTGCCTCATCAGTTGTCGCCGGCGGAGGAGGGCTCCTTCAGTCCCTGTGACTGGCTGCATTTCTTTTGGAATCAATTCCATGTATTGGATAGCCTGCCAGTGAAGAAACAGGACATAGCTAGATCCCAGAAGAATCTTTAATTGAGCATTTCAAAGAAGCACTAAAAGCCAACCTATCTCCTTGCAAAGAGTAATTGGTATTATTATCCCTTGGACTATCTCACCCTGTTTAACAGGAACAGCAGGTGCTAATAAAAAAATTATTTTTTTTATCACTTATCCACTAGAAATGAGGGTTGTTCTCAAACTGGTCAAGTATCAATTTACAAACCTTTTCATTCTAAAGGGAGAAGTAATGAAAACCTGCTTCTATTCCCACAATGATGGCTATTGTCGGGTCAGTCACGTAACTGTCCACTAGCACTCTTCTCTGGCAAAAACCATTCCATGACCATTCCCATCATGCCTCAATTTAGGTTGTTTTCTCTATTTTATTTCTCTCCTAGACTTACCAAGCCTTAGTCAACCTTCAAAAGCCAATCTAAGCCATACTTGACTCACTCCATCTTCCTCCTGTTTCTTAAATATTCACTATGTGCAAAACATTTTGATAGATGAGATACAAATGTTATTCAGACTTGGTCCTGATCTCTTAGAATTTAAAATCTAGAGAGGATGAGAGGAGGAGGGCAAAAAAGAAGAAAATAGAACATACGTAATATATATGTAGTATGCACACACACATAGGTGTACACATGTATATATAATTACATCAGTCTCCTGTTTCCCTGTCTCTAGCTTAACTTTTCCAAGACATTATCCATATATTGCCAAAGTCATCTTAATACAGGAGAATAATGATGCAGCTTCTCTATATTAAAATTTAAAATGGCTCCCCAGTGTGTACTGAATAAAGTAGAAAAATTTCCCAGGTCCAGTCAAATCACACTGAGAACGTTAAGTTCAGTTCTGGGCATCATTAGTTTTAGGAAAGACAGAAGTTACTGGAAAATGTCTAGTAATAATGAAGATGGCAAAGATGCTGAAGCTTGTGTCACATGGGGATTCACTGGAGGATATGGGGTACTTAGCCTAGAGGATGCTTGGTGGAAGCATGATAGCTGTCTTTACGTATTTCAGTAAGTTGCCCTGTAGAAGACAGATTTAAATTTGATCTGTTCAGAGAGAGGAGAAGAGGATGGGAATTCAAAGAGGTAAATTTAGATTTGATATAAGGACAAACTTCCTGACAATCAGAACTCTTCCAAAGTAGAAGGGTATGCCTTTGGAAGTCATGGATTCCTCTCATGGAAATCTTCAAGCAAAGCCTGGATAACCACATGCCAATTATGTTACAGAGGGAATTATTTTTCAGATATGGGTTGTACTAAACTACTGTAAGGCCATCTCCAACTCTGAGAAAATTCAGTAGTTATTGATCATGATATTCAAGGCCCTCTATAACCTAAATCAAATCTACCTGCCCACTCTTTTCTTATATTATTCCATCTCACATACTCTGTGTTCTATGTAAGCTACAGCAGACCATGTTTTCATAATCTTATAATCCTCTGGAAGATGAACAGCACAGGTTCTTATTCTGATGTCCATGACCTTTTTCTTAAAAAAAGTTGTAGCAGTATTTCAATATAGTTGATTCCCTTTATAATGCTATATATTTTATTTAATGTGACTGAAATATTATTCTGAGAAAGGATCCAGACTTGTTCACAGAATAAGGTAAAGAACCCCTAGTGTAGAGAACATTAGATCCTGCTAGGGTTTGCTTATTATTAAAAGTTACAATATTTCATAGAGCAAAATGTTGTTTTTCCTCCAAAAGGGTAACACATCCCCTGATAAGATCATTCAAGAGTCTACGAGAGATGGAAATAACTTTGCTCAATGATGCTCTGAGTATTGGCATCATGTAAGGCATAAAACAGTTAGATGCTTGCTCACAAATGTGGCCCCAAAGTCAAAGAACTGGGCACAAAATCTAAATGTAGGAGTGATTGTCCTTCCCAGCTTATCAATTCCCGTCTTTCTATCATACCATTGTGAGTGTATACAAACTCCTCCATACCTGGGATGCAGACCTATCTCATTACTGCCTCTTACATTCATTCATGCTCTTATTCTCCCTCCTCTGTAGGAATACTTATCATTTTTGGTGTCAACCAAACAGGTTAATGACACCTCTGAACCCTTTCTTAGAATTTTTTTAATGAACAAAATAAAATGCATGGGATTGTAAAAGAAGCAAATTATACGGAAAATTATCAAAAAAATTCATAGACCCCAGATTAAGAGTATTTGTCAGTAAGTCTTTCCTTATTCTACAGGTTGTTAGAGCTCATTCTGAATTCAGATTTTCCTCATTTCTTGTATTCTATGTCCATTGGGTAGAATGTTAACTTCTTGAGGGCAGGGGACTGGTTTTCATTGTTTCATGTATTCTCATTGCCTAACACAGCGTCTTACACATAGTAGGAACTTAGTAGGTGCTATTGAATTGGATTGGATGGTACATGACGTTCTTCAGATACTTTTTTTTTTTTTTCCGGATTATAGGGTAACAGATCTAATGCTTGAAGAACCCTTAGTGATTATCTCATCCACACTGAGATATTTTAAAGTCTCCTCTGTGAGATCACTATCAAGCAAAAGACTGCCCTAGTGGTTCAACCTAAGTAGCTGAAGAATTCATAGTGTTGAAGATATGACAGGAAGTCTGATGGGAAGTCCATTTAGTTAATCCTTAATGCATATACTGTAGGCAACCTAGGCATAATCATTGTACCCAACAAGTACTCATTCTCTATTTTCTTGAAGACTTTCAAGGACAGGAAACCTACTCCTTCCCAATGGGCATTTCATTCCTCTCCCGAGTAGTTCTATTTGGAAATTATTCCTGCCATAAAGCTTAAATGTGTTTCTTTGTCTTTTCCATCCATCCTTAATTTTGATATCTGGGGCTAGAAACTTTTTTCTTCCCCATGACTGACCTTCAAAGAGTTAAAGATACTTATTAACCCTCTCTTCCCTCATCTTCCCCCTCCCCCCACCCCCGCCAAGTCTTTGCTGCTCTAGGCTAAAATGTTCCAAGTTCCTTCAATGTCTCTTTATCTGACATGGACATAAGCTTCTTCATTATCCACGCTGCCTTCCTCTAGATTCTCTCTCTTGTACCTGGAACTCAGCACCATACTTTAGATGTGGTCTGAGGAGGGCAACACGTGGCAGGACTATTTATTTCCCTAGATAATTTCACAATTGAAATTGATATTAATTCTATCTTGCTGGTTTTGCTACACGGATTTTGTTTCCCTCATAATTGAAAGTCAGTACCTAATTTCATAGACAGGCAATATATCTAATTTTAAAAAATGGCAGTCTAATTTTACATTACTTTTTCTAGAAAATTATAATGAAATCATTAAGGGATTTAAAAGCCTTTCATAGTTTGCTGAGATCAAAAGCATTGATGTGTATGCCCTAGAGTAAAACTAACATGTTTTAAGGAAAATAAAATTCGGAAATTGATTTGGAGAATCATTATAACTGATAACTGTCTGATTGTCTTACACATAATTAGCTAGTTCCTGACTCATTATATAAAAATTATAATTATCCATGTTAAGGGCCAGAACAAGGGAGACGGTGAAATCTTAAAGGGAGGTGAAGTTTCTATGCTCTTTATTCTGCTATAAAGGTAGGATAGTGATAGTAGTTAGTGTTGAGCTTGCTTAGGAAGGCTTGTGTTCAAATCCTACCTCTGACACTCATTAATTGTGAGCCCATAGTAGTAAAATAAAAGTAACAACAACAACAAAATGTGTGTAGTTATGATAAGTCATTTATCCTTTATATGGTTTAGGCAACTTCCTAGGATTTTTCCATTAAGTCAAAGATGAGGCTGGATGTGCCTTGGTGAAGAAATTGACACATAGGGAGCTCCCAAGGTCTGACACTCAGATTTGCCTATGGATTACTCTGATTCTCTGGGACTAAGGAGAGAAAGGAACACTTCTACTCCATCTCAGAGCCAGGTCAACATTATGCAGTTTCCTATAGTTAGAAAAGTCACTTAACCTCAGGAAACTTTCTAGGATTTATCTACTAAGTCTTAGATGGGCTGGGATCTGCATTGGTGGAGGAATTGTCATATGGGGAGTTCCTGAGGATGAGGCTCTCAGATTTGCCTATGACATACCAGAGCCTCTATTTGAAATGTGTAACATCCACTTCTTATTCCATCCCAGAGCCAAGTGAATAGCATTCAATTTCTTATGATTAGAAAGGGATTGTTCATCAGCCCTGTGGAATGATGACAGGAGCATTGGATCTTGAATTAGAAAACCTAGGTTGGAATTCTGGATCTACCACTTACTACCTGTGTGACACCAGGCACAATGACCCTGAACCTTAGGTTCCTCTTTGGTAAAATTATTGGATTAGATGACTTCTCAGGTCTCCCTACCTCTAAAATCTGTGATCCTATAAAGTCAAAAGGCAAACTCTCTCTGGTATGAGACTCTAGTAAAAGCTTAGGTCATATGACCTATCTCCATAGGTTTCCTTCCAAGATGCTTGGTCCCAGACACTTCCTGTAAGACTGGGCATCATGCAAAGCCAGTTCAGATTAGCTTGGATCCTTCCCTGCAGCAATTTACAGCTTAAATACCAGGAGTCCCAAACCTTCCTGAAGGCGCTTTTGACTGTGATTCTTTGATCGATTTTTGAAGTTAGGTAAATTGCAAAAGGGGGAAAAGTAAGTGTTCCTGAGCATCTGAAAAAGTTCCCATTTTCTTTGTAATCTGTTCCCTGCTAAGCATAAGAACTAGTTGTCAATTGTGCTCAGTCATTTGTCCAGGTCTTGTGTCACTAACAAGCTAGCTAGCCTCCATCCTGAGGTTATTAAATATCCACTACTGGAATATATACTGGGCAACTAAGGTGTGGTAGTGCTTGGAACATCCAGCTGGGAGTCAAGAAGACTCATCTTTCTAAATTCAAATCTGATCTCAGACACTTACTAGCTGTGTGACCCTGGGCAAGTCAAGTAACTCTATTAGCCTCAGTTTCCTCATCTGTAAAATGAGCTGGTGAAGGAAATGACAAACCACTTTAGTATCTTTGCCAAGAAAACCTCCATCACAGAGAGTCAGCCATAAGCGAAATAATTCAACAACAGAATGAATACTTCTTTGGATATCAACTTAAGGATAATGACCTTGACCATCTGATTGTTTCCTATAGTATCTATAGGATAGAAAGCTATTTGTTTTCCATGGTATTTATGGTGCCCTGTGGAATTCTAGTTCTTTCTAAATTACTCTTTAGTCAGGGGAACCAATGAGTTAACTTATTTCTGGCCAAAAGCCTGGAAGAGAAGGGAGTTTCCTTCCCAGAAGACCAGTTTTCCTATTGTAACTTCAAGCATGGCTGGCTAGTTGGCCTTTTGCCACAGCATTGTAAAGACCACAGTTTACAGCTGTCACAGATGTGCTTATACATGATTAGCATTTGCAGGGCTGGCTAGGAATTAAGTAGAAAGTCATCCAATGACCAACTGTGTGTGGCTTGATGAGGAGATAGATTTACCTCAGAGTGTCAATTGCCTGGAGCTGTCCCGAAACTCCAGGAGAGCAGGTTGTGAAATTCAACTCCATTAGCTTGGGGCTTTTTCAAAGGTTAGTGGAAAAGATTGGATCAATGTTAAAATCTTCCATGTGAGTTACCGTATCTTTCAGAGGTAGCTCTGCCTAGTCATTAGAACCAGGAATGATGTGCAAGAACAAAATAAGTAAGACCAGAGTAAAAGGCAATTCAGGAATCTTATTTCTCAGAAATGAATGGAAAATGTGGAGACATAAGTCCCTTGTGTTATCTTTAGAGATGGAAAGGACCTTAAAGGTCACTTAGCCCAATCCCTTTATATCAGACATGTCCAACAAGGAGATCCTGAAAAAATGACTTGCCCAAGCAACCAATGTGGCACACAGATCTAGGTATGGAGTCAGAGGACCTGGGGTTGAATCCTAGCTCTGCAACTTACTAGCAGTGTGACCTTAGCCAACCTTTCTGGCCTCTATGATTGGCTTAGATGACCTTTGAGGTTTCTTCCAGTTAAAAACACTTCTTCGACATCCCCAATACATCAATCACTACCATGCTGCCTCCTCCAAACCAATAAGTCTGAAATTTCCAGAGGAATCTAAAGACATGGGGCTCATCCCCATTAATCTTTGCTTCCTCATTCTCACTGAGCCCTCATATTCAATCAATGGCCAAGTCTAGGAGGTGCTACTTTGATTATGTATCTCACAGACATCCTCTCTTCACTACTCACAGAGCCATTACTCTTGTTTGGTAGCTGGATGGCTAAGTGGAGAGATCACTGGGCCTGGAGTAAAGGAAGATCTGAGTTCAAATCCTGCCTCAGACACTTACTAGCTGGGTGAAAGTTGTTTAAACTTAGTTTCTTCATCTGTAAAATGGGGACAATTATAACTGCTGTCTCATGGGGTTGTTAGGAGGATGAGATAACCTAGGTCAGATACTTCGCAAACCTTAAATTACTATATAAGTGATAGATATTATTATTCCCTCTCCCTTTGACTATTATAATTGCCTCCTACCTGGCTTCTCTACCTCTATTCTCTCTTTTTTCCTCCAATTCAACCTTTACAAAGTTGCCAAATTAATATTGCTAAAATTAAGAACATTAAGTGTCTAGTCTGAGTATGTCATTATCCTGCTCCAGAAGGTTCAGTGACTCCCTATTTCCCATACAAACATCTAAATTTAGTATTTAAAAGCCCTTCCCAATGTCTCTAATCTGTCATTTTAGGTTGATTCCTGTGACTTCCCATCATACACCCTACACTCAAGCCCAACTGACTTATGCGCTCTTTCCTTTTTTCTCTTCCTCCTCTTTGTGCCTTTGCTAGGCTTCTCCTTCCCCTCAAGCCTAGAATATTCTCCCTCCTCCCCTCTGCCTTAGAACCCTTAGCTCACCTTAGGGCTCAAGTCAAATGCTACCTCCTGCAAGAAGCCTTTCCTAAGTCTCTCAGTTATTAAGACTTGTCTCTTTCCATCAATTCCTTTGTATTTATCTCACCTGGATGTTGTCTTTGCTTTTCTGGGTATGTGACCTACTCCCTGCCATGCCATTCCAGTAGAATGCATACTTCTTGTGGGCAGAGATCATTTCATTCTTGTCTTTATATCGATGCCCGGTGCTTACCGTGCCTGGTGCAGGGTAAGTGTTTAATAAATGCTTATTGAATTAAATTGCATTTCTGCTGCCAAAAGGCTGCTGGGACTTTGCTGTTTTCTAGATGAAGTAAATTAGCAGAACGGAGATGGCTGGGGGAGCTCTTGGATGTGATGACTGCCATTTGTCCATGAATATTGTTGGCTGCTCTCAATGTAGGCAATCCGACTTTGGAGAGCATCCAGCTCTTGAAATAGCACTAGCAGAACCACAGAGTGTGAGAGATGGAAGGTTCTCGGGGATCAACTGGTCTGTCCCTCTCCTTTTACAGATGGGGAAACTGAGGCCCAGGGAGGGGGAGTCACTTTGACTTGTCCAAAGTGATACAGGTAGCAAGAGGAAGAAATAGGACCAAGATTCCAGTCTTCGGACTTCTAAGTGCAAAGTACTACCCTACAGAATCTTCCATTTTCTTAATTTTCATTCAGTGTCTAAGGTCAAGGTCAAGTGCTTGCCTTAATATAACTAAAGAAGAAAAGTTACCTTCTGAGAATTTTAAGTGACCTTGGGAAAGCCTTTGTTCTTCTGATGTCAAGGGATATAATGTATCCTTTGGAGATGGATAGAAAAGAGGCATTATTGAAACAGTGCTAACCCTTCAGTCAGGAAGATGAAGCTTCAGATCCTAACACTGAACACTTACTGGCTCTGTGACCCTTGGACACTAGGCTTTATTTCTCTGAGCTCCATTTTCCTCATCTGTAAAATGGGGACATTAATTCAAAAGCACCTTTTAAATCCTCAGGCATTATATAAATATGAGCCCTTATTTTAAGGAATGGTCTATCCCTGGTTCGTGTCATGGAGGCAAAATTCACTTGGCTTTCAAGGTTCAGTTAAAGTCCCACCCTTTCTGTGAAGCCTGTTCAGACTACCCCTACCTCCAGTGACTTCTCCCTTTCCAGAAACTTTTGGGCACTTTTTGAGATTGGAAGTCAGAATGGTGGGAGAGCTGAGTACTGAGAGGAAAAGGAGACCTGCCCATCAAATCACAAAAATAAAACTTGCCAGTAGACCTTGGATTCAATTTAGACTGGAAGAGGTGTTTTTGTTTTTGTTAAGTCTGGATTTCATGACATAATGTTAATTATATTCTGATAATTGAGAAATCCTGTGGGGCAATAAAGAGAGTCTTAGATCTGGAGTTAGACATCCTGGGTTCAAATTCCAGTTCTGCCACTTAATATTTGCATGACCTCAGGAAAGTCACTCAGGGTCTGTGGGTCTCAGTTTCTTCCTCAATAAAATGAGGGTGTTTGTGATCTGAAGTCCCTTCCATCTTGAAATGTATGATTTTAGGACCTATATTGATTTGGCAACCCTTTGGGTTCTCCCTAACTGGCTCCTAATTTCCACAGCTTCCTGGCAGCCTATCTGGGGCACAACAGGAAATGTTTTAACAACCATCTTACTGGGTGAAAAAATGAACCTATGATACGCTTTAAAATTTAATATGAATTATTAATTTTCACCATCTCGTAAGTCTCTGTAATCAACAAGATAATATATCAAGCCCTCATTTGTAGCATTTGCCAATATCTGAAGTATAAATTCTTACACTGAAAATGACTGGTCCCATCATGTCCCTGGAACTGACTCAGATCCTGACTCTGAGTTGTGGCCCAGCAACTCTTTTATACCAAGCATTTCAAATCAGGACCACATTGCTATTTTGAAAAATGACAAGTAGCTGCATGACCTAGGGTCTCAGGGGCTCTGGGAGCCTATGCTTCTGATTCCTTATTTGTAACATAAAACCTTGCCTTAAACTTATGTTACAGGAAGGATGTTATGAAGTATTGTGTGAACAATGTTTAAAGGGGAGAAAAAGGGATGAAAGGAGAGAGAAGGAGATGAGAGGAAAGAGAAGGTGAGAGGAGGAGAAGGAAGTGAAGGGGAAGAGAAGAAGGAGGAGGAGGAGAAAAAAGGGAAGGGGAGGAGGGGAGAGGGAAGGAGAGAAAAAGAAAGAAGGGGAAGAAGAGAAAAAGGAAGGAAGGAGAGAAAAAGAAGGGGAAGAAAGAAGAGAAAAGGTAAGGAGAAGAAAGGAAAGGGAGAGGAGGAGAAAGAAGGAGAGGAGAGTATAGGGAAAAGGAAGAGAGGAGAGAGAAGTGGAGGAGAAGAGAGGAGAGGGAAAGGAAAGGAAAAAAGAGAAGAAGAAGAAAGAAGAGGGAAGGGGAAAGAAAAGGAGGGAAAAGGAGGAAAGAGGAGGGAAGAGAAGGGACGAGGAGGAAGAGGAAAAGGAGGGAAGAACAGGAAAGCAAGGGAAGAAAGGATCATACTCCCTGGGACAAGCTAGGTATTGGATTGCTAAAATAGCAGAGTAAGAGGAGCATGTCTTGCTTGTGACCCTTCAGAATGCTGCACCTGGAAATTTTGACATGTGTTACTATATCTGTCCTGTGCTATTCAGAGTCCAAACATAAGACAAGGCAAGGAATGTGTTATCAGATCTGGGACTGTTTTTTTCTTTTGACTTTTAATTCATCCCAATTTTATGGCATCCTGACCTTGGTTTAGTTCAGGATTTTCCCATAGCATCATAAAAGCGGAGCTGAGTTCATCAATGACTTTGCTGTAGACTATGTTTATAGGGGCAGTCTGGGGTTAGTGGACCAAGGGCTGGCCCTGGAGCTGGAGGCTCTGAGTTCAATCCTTACCTTTGGCACATGTTGTCTATGCAACCATTGACAGGTGATTTTACCTATCAGTGACCTTGGTGGCTCTGACTATAAATTAGAGACTCAGAACTGGAAGAGACTTTAGAGGCCATCCATACTAACCTCATTTTACAGATGAGAAAACTGAGGCCTAGAGAGGGTGTCTTGTCTGAAGCTACCCAGACAGTGAGTGGTAAAGTTGGTATTCAGACTGGCCTCTGGTTCTGCTATCTGTGGGTCGATTTGAATAAATGGTAAAGTTTCAGAAAGTCATAAGTAAGGTCAGTGGTAGAGGGTAGTCCTTGCAGGAGCACTGCAATTAGAGGGATGGAAGTATACATGGGAGTAGACTGGAAGAAATGCCTTGGGCAATGGGAGGGGAGCAGTTTATCTGCTAGAAGTTTTTATCTAGATTGGGTCAGTTCCTGCTCAAGTCTGATCTGTGTCCTATTTATAATTCATATTGATATAATTCTTTAAGGTTTGCAAAGCCTTTTCTTGACAACAAAAATATGATATAGGTAGTACAATGTTATTATTCCCATTTTACAGATAAGGACTCTAAGGTTCTAAGAAGTGGATGGATTTTATGTTTTGTTTATCCCCACTCACAATGCTAATAGGTGGCTGAGGAAGGATTTGAATGTCTTTTTTCTTAACTCCAAGTTCAATGTTCTTTCCACCATGACATACAGTGTCTCTATGATATTACCTGCCACTGTCAATGCTCAAGTACTATTTAAAAATAATGATTTAAGATTTTTTTCCTCTCAGAACTCTCCTCAAGTTTGGTATCTCTTCCTTACAGTTGTGTTCCACATTCAGTTATAGTGTTATTTGTGATGTTATTTCCTCATTAGAGTATCAGTTCTTTGGAAAACCAGGTCAATCTTCCAAAGCATCTCACTCAGAGCAGGTACTTTGTAAGTGCCAGTTACATTGTTGATAGCAAATAAGATGGTCTTTGAGGGAGGGTGATGTTAGCCCTAGGAAATGTGAACATTATGTGCTCAAGACTAGTTGGGGCAGGACTCATGATGCTTGGCTGGGTAGGTTAGAATTTGGTGTGAATGAGGTTCAGGTCATGAGATCACATTTTCTGTGAACTAGTCAACCACAACCACATACCATTGTTATTGGATTCATGTAAACCTATTCTCATACAGGGAAAATAAATACTGTTTCGTCCTATGGGTGGTAGTGGGGTAATATTTTGGAAACTTAGAAAGCTACACTTGAATCGTTAGAGAGAATGTAGTCCAGCTCCCTTATTTTGGAAAGAAAATTGAATCCCAGTGAGAGCAATTGATTTGTCCAAAGTTACACAGTTTTGGTAAGGGGCTGATCATAGGGTACCAGCCAGGTCTTCTGATTCATAGCCTGTATTCTATCCTCAGCATTTACGTTTAAAGGCAAAAGGAAACCCATTGAGGACTCTTTGATGTGTTAGTATGTCAATTTCACTTCAGTCTTAAGAGTACGTATTAAAGTTGAACAGTTAATGTTTATGCCATTAATGAGAGACCCCTGGGTAACTTCAGGACAGTTCGGCCAGAACCCTTAAGTAATAATGAATGAATTCACATGTGCTCTAAAGGTCACTTTAAAGAGGAACCAAAAATGCAGTTCCAGATACAGGCGGGGCATTTGATGATTTACTGAGGGAAAATGAACAGTCTGTGGGTCTGTAGACAACTGCCGAGTCATGATGCTCAACATGCTCAGACTATCAGTCATCAATAATGGTTTCAGCAGACACAAAGAAATGAATGAACTAGTTTACTTTAAAGTGGAAAAGAAACCTGGAAGTACCAATTTAGATTGTCATGCTCGTTAGGAATCCTGTAGTGGAAAGAACATGAGACTGGGAGTCCAGACACCTGGATTCTAACCCCAACTCTGCCAATAGACAGATGTATGAGCCTGAGTAACTTAATCAAACTTTTTGTCTCAGTTTCCTCATATGTAACATGAGAAAGATGGAGTAGAAAATTTCTAAAATCCTTTCCATCAGACTTATATGAATTGATACTGAGTGAAATGAGCAGAACTGGGAGAATATTATGCATAGTAACAGCCACAGTGTGCGAGGACTGTTTTTGATAGGCTTAACCCTTCACAGCAATGAAAGGACCTGAAACATTTCCAAAGGACTCATGATGCAAAATGCCATCCACACCCAGAAAAAGAACTGTGGAGTTGGAACACAGGATGAAGCAGACTATGTTCTTTTGTTGTTTTATTTCTCTAGTGATTTCTCCCATTTGTTTTAATTCTTTTGTGCAACATGACTAGTATGAAAATGTGTGTGTTCGTCCTTCATTTTTGAAGAGCACCATGACATCAGAGAAATGATGGCATGACTTGTAGTTGACTTTGTTTTGAGCAAAGGTGGGCTGTGCAAGATCACCAGCCTCACTTTCTCCCCCTGAGCCATCTGGATCCAATGACCAGATATTCATCAGGATGACTGGAGATGGTCCAGGATGCATTGGGAGACTTGGTCTTTTAGGCTAAGACCTTTTCAGCTACTCACTTAATGTGGGGTAATATCCATTCACTGAATAGGCCTCTTTAACAACTAGTCAGAGGATGGCCCCTTTAAATAGAAAAGAATAAATAAATAAATTGATCAAGTTGAGAGGGGCAGGAGCCTCAGAACCCTCAGAGTTGTTGTTTCAAAGAGAAACAGTTAAGACTGACATTCACTGTAAGGCGGAAGGGTCCAAAAAACAGATGACCCATTGTTGTGCGATCTATGGGCTTTGGAGTGCACTGGGTTATAAGGTTTTAGGAAAGGAAGGAAAGAAAGAAAGAAAGAAAGAAAGAAGGAAAGAAAGAAAGAAAGAAAGGAAGAAAGAAAGAAAGAAAGAAACAAAGGAAAAGAAAGAAACAAAGGAAAAGAAAGAAAGGGAAGAAGGGAGGGAAAAAGGGAGGAAAGAAGGGAGGAAGAAAGAAAAAGAAAGTAAAGAAAAGAAAAGAAAAGAAAAAAAAAAAGAAATGTTGTCAGTAGACCCCAAGTTAACTGGGCAGCTTCTGGCCATCAAAATTTACCTTCTTTTGGAGAGGGAGAAGGAATGGGAGAGGGAGAGGTTGAGAGAGAGGTTCCATAACAGAAGCACATTGAGGACTGAGCTCTTGTTCTGAACCCAGCCTCCTTGGGTAGAGAAGGGATAGGCACCTTTCTTTTCTCACAGATATGTATTTTCTCTTCCACATGAGATGAGCCTGGTTAGAAGGAAGCAATGGGTCCCTGAATCACATGATATCAGATTCAGCAGTGACCTCAGCTGCCATCTAAGCCAACCTGTACCTAGATAAGAATTCTTTCTACAATATACCCAGCAAATGGTCATTGAACTTTTATATGATGGTACACAGCTAGGGCGTACTTGCCTGAATTTTCATATAACAATCAAACTGCCCTTGGTATAGTATTTGAACTATGAAACTCAAAGATACAGATAAGCAGGATTTTAGAATTAGGAATTTGTAAATGAAGAATCTTCGATATTATTTAGTTCTACTCCCTCATTTTATCCAGGAGGCAGCAGAGGACCTAAGAGGAGATAGAGGGCTTTAAATAAAGTCTGCAGAGCATCCAGAGGATGGGCATTCAGAGGAAGACAATCAGGATAGTGAAGGGCTTTGAGTCTATGACATATGGAGATCCTTAAAAGAAATGGGAATGCTTAGCATGGAGATGAGAGGACTTGGGATGAATGGGGTGAACTGTGTTCAAGTATCTGAAAGTCTCTCATATGGAAGAAGAATTAAAATGAATTCTATATGGCCCAATAAGAAGGCAGAACCAGGAGCAACCAGTGGAATTTGTGAAGAGGAAAATTTAGGCTTGATGTAGCATTGAAGGGGGGAAAAACAAAACCCCAAACTTCCTAACAATTCCAGCCTTCCCAAAGTAGATTGGGCTCCCTCAAGAGAGGGGGTGGGGTAGGGTGGAACCCTTCTGGTTTGGACATTTTCAAGCGGAGGCTACATTATTACTTGGTGAGTGTGTTATAGTGTGACTTCCCTTTGTTTGTGGCTTGGACTACATGGCTGCTGGGGTCTCATGCTGCTTCCAAATCCTTAGATACTCTTTCTTATAGCAAAAGGAAGAATTAGAACCCAGGTGTAATCTGCCAGCCTGTTTCCTAATCTAGTGCTCCTTCTACCCTCCAGGGCTTTCTGCCATATGTCACCATACATCTTTCACTTGCACTCATTTATCTATCTAAATGTTACATTTGCCCAGAACAGTGTAAGCTCTTTGAGAGCAGGGACTGATGGGTTCTGTTTTTACATCTCCAGCACCTAGCATAGTGCCTTACATAGCAGCAGACACAATAAATGTTTGTTAAATTGAATTTTTGACCAGTTAAATGAATGAATAGATAAAGCATCATAGGTCTAGGACTGGAAAGGACCTCAGGAATCATTCTGTACAACCCTGTCATTCTGCAAATGAGTAAACTAACATCTAGGGCATGGCCCATGGCTATCCAAATGTTAACCAGTCACCTCTGCTGTCCTGTGTCTCTAGATGCCGAGTAACAAGTAACAGGAAATATCACTTGGATATGATGTCTGAATAGAAGAAAGGCATGATGTGAATTATACTGTTTGCATGATGTCCTCAAGCAACAGCTTATCAAATTCAGGACCCCAGGTGAGAGTGCTTTCTCAAGGCTAGAGAGATGCGCTTACCAGTTTCTGAGTCAGTCCTGGAGGAGCCCATTCATATGTGATGGTATCAAAAGTGGGGTCCTTCCCTGTTGCAATGGGGTTGGTCATAATCATCCGGTTCCTCTTGTAGATGCGGATGCCATCTCCGCCTTTAACTCGGGCTGTGAGGGTGGAGTATTTGGAATCTGTCAGCAAGCGGCCAATTTTCCGATCATCTTCCATTTCAGAGCTCAGGCTGTGATCTTCATAGCTGCATTTACATGACTTGCATATTTTCCTGTGGGGGGAGGATGGTGGGACAAGTGAGATCATCCTTTGGCTATGAGCATGACTGGGGCTGCATTTGCTCTTTCAAAAGCTCAAAGTTTAACTTAAGTGCCTTGGAAAGGTTAGTGGCAGGATCAGATGGTGACCCTAGACAAAGAGCCACCTTTGTGAATGAAAACCTTATTTGGGAAAAGCCAGTGTGATATTTCTGCAAGGCATGTGCTGGTAATGTAGAATATGAGACAGATTTTTACTGCTTTCCCATGGGGAAAGGGAGAATGTCCGCTACCTTCCTTCTCCTAAAAAAAAAAAACAAAAACAGCTGAATTTTGTGCCCTTCAGTGACAGGGGAAGCCTCATTCATTAGAAAGATGCTTTCAGGAGCTTCCCCCAAGATTTATGGGCCCCATAACAACAGACACTTGTGTATTTGGCGTCTGTGAACTTTCTTGGGGAAGAGTGGACAGCGCCCAGAGGAAAGGAAAACGATTAGAAGGCTGAAAGCTGAGCAGGAGATAGTGGGATGGATAAAGTCTGGCTTAACTTGCCAGGAGGAATCTGAGAGTTATGTTGTGTGTGTGTGTGTGTGTGTGTGTGTGTGTGTGTGTGTGTGTGTGTGTGTGTGTATGAGAGAGAGAGAGTGAATGTATGTGTATGTGTATGTATATGTATATGTATGCATCTGTGTGAGAGTATATGTATGTATGTGCGTAAATGTGTGTGAGAAAGTATGTGTATGTGTATGTATGTGTGTGAGTGTGTGTATGTGTGTACAAGTGCTTATGTGGGAGAGACAGTGTACATGTATGTATGTGTGGGTGTGAGTATGTGTGAGAGAGAGTGTAGGTATGTGTGTATGTGAAAGAATGTGTGTATATATGTATGTGTGTGTGAGAATGTGTGTGTGTGTATGTATGTGTGAGTGTATGTGAGAGAGAAAGTGTGTGTATGTGTGTGTGAGAGAGAGAATGTATGTATGTATAGGTGTGTATATGTGTGTGTGTGTGTGTGTGAGAGAGAGAGACAGAGAGAGAGAGAGACACAGAGAGACAGAGAGACAATGTATGTGTATCTGTGTGTGTGTCCAGGTGTGCAAAGAAGAGTCATTTTGTAACATTCACATTCTGATATTATCTTGAACAATATTCACATTAGAATGTGACTCCTTTAAGACATGCGGCTAAAACTTAGATATCCAGACACTGTTACTTTCTGATTGTAGGAAAACCATCCCTTTCCTTTTTGAAAGGTTCACTAGAGATAGACTAAGTTTCCAACTAACTCCTTCGCTTGTACACATGAAGAGCTTGTTCAGTTCAGAGGAGCTCACCACTGCTCAGCAACCAAACTTTTGTGTTTTGTTTTTAACTTGGGCAGAGGCAGCCCCTTCCTCCCCACTTCCAGGGGCTCACCATATTAATGCTGAACTTAATAAACTATCCAGTCAACAGAGTCTAGCCTATGACATCACCAGCTTCAGAATCTGTCAGTAACTGGGATTACAGGTGTGCACCATCATGCCTTGCAAGCATTTTTTATTTCAAAGCATATTTCATATTTATATCTCTCCTATAGTATCTGCTTTGTTTTAACAAAGAAGCCTAGGGTGACTCTCTCACCCAACTTTACATGTAGAAACAATGAAGAGGAGAAGAGGGGAAGGGAGAGAGACAGGAGGATAGAAAAATAGAGGGGATGGCAGGGACTCAGAGATGTCAGGGATTCAGAGGGGATGGTAGACACAAAGGGGATGGCAGACACAAGGGGGATGGCTCACACAGGAGGGATGGTAGGGACACAAGGAAGATGGCAAAGGCACAGCAGGGGATGGCAGGGATTCAGGGGGATGGCAAACACAGGGGGATGGCAGGGACACAGGGCAGATGGCAAGAACAGAGGGGAGATGGCAGGGACATTGGATAGAAGGAAGTATCTGCCATTTTTAAATTTCAGGTACTCTATTATTGTATATAATAGTCCTTCTCTTGGGAGTTTTTCTGAAGGAAAGCTTCTTATTCTTTTGAAAAATTCTGCTTTGTGGCAACTTCTTAAAAAGGAAGACTCCTCTTTTCCATTCTCCATCTTTGGTGCCTCCTTTACATGAACGAAAAGTAGGCTCAGCTTTACCTAGTTTATATCTAGTCACTGAATTTTTAGGTGTTCAAAAGGCTGTTGAAAAATATCTAGTAGTTCATCCCTCTCATTTTACAGAGGAGGAAGATGAGGCACAGAGAAGGCATATGGATCACCCAAGGTAACCCAACTGGGCCAGAGCTGGAAACAGGATCCTGGTCTCCTGACTCCTCATCCACCGCTCTTTCCACTACTCACTATTTCCTCTCCTCTGAGTCTTCCCCAGAAGATCAGTAAATGACATTTTGGCTTATGCAAGTTTCATGGTGTAAGGATATAGATGCTGCTGCCCAAGGCTGTGTTGGGCTAACATCTCATGAATTTTAATTTATATAAGTCTATTAGGAAATGAAGAGAATGTGAATTGAGCTTAGCAATTATATTTCATAGTATATTGTCTCATAATTCTAGGAAAGGCTTTGGATATACTGAAGGGACTTGAAGGAAACTTGGCACACTAGAAAGAAAATAAAATGGAGGAAATTGGATCCTAGGCTTGACTTAGCCTCTGATTCTCAGTTCCCTCATCTATAAAATGAGGGACCTTGGACTAGAGAATATCTTTTGTGCTTCCTAACACTTTAATTCCGTAACCTAGATGTCCAGCTGTTAGGAATGCTCTTATACATCCTCAATCCCCAATAAATTGTTTTCCTGACCTTTACTGTGTTAGTAGGTTTTATAGCTCAGTGACCTGTTCCCTGGAAGATATTTCAAAAATGAAAAATTCACTTAACCTCTCAAACCCAGCTAGATTGTAATATTCTCCATTAGATTATAAGCACCTGGAGGGAAGGGACTGTCTCTTGTCTCTTTTTGTATCCCTCGTGCTTAACACAATGCCCTGACACATAATAAGTATTTAATAAATGTTTATTGAATTAACTTGAATAGGTAAGTCTGATTTGACAAGTATGGAAGGTCTCTTTCTCTTCCTCACTTTCACACCTGGTATAGCCATCTCCTGTTTTACATTCAACTACCATCATTCAAGTCCTCATCACCTCCTGCATGAAGTAGTTGTGTTCATACCTCATTTTTGAAGAGAACCATGACATCAGAAAAATGATGACATGACTTGCACTTGACTTTGTTTTGAGTGAGGGAGGGCTGTGCAGGTCACCAGCCTCACTTCTCCTCCAGAGCCATCTGAATCCAGTGACCAGATATTCATCAGAGTAACTGGATATGGCCCAGGATGCAATGGGAGACCTTGACCTTTTAGGCTAAGATGTTTTCAGGTACTCATTTAAAGTAAAGTAAAGCCCATTCAGTGAATAGGCCTCTTTAAAAAGTAGTCAGGGGATGGCTTCTTTAAACAGAAAACAAAAATAAATAAATAAATAAAGCTGGGGCACCTCCTGAAAATCTTTATTTGCTCCATGTGTGTGTTTTATATGGACTTTTCATGTATATGTTCTTATCCCCAGTTGATTGTAAACTCCTTGAGAACAGGTAATATTTTATTTCTGTCTTTGTATTCCCATTGCTTAGCACAGGGCTTTGTGCATGATGAACTAAGAATACCTTGTGTAGGGAGCGTGGTGTTATGGGAAGGAGAGTACATTGGAAATCAGAACATTGGGTGCTAGTTTTAAGTCTGCAGGTACTACCCCTGTGAGCTTTACAGCTCTCTTCATCCAGTTTCTCCTTTATAAAATGAAAGATCTGGAGTAGAAGGTAATCTTGCATTGGCTGTAGGTAGCCCGAGGCTGACAGGACACAATATCTCTTAAACAGTACTATAAATATGCAGCAGCGATATTAGCTGAGGCAAGAAATTCTGTTCTTTTTCATCGAATATAGATTGAAAGCAATCTCTTCCAGAAAAGGAATATAGGAAAACTGAATCATGTTCAAGGCAGTTTGCTCAAAACTTAAAGATAGGATTGTTGTCGAGAATTTTCTTGCTCAGAATTGGCCTTGGAGTTGGAGCTTGTTAAAAGTCTACTACCACGAGTAGGGATGAAAAGAAAAGGATATTATTTTTGAAATCACAAAACAGACACTTCCTAAATGAGTGACCCTGAGCAAGTCACTTAACCCCATTGTCTTCAAGAAAAGAAAAACAACAGCTAAAACAAATAATTGCTATGCGGCCCTCATACTGTGTATGTGTGTCCCTGTTCTCCAATTTCCTTCCCTCCCCCTTCACCATCTGAGATTTTTCTCTCTCCACTGACATATAAACAAGTTCTAGGTATGTAGAATACTAAGGCTAGATTGATTTTAAATGAAGGCTAACATGAAATAAAACTGGAAATTCTCCACATGCTCAGAAAATGCCCGTTTTGACATACATACTATTAACAGCATCTGCACTGGAGAAATCCCTCAGCACTGTAATCTGGAATCATATTTCCCTGTGAACTGGGAATTAACCTTTTTAGCAAATTAGCTAGACTGAAAGCTCCATTCAGAGACCAGGAAATTCGAGGCTGCTCTGGGCCAGCACCATTTCTTTTTCATTCTGTGTTGTGCAAATTCAGCTCCCAAACAACCATCTTCTTATGTGCCTTTATTGTCTCTCTTCACCTTTCTGAGGTCCCTTTCAGTTCTTCATCTGTGGCCCTGTGACTTTCATATCTCCAACTCCCTTTGAAAAGGTATAATTGATGCCAGTCTCTCATGGTAATGGGACATGAACTTTCTGAATGTTTGCTTGGCATGTAATCTAACTTGGTGACATCTATGTCCATAACTCAAGACAGGAATAGATGGTATCATTGGAGCCACAGTAGGCTCACATTTATGAACATTTAAAAAAATTCATCTCTTCAACAAACTATCATTAAACATATATTCTCTATGAGGCCCTGTGGTAGGTACTGGGGAAGATAAAAGGTAAACAAATTCCCAACCTTGCCATCTTGTTACTAATAAGTAAGTAAAAGTAACACATGTACCTATCACATTGGACCCTATTGGAGGAATAGTGGCTGAAATAAAGTATGTGAGAGGCCATAGTGGGAAATAAGGCTGAAAAAATCAATCAATCAATTAATACTGATTAAGTGCTTACTATGTGCCAAGCACTGTGCTAGGGACTCAAAAATAGGCAAAACAGGAAAAGTAGAGGGGGGGGACAGAATTTTGTAAGTGATTTCTGGATGCCTGGCATAGTCCTGCACACTGTATAAATGTCTTCTTTGATCCTCACAACAACCCTGGGAACTAATTGCCATTATTATCATCATCCCCATTTCACAGGTGAAGAAACTGAGGTCAAGAGAAGCTAAATGACCTCTCCAGGGTCTCAGAGCTAGTAAATGTCTGAGGCTGGATTTGAACTCAAGTCTTCCTGATTCCAGGCCTTGCTCTATCTCCTGTACCATCTAGCTACCTTAGAGCTGGAGGAAATCTTAAATATTATCTGGTCTGCTCCCTTCATTTTATGTATTTTCTATTATTGGGAGGGAGACCTTGACATATCGTACAAATTACCAGATCTGGAGTCAGAAGACTTGTGTTTGAATACTGCGTATTGGTTGTGTGACCATGCATAATAAATCAATCAACAAGCATTCCTAAATGCCTATGATGTGCCAGGGACCATTCTAGGCTATGAGTATACAAAGCCAAAATGAAAAAAAAAATGCCTCTTCTCAAGGAGCTTACATTGTATCATCCCATCAGGGGATATAATATCACCTAAATAAGTGCAGACGGGACATAAAGTAAATACAAGATCATTTGTGGAGGGAAAGCACATGGGGGGATTGGAAAAGAATTCATGCAGCTGAGCTTGGAAAGAAACATGAGATTCTAGGAGGCCAAGGTGGGAAGAGAAAGCAGTCCAGGCACGGGAATAGCCAATTTGAAGGCCCAGAAATAGAAACAGCAAAAAGCCACTTTGGCTAGACCTTAGAGTGCAGAAAGGGGAATCATACATAATGAGACCAAAAAGAGAGGTTGTAGCCAGGTTGGGAGAGGCTTCAAATGTCAAACAGAGGAGCTAATTTATTTATTTTTATCCTAGAGACAACAGGGAGCCATTGGAGTTTCTTGAGTCCAGGAATGACATGGTCAAATCTGTTAAGTTGGAAGCATCACTAGTAGCCCTGTGGGAGATGAATTGGGAGAGGGGAAAAGCCTTGAGATAAGAGAATCAGTTTAGGTTAGTGACTTTAACATTTCTGAACCTTATAAAATGAGGGAAGGGTGGCTGAGTAAAGATAATCCCTAAAATATTTTCTAGATTTGAATTCTATGACCTCAGAAAGGAAAGATAGATAAAACTGTTTTCTAATCTTGGCAGCCAGTGACATCAAGGTTTTGAGATAAGACCTATGTAAGGTGAGCAAAAGGCAAGCCAGAGTGGATACCAATGATCAACTTTACAATGTCTTTGCAGCCCTGTATATGGGAAAAGACACTTCTATCATATAGCAGTGAGACCCTGGGCAAGTCATTTCAACTCTCTTTACTTCAATTTCCTTATCAAGAAAATGGAGATAATAATAATACCTACCTCCCAGAGTGATATTCATAAAGTACTTCGCAAATCTTAAAGGCTTTTTATTATAGGCTGTATACTATAGGAAAAAATAAATGCTAACTTTTATAATAATAATCAATTAATTACATCAACTACAATCAACACAATTCATCATTAGCATAATTACTTATTGATTATAATTATACAATTAATTTTAGACTAGGAGTTTGTCATTAATTATGTTATCAGTTATAATTGTATAATTAATTATTGATAATAATTGTTATTAACAGGAAAGACTGCATGGAGCTGCTGGGACTAGAGCTGAGCCTTGAAATGGGTTTCTAAGAGGCCAAGGTGAGGAGAGAGGAGTGGGAATAACATTGGACCGGGAGTTCAGCTCTTGATATTGACCACCTCAAGCCTCAGATGTGACCTTAGGCAATCGCTTCATCTCTGTGGACCTCAGTTTCTTCCTGTGTAAAATGAGGGGGTTGACTGGATGACCTTCAAAGTCCCTATCAGCTTCAACATTCTATGGTTCTAGTTCCTTATTTCATTTGTCACTGGCTGTTCATTAGGCTTATCGACTCAACTTACTTATTTAGCCCTAGCTTCTGTTCACATGGTTTGGGTGTGGAAGGAATCGCCTTAATTTCTTTTGCCATATAAAAGGGGTAGTAATACCTGCAATTGTGAGGTTCAAATGAAATAATGTAGGTAAAGGGGTTTACAAACTTCAAAATTCCACATAAAATCAGATGTTATCATTCTCATTCGTCATAGTAATATTTGCTAACCTATCAGGGGATCTCTCAGTAGGGCTAATTTAAAGTTTTTTTAAAAATTTAATAAATAAGATTTGTGCAGTGGAGGAATTCCCTCTCCCAGAGTAGATCTAGCACCTTCTTTGCAATTTCTACTCTTAGAGAGTTTCTAGGACATTAAGAGGTCAAAGGACTTGTCCAGGATCACACAACAGTATGCAACACAAGGTGGGACTTAAACCCAAGGCTTTCCTGACTTTGACGACAGCTTTCTGTTCTGCTATGCCTCCCTTGTGTTAGAATTCCATCAAGCTTCAGTCGATATGGTCGCTCCATTAGTTTTGGGGCTGTCTCAAAAAATTGCATGAACAACTAACCTTCAAGAGGAGAGCCTTTCCAAAGACAGTGAGATTAATCCTTCAATGAAAAGTCTGTTAACAGGCACTTCTTGAAGCCCTTAACTCTTTGGTAGGATCCACCAGAATTATTCTTCACTGGCATAGACTTCGAGAACTCAGTATCAACTCCATATCAACACAGGACTTCAGAATGGAATTTAAAGGGAAGTAAAATGCCATTTTGGTCCAAACATAGGCTAACCTTGATTATAAATGACAGAACTGGTGGCTCAGTGAATTGAGCACTGTGCCTGGAGTTAGGAAGACCTAAGATCAAACCCAGCCTCAGACACTGTGTGACCTTGGGTAAATCACTTAAATCTTTTTTTTTGCCTCAAACTTAAAATGAGGATAATAGCATCTGCCTTGCAAGATTGTTTTGAGTACTAAATGAGATAATGTGTATAAAAAACACTTAGAAAAGTGCCCAATGCAAAGTAGGTATTACAAACACTTATTTGATTCTCTCTCTGTCTCCCTAATATAAGATGTCTCTGTAAAAGAAATATATCAGTGTATTAACTTGGAAGTTATATGAAGAATGGGTTAGAGTAGGAAGAGATTAGAAATGAAGACAAATCAGGAAACTACTGTTAAGATATGAGGGCCATTTGAATGGAGAGAAGAGGATGGATGGCAGAGAGATTGAGGAAGTAGAATCTTATAAGACTTGACAATTGATTGTTGAGGACAAGGGAGAAGGAAGAGTAAAGGATGTCTGAGATTGTAAACCCGAGTGACTGGATGGATGGTGATTACCTTAATAGAAACAGGAAAGTCTAGAAGAGTGGCATTTTTAAAGGTTAGATTTTGGGTTTCTAAATTTGACATACAATATGGGTGAGATTCCAAATGGTTTCCCCATGGAATGGACAAAAAATGCCATCTGTCTTGGCTACTTCACAAATCCGTTTTTGAAAGTAAACTGAGGTAAGACTATATATATCTGAAAGTGTTTGAAAGGCACTGTGCAATCATAATTAATTCCATAATTCTAAAACCATATGATTTCTTCAGGGTAGATACAGAGGTAGATCCAAGACCTCCACGATATGGTTCTTTTAGATGGTTTCATTAAGTTATTGTGACTACCACTGTCCCCACCCTCAAAAAAAATCAGACAAAGAAATCAACTGTCTGCTTCTTAGTTTTTCCTAAATAGCTAGGTTGGTTCTTAAACATATGTTTTTTCTTGGCTCATAATAAGCATTTAATAAATGTTGTTGAATTGAGTCAAACTCCCGGGTCTATGCTGAAAAACTTTCTAACAAGGTAAATCCCTCCACCAGGGATTTTGCTCTCTGGCCTTCAAGAATCTAGGGTCACTTCTAGGCCATGAGGCACCAGAGAAGGACTTTAGTAGAGGCATGTGCATATCATGTATCACAATTATTTTTGTATGCTCTGGAGAGCCCCTTGTCCAATGTGCTTACTCAACACATATTCCCTGATTAACAACATAGCCCATCCATCCCATCTGTGTCAGTAAAGAAAGGCTGGTCTTAGGGTAAACCAACCCAGGGAAGGGGAAGGGGAGGCAAAAAAATCATATTATATACCATTGCCCACCTATCCTTGCCATTTATATCTGGGCTCAAATATATATTCAGGGCAACCTTGAAGAGAAAAATAAGTCACCAAAAGGGTAGGCCAAGTGGGTTGGAACGGAAAGGGTAAGGACAAGTCCTTGCTAATTTCCCCTTTTGCCTTGGTGATTAGAGGTAGAGGCTGTTACAGACTGGATGCATTTTAAGAGTCTCAGGTCTTTTTTTAGCCTAAGTGCTTTTGCCCAGGCTTTACCCCATGCCCATGCCTGGAATATTCTCCTTCTTCATCTCTACCTCTTAGAACAGCTATCTTCCTTCCAAATAGGACTCAGAAACTAGTTCTTATGGGTTTCCTCTCTCCCTCAAGTTACTAGTATTCTCTCACCAAAATTCCTTTGCATTTCCCCTGTATGTATTTTGTATGTAGTAAACTGTATAGTTGTTGGGACCCTTCCTCCAAATAACTCCCCCAAAACACATACACACACATATTTCCTCTACTGGAACATAAAATCTGAGAAAGTACAGGCCATTTTGTTTTTGTGTTTTCTAGAATAGTAAAAGGAACTCCATGAATTCTTATTGAATTAAACTGAATTTAAAACGATCTGGCAGATTACTTTTCCTTTTCCATGCTGTTCCCTTTCAGATTACATCCTATTGACATTGTATGTATCATATGTTTCCCTATCTATTTGCATTTTGTCTCCCCATCTGAAGCTAAGGACCTATGCTTTTTTCTTTCTTTACATCCCCAACCTTAGATACGACCCTACGTATTGTATGCCAGCATATAACAAGTACTTAATAAATGCTTGTTGATTAGCTTAGTGGCTACCTTTAGGAATCGTTACCCATCAAAGGATACTTGAAACAGAACCATCGCTAAAATGAGATAGCAGAGTCTTTGTCCAAGAGTGCTGAGATTTATATGGTCCTGTTCGGGAACATGCTTCCTCCTCCCCTCTCCTATTTTCCCATAACACAGAAACTTCACAGGTTCCAAGGGCATGCTTCTCTTGCCTGGCTGGCTTATTCCAGGTGAGCTCCTCTGCCTACTCTTGACCAGGACAATATAATTCTTAGTTGTGTATGATCCTGGCTGGAAGTAAAAGTAGGGGAAGAGGTAGAGTCAGGGGTGGGGCTAGCCATTGTAGGGAGCCATTGAATGAAGACATGGGCAGGTATTTCCTGGTTCCCTGAGTGGTTATTGCTCTTCCTCACTAAAATTCCTTTGTATTTGCTCTGTATAAATTTTGCATAGAGTTATCAGTCTACATATTGTCTCCTCCCCTCCCCTCTCCTCTCTCCCCACATTTCGATTAGAATATAAACTTCTTGAGGGACTTCCTTTCTTTTTTCTTTTTTCTTTTTTTCTTTCCTTTCCTTCCTTCCTCCCTTCCTCCTTTCCTTCCTTCCTTCTTTCCTTCCTTCCTTCCTTCCTTCCTTCCTTCCTTCCTTCCTTCCTTCCTTCCTTCCTTCCTTCCTTCCTTCCTTCCTTCCTTCCTTCCTTTCCTTAGCACTTAATGAGGTGCCTGCTACATAATCAATTAAGAAATATTTGTTGAATCGAATTGAATAGAATCAAAGTAGACAATATTTACGCAATATGAAGTCTTTAAAAGGTTGATAAAGAGTTAATTTTAGTCTTTGTGCTTGCTCTCATTTGCCAAATGTTTCTTTCTTCCTTTTGTTTTTTTCAGTTGACAAGGTCTCATGGTGAATAAGATAAATTTCAGAAAAGTAAGACGTGGATTCCCTTTGGACTCAGTACAGGCCATCTTGAACTGTTTCTACTTAGTGTGGCATGTAAGCTAAGCAGGCTTGGCATAGAAGAATGACCAACATTATTAAAGAGGACAGTTAGGAAATCAGGGAAGGCAAGGGCCTTTCCTACAGCCGCTCCATTACCTCCAAGGATGTGGCTCGAAGCCTGTACATGTCCCTTTGCATCTCCAACAAGGCACACCTCTGGCTGATTGTTGTTGGCCTAGGGACATCTGGAAAAAAGAGACAAAAAGAGGGTGTTTTCCTTCAGAACATCTTGGACTGGGATGCTTGACCTCAAAAAAAAAAAAAAAAAAACTTGGCAAGGGGGCCAAACGATTGTGTAGAGTACAGAGGACTTGAGATGAATAAGCCATCACTTACTGCGTACCAAGGCTACATGAGGGGCCAGTTAGGGATGTGGTTCTGCTGGATGTAAATCTGAAAGGGTGGGGCCCTTCAGGATGAAATATAGGGGTGCTAATTCCCAGGGCCTCTGCTGTTGTTGAGAATCACCAAGACAACATTTCAAACGCTCGGATGTGAATTACAATCCCTGCTCCGTTTCCCATCTCCCTCCACCCTTACCCCACCCCCTTACCGCAATGGAATCTTTAGACTCAATACTTTCTGCTTCATCTATCTGTGATTTATGAACAGAGCATGATTAAACCAGAGTGGCAAACACAAACAGATGTTTACTCCACCACATTTTTATGATCTGAAATAGAACTTCAATATTTTTGTGGAAATATTTTATGTTTGAAGGCTAGATCCAAGAAGGCCTCCGTTTCCAATGAGGGGAAGATATTCTGTATTCATTGTAGGGCAAAGAGACAACTACCACAGTACTTACTGTGTACAGAACCCAATCTGTGAGAAGTGCACAGAGTCCCCTGATGTTTATCCACAGATTCTAGCCATGATTCCTCCCCAAAGAGGGACCGGGGAAAATTATTTTTAACCACAGTCTTTTCCTAGTCCTAAAACTCCAAACAATAATTACTAGTTGGATTTGGCCAACAAGGTGTCCTCTGTTTATGTCTTCTTTGTACCTTCTATATCTATTCAATGTGGATAGCAGGGTCTTGGAGAGAAAGAGCGATATCATATGTATTTGAAGAAAAACTTGAACACTTGAACATGCCTAGAACCAAGCTGATGTTGGAAGTGAAAAGAATGTGAAAATATGTCTTTATGAACTTCCCAGGCAAAGGTCTGGGTGTCTGATGAATAGAACTCATTACTCTGTAATATGGATAATACCTGTCCCTTGACAGGAATGCTTAAATGTCACCAGTGTTGATAATACAATGCATCCACAACTTGTGTTTAAATGACGTCTGTGTCTTTAAAACAAATGGCAAAAGAGTAAAACACATTTGGTTTACAGAATATTAAATCTTGGAATGTCTTTAGATGGCAACTAGTGCAATTCCATCATTTTACAAATGGGAAAACTGAGGTCCAAAGAAATGAAATGACTTGCTCAGGGGGTCACATGATGGCAGAAGTGGGAACAGAAATCAGGTCTCCTGATTCCCTGATGATTATGAATATTACCCATTATCTTATTAGATAGGATCATAGGTTCATAGATTTAGAATTGCAAAAGATCTTAGGAGTCAAATCGTCTATTTCTTTTCATCTATTAGGAGATGGAGGCTCAGGGAGGTGAAGTGATTTGCCCATAGACACACAAGTAATAGTGGCAGAGATAGGCACTGAACATGTCATCTGATCACAAATCAAGTATTTGAATGTTGAAAGTAGGATTTGAACTCAGGTTTCCTGACCCCAAGCTCAACATTCTATCCATTCTAGTTACAATTCCTGGAGAGTCCAGGGAGAATCTTGCCCACCAATGGGTTGGAAGACTGGAGGGTAAATGAAATGAGTAGTCAAACTAAAAGGAAAATAATTATTCTCATGCTAAGGAGAAGCCTCAACCTTTCCAGAAAATGGTACTTTGTTATGTAACTGTATGATAGGGAAAGGTTTGGTTACATATCCAATACATAGCTTTCTGTGTCATTTAACTGGATTGTTGAGGTATTTTCTGTCATACAAGCAACATAGATTACTGGACATAACATTGGTCTTTATAAGTAGAGATTCAACAATTTGTTTCATCACCTACATGTTGTTAGATTCTTAAAATGTTCTTTCTAGCTTGTGATTTTTGCAGATGGTCAACTGGAAAGCCCTTCCCAAAGTAAAGAAAGTTACTATTCTGGTCACACTATGTATTTCTAAAATGATATGCCTTTTTCCCCCCTCCACTATATTTACATCTAAAACACGGTGCCCAAGGAGGTAAATTCTAATACAGTTGTCCTGTTAAGAAATATCTATGGAGAACTTATGGAAGATCGTTGACTTAGAGCTCGAAGGAGTGTTACAGTTTTCTAATCCAGTGTCTTAATTTTATACATGAGGAAACTGAGACCTTAAGGCTAGATGACTTGCTCAAGGTCACCCAGTAGGAAGTGGCAGAACTGGGATTTGGACCATCTTTTGTCTCTAAATTCAGCCCTCTTCCCTTTGTAACAGGTTGTATTCCCTAATTAGCAAAATCACACAGAGTGAGGTGTGATAGTGGGAGAGGGAGAGGAATTGGAGTTGGGGAAGGATTCACCAAAGTTTTGAAGAAATGCTTCAGATTTTGACTGTTCAGTTGTTTCTGACTCATTGTGACTCCATTTTTGGAGTTTTTTGGCAAAGATACTGAAGTGGTTGGATATTTCATTTTCCAGCTCATTTTTTTTTTTTTTATAGCCAAACAGGGTTAAGTGACTTACCCAGGGTCACACATCTAGGAAGGGTTGAGGCCAGATTTGAACTCAGGAAGATGAGTCTTCCTGACTTCAGGACTGATACTCCATGCACTGAGCTATCCTAGAGACCTCAGACGCCTCAGAAGGAAGGGCTTAATCCTATTCTCTGACATTGGACCTAGGCTTCAATATTCAGTTTGGAGATGCTGAGAAGAGATATTTTTTTTAATTTCCATTTTAATGCTTGTCTACATTACAATTTTTACCATCTCATCCTCATCTTTTTCTACCTCTCATGTAAGTCTTATCTTTGTACTTAGACTATCAACTAATTGAGAACAAGGACTATATATCTTGCATGTCCCATAACCCAGTATGGAGCATAGTGCCCAGCATATGAGTTGGTCAATGAATAGTTGCCCTGTGGAATCATGAGATTTCAGAACTATAATGGGATCTCAGCAGCCACCTAATGTAACCCCCCCTCTAGAAAATCAAGACCAAAACCAAACAACTTTGCTGTAACATGTTCAACAATTGCTTATCCAGTCTTTGCTCAAAGACTCCCAGTAAAGGAGCACTCGTTACTTCTTGCAGGAAGCCCATTTCACTTTGTGATCCCTCTATTTGTTAGAAAGTTATTTTTCCCCCTGGCATTAAGCCTAAATTTTATCCTTTTTCAGTCTTTCCTCACTGCTTCTAGTTTTGCCCTCTGGGGACCAAGTAGAACAATTGGAGTCTTCTCTAGGTTAGATTAAACATCCCCAGTAGGAAAAGGAGGAGAAAGAGAAGGAGAAACAAGAAGAGGAGGAGAAAGAATTGGATGAGGAGAAGGATGAGTAAGAAACAAAGGAGAAGAAAAGACAACCAGGAGATGTGCTCTCATTATGGTGGATCACTTATTCAAACGTATTTAGAGAAGATAGAAAACTCAAGTTTTGATGCATTTCCCTGTGTACATGCTTTGTGGATGGTTTCCATAGTGACACAAATCCCTAAGGGAGGAAAAAAATTAAGTGTCCCTACCAGGGAAGAAACACATTTTGGCAATCTGGCCATACTTGAAGCCAGACCACTGGCAAAAGGCTGAAAATAATAAATTCTCATTTCCTTGCTCCATGCCATTTATCCAGAAACCAGCAAAATACGAGCTTTGGACAAAACATAGTACTGTGGCATCTGGAAGAAGGAAGTCAGAGAAAATGGTGATATTATTTATTGGTGGGGGGAATCACCCAGAAACAATCATATATTATTGTCTATAACCTCTAGGTTTATAAAATGGGGACGCGCAATTTCTCACAGGAACAAAGAACAGAATAGCTTAAAAGGAAAGATTAAAAAGATAACTTGGAAGGAAGGCAATGTCTGCTCTGGAGTTTCTCCTTGGGATGCGGGATAGCCACAAAAAACTGCAAAATAATCTTCTATTTGCAATATGTTGGAACATCTGATTTCATTGCACGAAATGGTTATGTCAGGGCTCCGAAAGTGCTTGGCAGGCCTGAGGCCACCCTAGGGATCAAGAAAGGCCAAATGATGCCACACATGACACCCTCTCTTGGTCCCCACCATGTCTATTTGTGTGGAATTAGTTGTAAATGACTATCAGGAGCAGTTCTGAAAGGGTAAAGAAATCATACCTATCTAGCATGTGGGCCAGGTGGAGTGGGAGGAGTAGGCAGATCAACACAATAGACCCTTTCCTGACCTCAGTTTCTTCAATTGGAAAAGAGAAATGATAATAATACTTGGGGAGATGTAGTATGTGCTATTGGATAGAGGGCTGGATTTGGCATTAGAAAGGTCTGGGTTCAAGATTCACCTTAAACAGAGTTTTTTGACCATGGAAATCTCATTCAATGTCTCAGAGCCTCTAGGATGAATGATAAGCTACAAATAAGGTACCCGTTGTCATGGATGGAGGCAATTTACACACTGAGAGTTTCTTAAATTGGTGAAATTAAAGGTCCTACCTACCCTTACTCCCTAAAATAGCTCTAGTAGTCAATAATACTTATATAACCAACTCCACAAAGTTATGAGGATATTGTTTTGTAAGCCTTGGTGCACTAGGCCAATGGAAGCTATTATCATACATATATGACTGCTTTCTTGACTGAATGCCAGGAAATTGAGCTATCTCCCCTTCCTGAGTTTTGGTTCTTTTTTCTGTCTTCATCTGAGACCTCTAGAATTGACTGCTTGGAGGCACCAACCTATTTCTGGTTTATTATGCCCTAGAGGTAGCTTTTAGGTACAAGGTCTTGGCCAGCAATAAGGATTTCCTCAATCCTCAGGGTCCAGGGGGTGACAGGGACCAGAACTGTAGTTATTGAAATAAGAGGAGTGATAGCACCATAGTTCCATAGTTGGAGCATTCTTTATGTCCCTGTTGGACTGCCTAGGTTTCCATGCTATCCTTAGAAATAATCATTGGGTTTTCAGCCCTGACCTACCTGAGAGTTCTGGAAAGCAAGACTATAGAGTAGGCCATAGACATGGTATGGAATAAGGTAATTTCCTACTTTCTTTTTCTATCTTTTTCATTTTCCATTACTTTTTTTTTAGCTATGCATGAACTTTCCATAGATTTTTAGTGAAATATTTTGTCCAAATGCAAAGAAAATTCCAAGTGAGGGTAATTTTATTTTTTCATTTCCTAAAGTGGTTTTTTAAAGAGATGTTAAGCTCATGCTCTAACTTTTGATCTAGTACCAGTTGGGTCCACAGTTTGGTAGGGTTAGAGATGAATCCCCTTCCCCAGGATTTCAACCTTTGTCTTTCATCTACTTATTTAACTTTTTCCTTTTTTACTTCTCTTCTCTCCTAGATGATTCTCTTTCCTTGATTCAATTCAATTTAGCAAACATGGAAAAGACAAAACAAAACAGACTCTGTGTTCTAGTAACTTACACTGTCCTTTCCAATATTTCCTTGCTCACCTAGGGACTTCAGGTACTATGGTCCTCATGGAGAGTCCTGGATACCCTGGGCTTATGTGGACCAGTTCTTCACAGACAATACCTCCATGCTGTCAAGTTTTCTACCCTCCCTACTACCTCCACCCCTAGAAAAGATAAGCAAACCCCTCAAAGCCCTATGTATGTTGTCTGTACCAATTGGAAGGTAAGATCTCTGAGAGCAGGGACTGTCACAATTATCTATTTGTATCATACACATCTTTGTATTTGTATTATTACAGTGCTTGTCATATAATATATGACAAATAAATGCTTTTCCTTTCATTCATTCATCTGTTTAGTCATTCATACATTCAGTAGAATAGTACCTTCCCTTAATTTCCTAGAACTTGGTTGCTTAGAGCACCTGTGGTTTGATGGATGGTGAAAAATGGAACATACATACACTAGAAATTTCCTAGTCTAGGCTATGAAGGAAAAAAGTAAAGAGAAAGAAAAACTCTTGGTTACTTTTCCAAGCAGCAACTCCATAATAAGCTATGAACTTGCTCAAATGTCCCCTGACTCCACCTATGTTCATTAGGGGACTTGCAAAACATAACGATGAAAGATAAGGTCCAATGAAACAGATTTAAAATGAAACATAGCTGAGACCCAGTGTACCCACTTTGCAAATCATACTGCTTCTGCAAATCCAGAGAACTAATCTTATCACAAAGGGGAGGAGCAGATGAAGCCTTGGAACTGCAATGGTGGTAGGGGAACTGAGCCTTCTTAGAGAGGGGAAAAGGGCCTTTCATCAGAAAACCTCTGGACAGAAGCTACCCCAGAGGAGGGGTCTCTATATAATTTATTCCAGGAGACATCTGCTTGGCCATCGCTCTTGGCCCAGTCCAAGTCCTCCAATATTCAGGCTGTCAAGATATCATTCTTTAATAACTGCCCAGCTATCTGTGTCAGCCTGTAGAGGGAGCAACAAACTCCCTCTGACACAGTAGATCTTCTCATGGTCTTTAGCCTTGACTTCTGACAGCAGGACAACTGGGGCCAAAGATGGCGAAATCATTTATCTGACGGTCATTGCAGTGACTGGGTGACTTGGTTTATAGCATAGAGGATATAACTTGGTTACTCTCCCTCTTGGGTCCTGAGTTTCTCAAAGCTAGCCCTGTTCTTGAAATAAACTTGTGTCCTTTTGTAATATACAGAACAACACACACAATGACATTTCTAATGAACAAGTGGTAACTGTCAATGGGCAATGGACCAGAATGATGGCTTTCCTTAGAGGGAAATGGGGACAGCAACCCTGACTTCACATAGTTTTCCCATGAAAGGCCAGTCTGAAATCCATTCCTCAAACTTGTGCCCCTTAAGAGAAAGGCAGACTTGCATGCTGGATACATTTTGCACCAGTGAAGATTCAGAGAAACATCACATTTGGGTTCTGGATGTGGGTGGAGGAGGGAGGAGGGTAGGGAGGTATGTATGTGTGTACCTTGAAGACAAGTTTCCTAGAAACCACCATCACTATAAACACAAACAGGCAATAGGAGATTTCTAGCACATTCCTGGTTCTTAAGTACTTTCCCGTATTGTTCAATTAATTTTAGGGATGTATTAAATCAAAGGTTCTCAATCTGGGGCCTAGGAACATGGTTAAAAAACATTTTGATAACTATAGTTCAATATGATTGCTTTCCTTTGGCATCATACATATTATATTTTACATATTTAAAAACATTATTCTGAGAAGGGGGTTTGTAGTTCTACCAACCTAAGATAGAGAACCATGACACCCAAAAAAGATTAAAGAGCCCCTTAATTGAATACTCCTGATCGACTGGACTAAGGGGTTTGGAAAGTATTTGGATTTCCCAAAGTAGAGCACCAGACTGGCCCAATCTGTCTCTACCTTACTTATCTCATTCTACATGAACCCTCTACAGCAGAGAGTCACCTCCATTTCCTCAATAGGCCCCAGTCTCCCATTTTTGTGGCCTAACTCTTTTCGACCTTCACTAATGAGCCCTTCCCCCATGAAGTCATGCTTACTTCTCATCTCCCAATCCAATGCTACCCATTCATAAAACTGTACTATTTTAAAGTACATAGAGAACCTTACTAGTCTGATTTCTCATTTTACAAATGAAGAAACAGAGACTCACAGATAAAAACAATCTCAGTTAGACAGAGAACTCAGAGGCTACCAATCACCCCAAAACAGCTTTGGTCTGAGATTTAGAAAATAGAAATTTGAGTACCATATTAAGACCCTGGGTAAGTCAACTGAGTTCTTTATGTTTCAATTTTCTCATCTTTAAAATGCGGATAATAACACTTGTATTTTATACCCATACCCATATCTATCTATCTGTCTGTCTATCTATCTATCTATCTATCTATCTATCTATCTATCTATCTATCTATCTATCTATCTGTCTATCACCTGTGAGGAAAGTATGCTGGAAACCCTAAAGAGATATGGAAATGCTGGCTGTTATTGTTTTCCCGAGAGCACTCCTGTTGGTTTCAGGGCCCAAAATGGAATCAAATTCCCTGATTTTTAATCTGGAATTCTTTCCATTCTTCAGGGACCAGTTCTCATCCTCTTCCCCCATGGAATTTTTTCCTGGAGCTTAAACCCTCAGTGATATCTCCCCTTCCTTGCCTTCACAGAGCTAGTTAGGTGGTAGGAAATCTCTCCTCTACTAAAATATTTGGTTGGTATTGATCTGTTGCATAGGTCTGAGACAAGAAGGCAGAGATGCACATGAGATTTTATTTTGTGAAGATGATAAATTGTTAGTTCATATTTATCACTTGAATTACACCTTGCTATGAAACCTCACATCTGCTGAATAAACCAGATTTCCTTTTGTTTCCTAGGTGTCCCGAGTTGTTTTCATTTGTAATTTTCTGTCTCTCCTTTGCTTTCTTTTGCTAAAGCCCAGTCAACTTGATGTGATGGTGGGAAATGCAGTGTAAATAGCATATCCACCCTCCACTTCTAATTCCATCAGCAAGGTCCTATCTGTGTTGGCAGAACAACAGATTTAAGTTACATTTTTTAAGCAATTTAAACTCTCCTAAGTGATTTACATCTGATATCTCATCTGAACTTCCCAACAACCTTTTGAGGTAGATAATATAAGGTATTACTACCTCCATTTTATGGGTGGGGAAAATGAAGTTGAGTGAGAATGTAATTTATTCCCATACAGCTGACTAGCATCAGGTGAGTCACTTGAACTCAGGTCTTCTGACTCTAAGACCAGCATACCATCCATTTTTTAAAAAAATACTGCCAATGCGTAAGATACTTCCTTCTTAGAACAAGTGGCTTAGAAAAAAGAAGTGCTTTAGTGGGGGTAGGGAAAAAGGAACAAGCATTTATTATGTCAGACACTTATGAGAAACATTTAAATTATGTCATTTTATCTTCAAAACAACACTGGGAGATAGGTGCTATTATCACTGTGTTATAGTTGGGGAAACTGAGGTAAGCTGTGATGAAGTGCTTGCCCAGGTTCACATACCTAGTGAGTGTTTAAAGCTAAATTTGAACTCAGATCTTCCTGACTCCAGGCTTAATGATCTATTACACCAAGCTGCCTAATTATTGACTTAGAAGAGGTAAAATATATTTAGTCCTTTCAATGTATAATCGGGCAAATTGCCTCTTTTATAGATAGTTATGTATATGAAAAGTCAGTGGAGAAAATAAGCTAGCTTTGTGAAACATATGGGAAATTTGGCCATTTCCCACACCCCTCCCCACCCAGTATTGACATTAAGTATAAATGAAGGGTTAATATGGTTATGAAATTTGAGCAAGAGCAAGTGGGTAGTTATACTTAGCAAAGCAACTCCATATGGGAAGAGGGAAACATTATAAAGTGAAAGATTTCTCTGTCTAAAATGCAGAGCCAGTTTTCTGTGCCCCAGGGCTGGTTCCAGGAATCACCCAACAGTCAGAGCCATGGTATTAAGAGGCAAGCACACATGGACGTCTTACCTCACCCAAAAGTTTTTAACAACATTGATAGGGTTCTAGTCATGGGCATAAGAAACAGTGACCACAACTTTATAAGACTTTGAACTAGAGGGGGTTTTCAAGATCATCTGGTCTAATTCCTTCATTTGACAGATGGTGAAACTGAGGTTTAGAGAGATGAAAAGACTTGCCTAAGGTTACAACGGGCAGAGCTGAGAGTTGAAGTTGTCTTCAAGCTCCACATCCAACAGTTTCATTATGCTTGGAGGAACAGATTCCAAAGTACTGACCCCTGTTTTCCAGGATAGTGTTCCTCAGCCCTTTTACTTTGATATCTCTATATGTCTTATGAACTTGGGAGAAAATTCCAGAATTTACTTTATCCAGTCCTCCGGTACTCCCAGTACCTTATTCAACACATTCACAAACACAAACCATTTTCTTTCCCAATCTCTTCCAATGCCATTAGTACAGATAGAGAGGGTGGTAGGATAGCAAATTATCAGATCAAACTTTTGGAAAATAGTGCTCCTGAAAATGAGAATGTTTCCAGAGAGTGTTCCTCAGTGATTCTCCTTATAAAAATTGTGCAGCACTAGACACAGGAGCTTTGGGTAACGGTGGTTACTTGATAAGGGAAGAATGTGGAGTCTTGTTTTCTTGCTTTTTCCTCCTCTGCTTATGGTGGCTTGGAAACCTCAAATATATTTAGAGATTTCTTTTTTATTTTGACTTTACTTCATTGCTTTCCTTTGCCACATACTAACCTCTGCCAAGCACCCTTCTAAGATGGAAGGGTTCTTGTAAGACCCTCAAAGAACAGATTCATCATAAGCTACTGCCTGCTTGGCATATCTGGGTCTTGACCCGTGGCCCAACCTCAAGATAATTAAGCAAGATCTATGTGATGCTCTGACATATACCTTGCTGATCTCCATTCTGAGGGATGGGAGGAATTCCAGAAGAGAACAAGGGAAAAACATACACAGGGACAAATGTTCCTCAGGATTTCAATCACTACTACGTTATTGCTTTTTGCTGCAAGGTCCCATCTGACTGCCTCCTACTTCTCTCCTGACACTTTGTTATTCCAAGTTGGCTAAGTTGTTATGGAACCATTCCAAAGGTCTACAGCAGCAATGGTACCTTGCCTCACTTGTTTTATGCCAATGGCTCCCTTGTCCTGTCTTTGTGGTATCAATGTCGATACTTTCGCTGCGCTAAGACCTCTTGTGGGATGAATTTTGTATTCCCTACCTTTTAAAAATAAAAACACTAATGCAGCATAATCTCAGAATTTGGAATAATTTGGAGGTGAGGTTCTGTTTGAATTTCTGAAAACTCTGCTTTATGCTTTTTTGTTAAGTGAAGGTTTTAAGTTCAAGTATATCCATAATCGCTTGAATTATGAGGCTATCAAAAAGAGGTCTCACTAGGTTTGCTTTAGTGAGTAGATATGAATTATTTAAATCTAACATATTAATTACATGCAAACGAGCAACTACAGTGCTTAAACAGAATTTTTCTTTGGTAGTCTAAACTTTCCATCTACAATTTGTTGTTTCATTCCTCTTCTACAGAAAGATAAACTTTAAACCTACCTATATGTGGGTGTAGGCATCTGATAAATGTCTTCCCAGGGGTACCTTAGTATTCCAAATACAGTGGGGTTTTTTTGAAGGCTAGATAACTGAGCGTGGTTGTTGATTCATTTCTGACATATGGTAAGAGTATTTCAATTTGCCAAAGTAGCCATTCAGGCAGCTCAGGCCTTTAAACAATGAAAGGAGGAAAAAACAAATCAAGAGTGAGGCCAATCACACAAGAGAGGGGGGCTTTGGGAAATGTAGGTGGTGTAAAAATAAAAATCAATAAACAGTTATCTTCAAAACGAACTTTTGTTGTACAAAATAAAACCTGGGACCTTCCATGTCTGAAATGGTTTTTATTCATAGCATTGAGCTCAGACTAGAATTGGGGAAGTTTTTGTTACTGGGAATAATTATTTTGCTGTTTAATTGTTTTTTAGTTGAGTCTGTCTCTTTGTGATCCCTTTCGGGGTTTTCTTGGTGCTGATACCAGAAGAGTTTGCCATTTCTTTTTGCAGCTCATTTTATAAACGAGGAAACTTGGGCAAGCAGGGTTAAGTGACTTGTCCAGGTTCATGTAGCTAGTAAGTATCTGAGGCCAGATTCGATCTTAGGTAGATTAATTTTCTCACTCCAGCACTCTATCCACTGTGCCACCTAGCTATTCAGAATGGGCATGGAACAGTTATATCATGGCACATTTTGGTTAATCTTGTACTTGGGTTGTATAAACCCTATTTGAATGGATCAGGGTTCAATAAATTGAAATATAATGACATATATTCAATAATAAAATTATTTTGAACATGTTTGAGAGTGATCCAGAGGCAGAAGTCTCCAACGCAGAGCAACCACGGCAAGACACTGAAGCTCTCAATTTATTCATCTGTAAAATGGAGTAGTGGAACTTTTGAGGGTTGATGTAAAGAAAGTACTGTGCAAACAGTAAAGGGTTATGAAAATGTGAGTGATTAGTTTGTTTTATATTATTCTGGAGATTTTATACGGTCATGAGTCATGGAAAACTACCATTTCAAAATAATTTAAGTTCAGGGTAATCCAAAAGGCATTGCAGAGGTACATGGGGCATGTGAATAGATTGCAAAACATCACAAATAAGTTATTATGAAGGAGACACAATGTAAAAGATATTATTAAAGACAAGCTTGATCAGGAAAGAAGATGGGTTCTGGTGGTAAGGCAAGCATGAGGGATAAATGATTTATGGCTAGTCTATATTTTTTGTGGCTCTCCTGAGGATGCCAAGAAGTTTCAAGAGAGGTTCCCTAGTACTTTGGGTGAACCCCCTGGAGTAACCTTCTAGGAGGATATAGAGCTACCCATGTCAAGGAGAATGTAGATCTGTCTATTGTGGTAGTTAAGTCATCATTTCATGATTCAGAAGGCACAGGTGAAACTTTTAGTGCTTCATTTTCAAAGATGACCGGTGACATCATGGGGTGACATCTTAACTTCTGTGGGAATGGGATTTAGGTGAGGCAGAGTTATGCCAAGTCATCAGCCTCACTCTCTCTTCCAGAGTCACTGAAATCCAGTGGCAAGACAAGTCAGAACCAGTGGCGATAGCCTAGCATGCAGTGGATGACCTTGGTGTCTTTGATGTCTTACTAAGTTTTAAGTGCTCCACAGCTCATGCTTTGGCTGCAAGTAGCAGTTAACAGAGTCTTTGGAAGGCTAACTACTTGTTGGGTATGTTATAAAAGGAATTTTTATTTGGGTGTTGATTGGAATCAATAATATGGAATTCTTTCTAGTTCTGAAATCTTGTTATTCTGATTCATAGATTGACATGAAAGTAACTCTTCTTGTATCACTCATTTGCTAAAAATATAGAGAAAAGATACTCAACTCTACGTAGGGGGACTGATTATTCCAATTTTGGAATTTTCCCAACCTTTCTAATTTTTTCTATCACAATTAAAAACAAAATAAAAAAACCTTCCACTGATTTTTAAAAATTACTCACACAAAGACAAATAAGTTGAGAGGAAATGAAAAGGTCATCTTTGGAATGACTAGAATAACTGGATACTAGAGAAGGTTGAACAAAAGAGGTACAGTAGCGTTGTGTAATTTTAACCTATCGACATTGTCTCTCCCAGCTGGAATGTATCCTTGGAGACTGTCTAGACTTTACCTGATAGTTAACAGCATGTTCTCTTTTCAAAGTTAAAGGATTAGGGCCACCTTGTTTTGAAAAAGCAAAGTAACCGCAAGAGTCTCATGGGTGAGGCAAAGTTGCTTATGGACCAAGTCTCCCTCAATTTAGCATTTGGCAGCCAGATGCCAGGACCAGCTTTGGGCAATGGGTTCAGCATGGAAAAAGTAGGAAGTCTCCATGAGCAAGCCCCGCCTGGAGTACCAGCTAAGTACTCTGGTTCCTTTTCAGTCTGCCAGTGGAATGTTAAACAAAATGATTATGACTGGCCAACGAAAGGAAACCAGTCCTTCTCCTGCCAGTTTCTTACTGATAGTTGATGTTTACATGTACTTGTGGCCAAAGTCGTCCCACGAAATCCTGTGTGTACAAAGACCCCAACTGGATAGCACTGATAGGATTTTACTGCTATGCTAATATTTTCCTTTGACACCAGTTCCTTTGGAACCAGACGGAGACACTGCCCCTGGTGAAGACAAACGCAGACTGGCAGAATCAGTGGAATTATCAAAACCCTGTCTCTGATGTGTCTGCAAACTGCCTACATTTCCAAACAAATTGATTGGGCCTTGTGGCTTATTTTAGTCGCCAGGAGGGAAAGTTTTCTCTATGCTCGCTAACAATTCTTAAATTTTAGGGGAACTTTTGTACTAAACACCTCCAATCCCAAATACAACTTTTGTGTTTCATAACTGATGAAAAAAAATTAGTATGGAATGACAGCTGACTTGATTTTGTCTCCTCTAGAAAGAGGCAAACTAAAACTGAATTGATCAAAAAGCTGCCTTAAGTTCACTTTTCTTTTAGGAGCTGTGTTCCTTCTGGGGACTTCTTTTTCACCAGCGAATGCCTTTTATGATAAGCAATTGGTAACTCAAGTCTCCTGGGAATCTTGTGTGTAGGGATTTCCCATCCAACTTCGGAGATTCAAGATCAAGGAAACACCAAAGCTAAAAGTTACTGTTGTAATGTTTCTTCTACTTTTTTTTAAAAACTTTTTATTCCATTTCCTAATTGAATACAAACTATCCCCACAATCACATGATACCTTAAGGTTATACTTAGACTTTAAAAAAATGAATTGTCTTCAGGCTTTTCTTTTATTGTTTTCTGTTCTCAACAGGCTGGTTCATAAGTAAACATCTGGAATTCCATGCTCTGCAACCCTTCCCTAGTCTACCTCTCCAGTTTTACAAACATCCCTTATTTTATAAGGCTCTCTTGTCTTCTCCATATCCATTTTAAAGATGTTTTCTAGGGATATAATTTGGGCAAAAAGGAAAGAAACACTTTTCCCTAATTCAATATAACTGACCATTTCACTTTTATTAGATTTCGTTTTGGCAATGTGTTTGCCTCAGAAAAAGAAATCTCGGGGGAATTATATTGCTCGATATCTTTAATTTTTAAATCATTTTTAAAAAGTGTTTCACAAATGCACATTTTAAAAATAATTCTAAAATGTTTGCTTACGTAAATGAATTTTTAGCTATTTTCATTCTTAATTTCTTAAGTATACTTTCCAGACAATGGGAGAATTGAAGGAGAGACAGACAGGAAGGGGATTTCCTTAAACAAAACATGGTACCCTGTGCAGTAAAAACCATAGTTTCATTTTTGGAGACAAGCTAGTAAGAAGTTAGCCTAGGCGTAAAATGAACTTTGTTTTCAAATGTACATTACTTGCTCCTTCTCTAGTAAGAGTTTCTTTCAAGTGATGTGAAATTGTGTTTTCAATGAATACATTTCCTCTCTTTCTTGATTTTTGCCCAGTAATACTCATTATACTGATTGTATAGAGGAGCTCTCCTGACTAGGAAAGACAGACTGATGACGTAGAGGATGCAATGTGGTCCAAATGGGCTCCCTTCATCCAGAGGGAGTCAGTGAAATAGACTGCAATGGCTAGAATTACTGATGAGTCCTGAGATGCAGACCCTGAGCACCAATATCATCTTTACCAAACCTATGCTCATTGTTATCCAAATCACTGAGGATTGGTGTATTTAAAGATAGCTGAGGTCCCTGAGGTAGTTTTAGGTCCATACAGTCCTAAAGGACTCCAGTCCATATTTCCTTATAACCTTTGCCTGTGCATCATCAATGATTTAGGTTTAAAGAGTCATTGATTTCAAGCTGGGAGAATTCATAGATGTCATTTTATTCAACTCTTTCATTTTATAGAAAATTGAGGCCCAAACTGCTGAAGTTATTTGGCTGAATTTAATCAGTTGAAATGACCTGGTTGAATTCACACAGGTAGCAGCAGAGCCAATATTTGAACTCATTTCTGTTAATATGTGTAAATCTTGTAGTTAGATGGTCTAAGTAAAGAGGTCTGTCTTCCTCCTTTGAAAATGAAAACTGGCCTGGCAAAATTGAAAAGTCAGTGGATGATTATTCCCTTTACAAAGGAAGGGGAGAAAGGGGCAAGCATTTATGAAGCACCTACTATGTGCCAGGTACTGTGCTTTACAAATATTATCTTACTTGATCCTCACAATAATACTGAGAAATATTTGTTATTATAATTCTAATTTTACAGTTGAGGAAACTGAGGCAGAGGAAGGTTAATTGACTTGCCCAGGATCACATATCTAGTAAGTGCCTATGGCTGGATTTGAAATTGAGTCTTTCTGACTCTGTACCCAGTGCTCTATCCACTACACCACCTAACTGCCTTAAAGTTTTCAAAACCGTGGGGCCCATCCCATGAAAACAAGGACTTGGCTAGAATTACAAAGCAGTAATAGACCTTGTTTTAAGAATGTGATTGCCAACATTCAGCCTTCAGTGCAGAAGGACATGGGATGGTTCCAGGGCCTCCAGTCTCTTATATGTACGTGAAGAGCACATATTTGGCAAAGGAGGAATTCTAGAAAAGCAAAGGGAGTGGGGGTGGGGGAGAGGGCAACCAGCAATGTGAATCTTTTCCAGTTGTCTTTAGCTGGACTTTGAAAATCCAACAAGCTTCAGAAACTGAAAACTAGGAACTGATGTAAACTTTCAGTAACTTCAAACAGATTTGTGGTAAACTTTAAAGCCATTACTCTGGCTCACATGCTCAGGCTCATTTGAGGGTAGACAAGGAAAGCTATCTCCAAAATGATGATTGTGGGCCAACAGAAATCCTTAACTGAAGAGCTCTTTGAAGAGTCTATTCTCTTGAGACTTCCAGGCAGAGTGGGGAGGCTTAACTGAAGTTCAAGGCATAGATTTTGAAGCAACTGAGGAAGCATGACAATGTTGTTAGAGAACACAGAACCTGGAATCAGGAAGATAGGAGATCTTGACTCAGACACTTATTAGCTCTGTGACCCTGGGCAAGTGACTTAGCCTCCTGACCTCAGTTTTCTTATCTCTAAAATGAGGACAGGAGTGCTAAATGTAAAACTAAAAGCACCATATAAATGCTAACTATTTATTATTATTATTTACAATAATAATAATATTATTATAACTGTTATTACCTTTAGACCTCTAAAATTCCTCCCAGATCCAAATCTACAATGATAGTTAAAATGGACCAAATTCTGGTTTATCCATGTATCCACAAAACAAATACCTGTGTAAACAAGTTAGGAGAAGAAAGAAGCTGACCAAACTTAGTGGATACTATATTCAAATTCTAGGAGCCTCAACTGGAAAAGGGCCTCATTTCCATTCCTTCCATCTCCCACCCCTCCAACCCTGTACCCACAAACTCCTCTATTTCTCTTCTGACTATGGTTTCTATAATCAGAATCCTAACTAGGTCAGAACTACAGGGCTTTGCTTCTAGGTACTGACAACCCATGTACTCTGTTTACAGGTAGAAACAACTGAGCTCAGTACCTCATTAAAAATAGGGCTTACTGGCTACATTTCTTGCTCAAAGATCAAGCCTTAAACCCACTTCACTCTGGAGCTTATAGACTGGACAACAAGTCCACACCCACCTAGCACAGAGTGGACATAATAACTAAATAGTAATTGATTTTTTTTTCTAATTAAAAGGACCATCCCTTGAGTAACTTAAAGAAGACTATTCATTGAATGGGTGTATCTCCCTCAAAGTGAGAATGTGATAAGACCTTAGCCTGAAAGGGCCAGGGTCTCCCACTGCATCCTGGGCCATCTCCAGTCATCCTGATGCATATCAGGCCATTGGACCCAGATGGCTCAGGAGGAGAAAGTGAGGTTTGTAACCTTGCATGGCCCTCCCTCACTCAAATCAAAGTCAACTGCGAGTCATGTCATCATCTTGATGTCATGGTCCTCTTCGAGAACAGAGGACAAACACATCACAATAGCAACAAGAAGCAATAATAATTAGCTAAAATCGGAAGGTGCCAGGTTGTGAAAGTCTTCCCTATTAAACAGGGCTATAGCCCAAGTGAACTCCTCTCTGGCCCAACCCTGTCCTGCTTTTTGTACTCATGGCTGTCTTCCTAGAAATGGACTTTTACAGTATCCTAGAAGAGACAGTGGGGGCATGGTCATTGTGTTCAAATATTTAAAGGCCTCTGATGTGTAATTTTACATTGTATTGAAATTACATTTTATTATTTTCCATGGATTCCACCTCAGATATTTGCTAGGTTTGATTAGACTTTTTTCAGAACCAAGAGTAATGGATGGATGCTGCAAAGCAGTCCATTTAGGCTGATGTTGGGGGAAAAAAAGAATAGAAAACTTCCTAATAGTGACAGCTGTTCAAAAGTGGAATTGGCTGCCTTGAGAAGTGATAGATTTCCCTCTCCTTGGAGATCTTCAAGTGTAGATGAATAGCCACTTGATGACTGTATTAGAGGGAAGTTTCCTTTGTGAATGGGGTAGTCCCTTCCAACTCTCCAATTCAGTGATCGTCTCCCTTCACGTCCTCCCTTGGATAGCATCCCAGGATCTCTTTGCCCATTGGGTCATGTGCCCCAAGATTCAATAACTCTTCTCTACTCAATGGTATTTATCACTAAAATATGATTTGAATGTACCCTTCACATCTCTTGTCTGGGGCATACTTTTGCAGTATGTGTCTCACCAGAATTTCTAATACTCACTGTCTTTCATCTCCCTGTGCCCCTTTGTATTGAATTTGGGGCTAAAGAAAAAAAAGTTAATTGTTCAAAGCAAGGCTCACAACTTGTAGTATCAGTGACCCTGGGAGCATTGGAGCTATCTTTTACTTTTCTTTATATCCCCAGTGGTACACAGTAGGCATTTGATTGATATTTACTGATTGAATTAAAGGCAACAGGCAATGTTTTCTACCATACTCTACCATTAACACCCTATGCCCTTCAAAGTTCTGTTGAAATCCTTCTTTTTTCATAAAATGTGCCCAGGTTCCATCTTTCCTTCTAATATATTTTCACTTTCTATCCTTTTTTTTAAATCAAACAGTTGACACAGTTGTTACTTCATGCCAGGCATTGTGTTAAGGTCTGGGGAGAATAGAAAAAAGTTCCTGCTATCAAAGGCCTTACAATTCACTTGTAGGAAAAGGAGAATGGAAGAAAATCAGCATTTATAGAGTACCTGCCATGTTCCAGGCACTGTGGTAAGTGTATTTTCATAAATACTGTCTCATCTGGTGAGCTAGATGTTTTATTATCCCCATTTTATAGTTGAGGAAACTGAGGCAAGCTGCAGTTTAAGTGACTTGCCCAGGGTGACAGCTAGTCAGTTTCTGAGGCCAATTTTGAACTCAGGATTTTCTGACTCTAGGCCCAGCCCTCTATCAGCTACCTCAGGAAAAGACATAAATACACAAAAAGTACCTTTACGAGGTAAGCAAATACATCATTTAATTCTTGGCCCTCAGTATCATAATATAAGAGATTTTAACAAGGAAATACACGCATATTATTAACTACCCAAAAAGCAAGACAATAAATATGAGTTAGTACAGAGTTATTCCTGTTGGCTTGATCAGTCTAAGAAATCTTTATAAATAATGAGGATTTGAGCTGGACCTTAAAGAACACACAGGATTTGGTTCAGAGAAGATGAGAAGGAGAAGGCATTCTAGATGGGTAGTATACCTTGAGCAAAAGGACAAGTGTTCCCTTGGCACTATGAAAAATATGAAGGAAGTATAAGCTAAGACTTTACAAGCAGAAGTACAAGATGAAGGAGGCATGGTAAGGTTCATCTGAAAAAAATCTGGAGGTGTTAGTGAACTGTAAGCTAAATATGAGACAACAGTGGATATGGCAGCCACAACAACTTAATATGGTTTTGAACTGCCTTTTGAGAGACTTGGTTTCAAGGCAAGGTTCTACCATGATCCATCCTGGTCAGACCACATCTGGAATAATGCATTAAGTTGGAACATGACACTTGAGGAAGGATACTAATACACTGAATCGAGTCCAGAGAAGTATAACCAGAATAGTGGAGACCTTCAGTTCATGCCATATGAAGAGCGATTCTATGTTTAACCTGGAGAAGAGAATCCTCAGGGGGAAAAATAATAGCTGTCTTCATATATTGGAAGAGTTCTGACTTGCTCAATTTGTTCCCAGATGTCAGGCATAGTCACAATGGATGGAAATTTCATAAAGGTAATTCTAATATTTAGGACTGTCCCTAAATGAGAAAGACTGCCTTGGAAAGTAATGTGCAGGTCCCCCTTCACTGGAGTTCTTGAAGTAGAGGCTGGATGACCCCTTTTCTGGCTCATTGGAGAGGGGATCCTTTTTCAGGAATGTGCTGGACTTGGTGACCACTCTGGTTCCTTCCAACTCTGAAATTCTACATTTCTGTGTCACCTAGACCAGGTTTCTCTGACAGTGGTACCAAGAGGGATAGGATGACATTGTGTCTGCCAGATGGCCCCTTTGAAAAGGTTAGAGATTTAGTCTGCACATTCTAGTTTCCCTTCACAATCCAGGATGGGCCTATTATGTATAGAACCAGTTAAAGCCTATCATAATTTTAGCCTGAGCCACCTCTTGGGACCATGACCATAAAGTTCCTTAAACTCCCTACCTACTGTATAAAGAGGCACCTCATCTTGTTTGTTCCAAAGTAACCTCTTTTCTTCAGGGGTTACTTTAGGACAGGAATGTTTGAGGGAGGCCCCAGAACTCTTGGCACTCCTGGACTCTAGGATTTGGTGAACCCTCCCCTGCTCACTCTCTCCATCCCCTTCAAGTGTTTAAAGCCTTGGATGGATTTTCATTTCATCCTTCTCTTTTAAGACTAAAAAATCCTAGTCTGGTTAGTCCATCCTTAAAAAAAAAAGTCAGGGCCCCATCCCCTTGTTCCTTCTATCTAGTTCCAAGTTACTTCAATGGAATTCTTTTCCACCATCCCCTTAACCCTGATGGCTGTTTAGGGAGGCAAGGTTGAGGTGGGATACCTTTCCCATCCACCCCTGTCTATTCTCTGGGCCCCTATAAACAGAGGGATGATCCCTCTCATTTCTTTCTCCAGATAACTGGCGGAGAAACATGCAGGCTGTCTGGTTCTTTCAAATGTATCCATAAGCAACTGTCAAAAGTCAAGAATAATCACCCAAGTGGCATTTTGATATCAAAAACATGTGTTCAGCATTTCAGCATAGGACATACTATCCAAGGCTCCAGAACATCACAAGGAAAAATATACATTACGACCTGACAAAAATCTGCAATGAGAATGCCACGAGAAAACTGATTCTAACTGGAGATTTTGGATCTGGTTAACTGAGTTTCCACATTTCAGAAGGATTTGCTTTCTTCTTCACAGTTCATCAAAGATTCCTATTCAAGTTTTCTTTCCTCTAATTATTTAAATGGTTTCATTGCCAAAGGTGAAGGGCTGAGCATGCCCTTTCCACATGGTGCCTTAAATGGTATTTTGTCTTTTGCCAGGACATAGCATACTATGTTTGGCAGGTAGGTGGTTCTATAGGTAATCAACCCTGGACTGAGCAAGTGGGAACATTTTTTGGTTACTCTTTTCCTATATGTCTTCTGATTTCTTGGGGCCTTTGGTCACCGTGGAAAGCTGAGACTTAGAAAAATGAGGCTCACTAGGAATGAGGACATTAGGAAATTGTTCCTGGGCTTCCTTTCAGAATGTTGGCCTCTCAAGTAGCTGCCTTCTCAGGTTCTCCCCATGCCAGGCTGGCAGGCTCTTTCTGCCACCTCATTGTCATGGAATGGATTTGTGCTAGAAGGTCAGGAGAATATGGGTTCAGATGAAAAGGAGGGAGTGCACTTTATATATGTATGGGTCAATTAAAACATGTTGCCTCAGGTCACAAAGCTGGAGTGAATGAGAGGGCAAAGATATTAATTTCTCAATTAGTATTCAGATAGATGGGACTGGAAATGAAGGTGAAATTTAGTTGTATGTAACACTTCTGCATGCTCTTTCTGATTCTATGGTCAAAGCTTACCCAAATGGGTAAAAGATTAATCCAAGCTTCAATAAATTCCAAAAGCATTTATTATAAAACTGCTAGATACAGAGTACTATGTTAGGATAATAGGATATAGAAAAGAGATGTAGTTCCTACATACTGCTGTTTTGTTGTTCAGTCATGTCCAACTCTTTGTAAGAGCTCACTTGGGGTTTTCTTGGCAAAGATACTGGAGTAGTTTGCCATTTCCTTCTTCAGCTCATTTTACAGATGAAAAAGCAGAGGCAAACAGGGTTGAGTGACTTGTCTAGGGTCATATAACTAGTACCTGAGGACTGATTTGAACTAAGAAAGATGAATCTTCCTGACTCCTGGCACAGTGCTCTATCCACTGTGCCACCTCTCTGCCCCTTGTCCCTACATATTATAGTTTAAAGCACATTGGAGCTGGAATCAGGGAATCATGGGTTAGGAAGCTGGTCTAGTTCTATGTTACCCGTGTGACCTCTGACCAGGCACTTCACCCTCTGGGCTTCAGTTTTCTCAAAATAAAATTAAGAGGTTGGACTAGAGTGTATCTAGTACTTTGTAGCTCTAAATCATATCCGTTTCCATGAGTTGTATATTCTTGTATGTTATCCAGTAAGAGAAAGTGGTACTAGAGGTAGTATGACGTACTGGGAAGGAAGCAGGCCTCGGTCTGAGTCCATCCTCAGCAAGTCTTTTAACTTCTCAGTGATCCAGGCATCTGGTTATGGCTATAAGTGGAAGAACAGGTACCGATTTGATTGGGGAGAGGGCTTTTGCTCACCTTCAATTTCCTATACCAATGAAATTATAATTATTGTCTAAAATTTTTCAAGAGAAAAAAAACCTAGCCCACAATAAGCTTTAAAAATGCAACTGTTTACTCATAGGAGATAACAGGACTTGGGTTTGAATTCTACCTTGGCTATTTGCTTCCTGCAGTGTGACCTTGCATATGTTAACTACTTTGAGCTTCCATTTTATGTGCAACATGAAAGGACTGGATTCTAAGGTCCCTTCTGCTTCTAAATTCATATTCCTATGAACCCATTCTCTGTTGAGCAAGACCACTGTTGAGTGTAAGAAATGGTTGCTTTTTATAAAAGTTTAAGCAGTGAAGCCAGGAATAAGAAAATAAAACAGGGACTGAACAATCATTTATTTAGAGAGACAGGTGGCAGACAATGTGTCTTTAAGGAAACCAGGGCAAGGGGGGACAGGGATCTCTGTAAGTCACTTTCCTAATAAGGGAGTTGGACAAGGCATGAGGCAGATCCTATTCCCTTTGGCCTCTTATGGATTCATGTGTTTCATTGACCTCTGTTGGGAACCTTGTGAATTAGTACCTGGAAAAAGCTGTTAGTCATACTGTCCAAATAGATGGGAACACTAAAGGGCAGGTTGCTTACTGGGTGAGATGAGAGGAGAGAATTTGCTCTTCTTGGAACATCCTTCTCCAAGCATGGCTTGCTCTGGTTCCGTTGACATTGTTAACATGTAACAAAATTTTCAGTGTTCATAAAAGAGCTATATGTCTTCTACAAAAATAAAAATAATATCGAGTGACAATAGCCTATACATGCATATGTATATGTATATATATATATATATATATATATGTAGAAAAGGTAGCCACTTGAATTATATGATTTAGAAGGTACCAAAAAGCATGCCCAACCCAAAATAGTGCCAGCCTACCTGTGATATCTTTGCCAATTGCTCCAAAGAAACCTATTAAAATGTAAATGTGATAGATGGGACAGAACAAAACATCAATCTTCTAGTAGCCACAATTATATTGGTAGCAGAGATCAAAGTATGCTTATGAAGGTCTGGAACACAGGACTGATTAATTTGGGGAGGGAGGGAGAGGCAAAGACTTAGATTTAAATACTGCATTTTAAGAAAGACATTGAAAAACTGGAGAATATTAAGGGGAGGATAAGAAGGGGCCTTGAGTTCATATAAGGATTGGGCAACGGAACTGGAATCCCATCTTCTGCAAGGAGACTTTCCCAATACCCACTAATGTTTCTGCCTTCTTTCAGAGGTTATCTTCAGTTTACCCTGTATGTATCTTATTGGTACATAGTATTTTTCTTTTTTTTCTTTTTTTGTAAATTGTTTCCCCCATTAGACTGTGAACTCCTTGAGAGAGGGGACTGTCTTTGGTCTTTTTTGATACCCCTAGTGCTAAACACATTGCTTGGTACACAACAGGTGCTTAATAAATGCTTATTGGCTTGTATTGGTCTTTTGTTGGGGACAGGGCATAATATCTATCTGGCAGGTAGAAGAAAGATTAATTTTGTTTAGTTTGACCCTGGTGGGAAAGAGTGTCAAAAAGATAGACTTGATCTTAATATAAGGATAATTGTTAATAATTTGAGCTCTGCAAAAGTAGAATGGGCTGCCTCAGGAGGGAATGGGGTCCCTTTACAAGATGTCTTCAAGCCAAACCTGGATGATCACTTGTGGGAGATATTATAAAGGAAGCTCTTCAAGGTTGGGTTAGACCAAAGAGCATTTAGGGCCCCTCCTAGCTTCGAGAGTCTGTGATTTTGTAAGCATGGGACCTTGGACAAGAAAGCATGCCCAAATGGGTTTTCCCCAGAGTCAATGGGAGTAGATGAAAGGGAAAAAGTGGGAATTACAAGTAAGAGGAGTATCTAGCACCCACCCACTTCACAATTTTGCCCAAGACCTGATATGGGTCTCATTAGGATTCATATCCAGTGTAATTGAGAAAAGGTTTTTCAGTGACAGCCTAATGTAGAGGCATAGAATTTGGAGACTCTTTGGTGAGTCCTGCCCTTGTTACTTTCTAGCTATGGTAACTTGATCAGATCAGTTCTCTCAGTTCCCCTTTCAATGATTGATCAATCCTATGAATGAAGAACAATGATCCCTGATCTGTTTCTCTCTTAAGTCTGTTGAGGGAAAAAGAAAAAGTTTTAATGAATAGTGAATTTCCATTTCTATTTCTCCCTAGGATTTAAAAAGTCATTTTCTTCATCAGGACCCCAGATAGTAGGATACTACAGTTACTAAGGCAGCTGGTAGTGCAACAGATAGAGCATAGGAAGACCATGGTCAAGTCACTTAACCTCTGTTTGCCTCAGTTTCTTTGGCTGTAAAGTGGGAATAATAATAGCACTTACTTTACAAGGTTGTGGTGAGGATCAGATGAGATAATGTTAATTTAAAAAGTGCTTAGAATTGTGCTTGATCCATAGCAGGTGCAATATAAATGCCCCATTTTTTATATATAAAATATAAAAGATCCATTATTTTTTGGTAAAGAATCTGAGTCTTAAAGAGTGATGTGATTTGCCTCATGTTTACGCAAGTAGGAACTATCAGAGCCAAAATCTGAACTCTGGTCTCCTGACTCCAGGTCCAATATGAAAATACTGAGAAAATGATAAAGTACAAGAAATATGGTAGATTTATATAGTTCTTCATATCTCTATCCATAGTAATATGATAAGAATCAATGAGGTTACGACTGACTTTTGTAGGCTACAGAAGACCTAAATTTAACTTAGACATCTGGAGATAGAGAGGATGAGGGATAACATGTCCCTCCTGACTGAGAAGTAGAGAAGACAGGTCTGTCTTTTACCTTATCATTCAAGACAGTGTGATATAGAAGAGCGGATGCTGGATTGGTAGTTGCTTCTCCTACTCATGACAACAAGTAGTGATGTGACCTTGGCCAAGTCTTTGTCATCCTTTGACAAAAGAAGGGATTACACCCAATGATGAACACATGTGGGGCCATGGTAAAAGGACTAAATTTTCTTGCTGGATTTGGAGTCATAGCACTTGAGTTCAGATCCCAACTCAGAAAAATATCCTCCCTGGGACTTTAAGCCAGCCATTTTTAACATCTATGGGCTTCAGCACCCTTAAGTTAGTGACATCCCAGCTCTCAGTCTCTGACCAGACAATCTCCAAAGGTCCTTGTTCCATAAGAGCCCTTGTTTGAAGACCTCTGGTCTCCCCAAAAGTCGGCCTACTGCACTTTAGGACAGTGCTGTTTGCTAAGAAGATCTCTACCTAGAAATCTGCTTCTGTTATTTTCATCTTCTGACTCTGTGGACCAAATAGAACAAGTCTAATCCCTCTTCCATGGGACAGGCTTCCAAATACTTGAAGGGAGTTAGCAGAACTCCTTCCTTCTTGAAATAATTTTGCATAATTTTATATATTCTTGGTATTTACTCATCTGTCTGTCTATTGGTTTATCTTGATTGCAGATTTAATCCCCAGTAAAATGTAAACTTCTTGAGGCAGGAGACTGTTTCATTCACTAACAATATCCTCAATACCTTCGTATTTCTTTAGCTGTGTATTATAGTTTCTCTCCCCCATCCCCACTCAGATTAAAATAAATGTAAACTGGTGGAGGGTAAGGATCATTTTGTTTTGCATCAGTATCTTCAATTCCAAGTACAGTGGCTAGGTCATAGAAGGCACTTAAATTTTTGTTGAACTTATTTACCAGTCTATGTTTAATTCATACTCCATCCTCAAAGGGAATTTTAACAAAAAATCCAGTGCTTAAGTACAAAAAACCAAGATCAGTCCATGAACAAACAGGCAGGATTGGAAACAGCTGCCATCTAACCAGACTGCTCAGCTCTTTCTCTTAAGATTGAAGGGTTTACTAACGGGTTCTTCAGTGTTCATAGACCTATGAAATAGAAATAGCATTTCCTTTTAAAGTATGTCCGAGTGGGGGCTTGGACCCAGTGTTTTGTTTGGTTCTGATTCACATGTTACAAGGCAGACCATGAGTCAGACCAATTAGAGAAGCAATGATACACATCCCAGAGGCCAAGTACGTGCCCTGGACTTGTATTTCCTGGAAGCTTCAAGACAGCGGATCTCTAGGATTCTTTTGAAGGCCAGATCTAGACATAGGAAGTAAATGGACTGTATTTACATGTGGTAAACATATTTTGAGTGTGCTAGTATCCAGTTTATCATCTTTTCTTAGGAAGTTTACAAGTTTAAAATTGTGTTCTTGGTTACTTTAAAATTATCACCTTTATTTTTCCCCATTTGCATCTAGAGTTTAAGAGTCCGTAGGGGAAACAGGGGACATCCCTATGGCATGGAGGGTGACAGCAACAGCTGCCTCAGCCAACCATCAAATGGCTATCCCCTCAGAATGGCATTAGCTCGTAGTTAATATGCATCTGGTCTGGACCAACAGAGATCAGTGCAAAGTGGGTGGTCAGAAGAGGAAGGAGTTTCTGTCTGACATCTGGGGAGTTGTTTGGCGAATCCTGGATCAGACTTTTTTCATAATCTATAATCTGCACATACAGCCTATAACAATAACCATTGACCTCCAGAATCCTTGTTTTAGCAGAATGTCTTCCTGGACCTCTACCTGTCCCTATTTTTAGCTCTGAAGGGTAAGACAAGTTGATTGCAGATTCTATCTCATTGTAGGTTGTACATATTAGTAGCCCAGAGATGCTAGACTGCTTGAAGAAAAGCAAGTGTTTTGTATTTATGAGTGTGTGTGTGTGTGTGTGTGTGTGTTCCTGTGTGTGCTGTATACATCAGGCATATTTCCTGTAAAGCCATCTACTTTTGTTGCTTCAATTATAATAAAAAGTGAGACTTTTGAGTAAATTATACACTTCCATCATGGACTTGATTGAAGTGAGAGTGCTGAAAAAAATCCAGCTCTTAGAAAAGGTGTTGTGCATATAGGAGATGAGATGGATAGCTCAGTGTTGTTGTTTAGTTGTTTTCTCAGTGGGGTCCAACTCTTTGTGACCCCATTTGGGGTTTTCTTGGCAAAGAGTGATTTTGTCATTTTCCTCCAGCTCATTTAACAGATGAGGAAAGTGAGGCAAATGGGTCACACGACTAGTAAATGTCTGGTGCTGGATTTGAATTCAAGTCTTCCTAACTCCAGACCTATGCTCTGTGCACCATGGAGCCCCCTTAGCTGCCCCTGATAGCTTATACATTTTGAAAATGTTGTAAATTACCAACATATGCACTAGAAAATTCCAAAACTAAGGGGCATGTACATATTATCACCTTAGAGGTTATGTTAAGAATTCTCCTTACAGAGACAAGTTCTTTTAATCATCTCAGTGGAGTCCTTGAATGGTGACATGTGTCTTTTAAAATGAAGATTTTATTTTGAACAACAGAAGATTTCTCATGTTGGCTTTCAGGTATTTAGAAATCTGTATCCCCAGGACCTTGGGTTAAAATCTTGCATAAGGTACTTAATACTTGTATGACATTGGGAAGGTCTTTTAAAGTCTTTGGGTCTCCATGGTGATATAAAAGAGTTGGTCCTCTCTCATTCTTGAGCTAAGATCCTCCGAAGAATCATTCTTTTGTCTCTAGCAGGGATAAATTTTTGGACCAGCCTAACATGACTTGAGTTCAAATTCTGCCTGTCACTAGTTGTGTGATGTTGGGCAAAGCACTTCCTTTCTCTGTCCAGTAAGAAACATAGAAAAGGGCTGGGTTATGAAGGACTTGAAATACCAAATAGACTGCTTTGTATTTGATTCTGGTAGGAACAGGGAGCCATTGTAATATATTGAAGAGTGGGTGATATAGTCAGATTTGTTGAGTGGAGGATGGATTGGAGTTGGGGAAAAAATGGAGGCAACTAGTTAAAAGAAACCAATCAAAAAGCCATTAGCTATAGTCATGATGCCCCTAGAGCCTCTTCTGTTCCAGGCTAACCATTCCTTTCTGCTCTTCTTAACAATGGTGAGGGGCTCATATTCTTTTAATTGTTTGATGAGGCAGTGAGTCAAGGGAAGACTAAACTCCAATCAATGAATATGTTTGCATGCTAATAGAGTCAAGTAAGCACTTTTTCTTTCCTTCCACAAACTAAATTCTAATTCCCTTATCTTTGTGTGTATGGAATCCTACCCCCCAATATATAAGCTCCTAGAAGTCAGGAGCAAATTTGCCTTTCTTTGTTATTCCAGTACCTGCTACAGTTCCCTGAATACAGTAGACTCCTAAAAGATGTTTGCTACATGGGTAAACTCTGTGCTGATTCTGAAACTGAAGGCTTAAAAGCTGAGATTGCCAACTCTTCTCTGAGTTTTAATGATCCCCACTCTCCCTATAGCCACAAGTAATCTAAAATTGGCTGTCTTTGCAAATATCAGTTGCAAATCTTCAAGAATCTGGGAATTGAAAAGTATCCACATAATACCATAAAAATCCTCGATTTTAAAGTTACATCTTTAGCATTAATTTTCAGAGGCACTGACACAGGGAGTATTCTCCTCTAGCTTATTTTGGGCCTAAGGAGTTATACCTATGGGCATCCTTCCAATGTCATAGTAATTAAAGTCTTTAAGGGATGGCTTAGTATGTTTTGAAGACGAAAGGAGCCAATGTCAATTCCCCAGGAGCCATGTTTATATTGGATCACTTGCCTAGAGACCTTGCCAAGAAGAACAGTACAGGAATGAGAGGTGAAATCAGGGAAGGTCCACCAAGTACCAGGGGGAGATCTATCCTGGAGCAAGATAAGAGGAAGAAAGATGTGATACAGGAAAGTCTAGAGACACCCAGCAAGCTCTGGCAAGTCACTTGGGATGGTAGATTTCAAGCTGGAAGGGAATTTAAAGGTCATTTATTACATGCCTGTATTTTGCTTGATGAAGAAATTAAGACCCAAAGAAAATTAAGTGACTTGCTCAGGAGAGGCTTATGGAAAAACCATAAGACAGTTGGTAATGCATGAGTGTGGCTCTAGACAGAGACTCAGGCTGGACAGATTCAGAAGGAAATCTGGTGCTCTTTCTACTCTGTCCCACTGCCTCTTCTTTTGACAATATGCTTTTGTATAAGGGGGAGAGGGGCATAAAGAATCTTATTAGGGGGAGGGAAGTTAGAAAGAAAGGCAGATCTGGAGTCAGATGGCCTTGGTTCCAAACTCAGCTCAGTTACTATCTAGAATGGCTGTTCTAAGTCTTACTGCATCACTGTAAACCAGCGATGTTTAAATATCTTCTATTACTCACAGCTTCTCACTGGATCTCAATTTCCTCATCTGTAAAATAAGAGAATTAGACCATGTGACTCTGAAGTCCTTTCTAGCCCCAAGTCTAGGATAATGTGATTACATAGGGATAACTGTGATTAGGTGGCATAGTGGATAGAACAGTGGGCCTGGACTCAGGAAGACCTGAATTCAAATCCACTGTCCTATATTTAATAGTTGTGTGGCCCTGGACAAGTCATTTAACCCTGTTTGCCTCAGTTTCCTCATCTTTAAAATGAGCTGGAGAAAGAAATAGCAAATCACTCCAATATTTTTGCCAAGAAAACCCCAAATGGGATCACAAAGAGTCAGACATAATTACACAACAACCACCACAAAAGTGTTAAGGTGCTTGCTGGTACTTTGTTTCAGATTTGCAAAATTCCTTAGCAAATGCTTTGGATAAGTGTTGTTCTTGCAAGGACTATATAATAAAACATCAGAGTTGTTAGTAGGACAGTATAGGAGAAAGAACCTTGGATTTGGTGTTAGAAGACACCAGGATCCAGCTCCCAATGCTGACATTCACTAACTGTATGGCTATAGGCAAGTCATTTTTGTCTCAGTTTTCTCAACTGCAAAATGGGAATAAGGACGCCAGTAATCCTCAAAAGATTGTGGTGAGGCTCAAATATGATCCAAGTGCTTTGAAAGCCTTAAAGGAATCAAAAGACATCTCTATAAATTTACTTAAAAACAAATAACCAAAAACAAACCCTCATGGGTAATATAAGCATCAGCTCTTGTTATCTGTTATCTATTTTCAGAGGGTGTTAGTGATTTTGCATCAGCTCTTTTGGAATTGTGCACACAAGAAAGCCCTGTTCAGACCACAACTGGAATTCTGTGTTCAGTCCTGAGGAGCCCTTTTTAGAGGCTGCATCTATAAACTTGGAGGAGTACAACCAGTATGGGGAAAGGCCTCAACTTCATGAAGACCAATGAAATTGATGTTCCAAAAAGGACTTTAATATTAAAAGAGTAACCACAGAGTATAAAGATTCCTTTTTTTCTGTATGGCCCCAGAGGACTGTGAAGAATACTAGCAGGAAGTTGAAAAAGGCAAATTTAACTTGATATAAAGAAACATGCTTAATGATTCCAGCTATCCCAAAGTAGAATGAGCCACAACTGGAGGTGGTGGGTTCCCCCTAGCTGAAGATTTTTTAGGTAAAGGTTAGATAGGCCTTTATAAGGTTTAGTGTAGAGGGAATTCTTGTGCAGGTATGGCTTGCATGAGATGGCTTCCGAGAGTCTGTGTCCAACAGAATAACCCAGCACCAGGATTTCTAGTAGGTAATGTTGTACAGAGGAAAGAACATTGGGGTCTGGGGCCAAAGGATTGAGGTTCAAAGTCTAGCTCTGCTTTTTTAATTGAGTAACGTTGGATAAACCATCAGATCTTTCTAGGCTTCACTATCCTCATCTGTAAAATCAGGGAATTGAATTTGGTGGTCTCTATAGTCCCATCCAACTCTAAATTCATGATTCCAGGATCTCCCCATTTTGTAGGAAGCTCTCTCCTTTTGAACACCCCTCTCTCTGAGTAGCCAATACGACTTCTCAAGTGCAGCTGTCAGGTTTACTCCACTAAGTAAAAATCAAATCATCAAGGCAAGACCCTGGAGGCAGTTCAGTGTCATTAGATTTTTTTTTTTTGGTGGGGGGAAGGGAGTTTATTTTATGTTCTTTTGTAAGTTCATCGAAATGACTTCATCTGTAATCATATCCTCTTCAAATCTAAATTCTTCTGAAGTTGTTTCCAAAACGTCTGCGATTATGCAACCACCAGGCAAATGGCATAAGGCAACCCAGTTGTCAATTTAATAAGTAAAAAGACAATAAAACATTCCGACATGCATTTGAAAGGACATGAAACTTCATGACTGCTAGTCTTTCCAGCACAACCAATCCCACTCTCCCACCAACCCCCCTATTTTTCTTTCTTTTTTGTACGTGAGACACTCAGTAACCTCTGAAGCCATACTCATCTTTTTGATTGTCACAATCCCAAGAGGCATAAAATATCTTTTCTTTCATCTCTGCACCATCACATACCTTTTCTAAGCCTGTAATTAGATCCTAATGGAAAATCCACCCTGTGTAGGCCAGAGAAGTTGGCATTTGATGGTGGTAAGGAGGAGAAAATGTTCTTCCTTTAAGCCAGATAATCCCATTTTCCCATGCAAAAGAAAACAAAATTGCCATACGAAAAACAAAATGGGGCTATTTGCATGCTGCTCAAGCAAGCTTGGGCCTGCCACCCTCATTAGCAATTAGTTAGCTTTGGCCAAAAGACAAAATCACAAAATTTCTAGAGGAGTGTGCTCTTTCTCTTACTGCAAACTTCACTAGGTCTAGGAAGGAAGTTTGGGCAGAAAACATCCACTGGTGGAACAATCTTTCTTGATTCCCTACTCCCCAAAATGAAAATGAAACGATGATCACTCTATCAGTATTTGGATCATGTATTTTTCCCCACAGGTTGGCATACATGCCCTTATTTTCCATCTCTCGACACTTACTGAAGTAATGTGGCAAACTGCAGCCAGCTGCTAATACTAGCTTAGTGACCATGGTAAAGTAACTTTACCTCTTTAAGTCTCAATTTCCTCCTTTGTAAAATGGGCTTAAGAACTGGGGCTCCTATTTCACAGAGCTATTGGAAGGCTCAAGTGAGATAATCTAAATAAAATAAGATGCTTTGCAGACTTTAAAGTGCTCTATGTCAATGCCTTATTATGATTTATTAACATCTGTTATTATTATTGTCTAATTACCCTTTTGATGGAGTTCAGACAGATTTGGTCTTCAGACAGCTCTCCTACTGTTCTATTTCATGTTTTGTGGATTTTTGAACAGGTGGATAAAATGCCTGCTATTCTATAACTGAATCAAGGTATTGTCATATAAGGTAATAATGACTGTTGCCATTGGTGTTCCAGACCAAGGCTGTTCCCTGTATAATTTATAGATTCTAGGCTATAGGTTCTGCAGAAGCCTTTAAGCAGCATGTGATCAGGTAGAGGGCCTGCAGTGGGAAATGGCCCATAAATGGAATTCTTCAAAGATCCACCTCTGGAAATCTTGCCTTTGAAATCTGTTGATCAGTCCTTCACAGGGTAAATAGCAAGAAGGTGCATCGATGGATTGGCATTTCACCTTCTCTCATCACCCAAGTCCCCTAGTGAAGTCTACACTTTCCAATTTTAGTGAGGAGCATTGGAAGGAACACTTATTTGAGTCAGAAGGCCGGAGTTCAAATCCTGGTTCTATTACTTGCCACTTGGGTGATTTTGGACAAGTTGTCACTTCTCTATTGGTATCTCTAAAGCGTTGTCTTTTCTAAAATGAAGGGTTAGAGTAGGTGAACTGTTAGACTCCTCCCAGTGCTTAATCTTACAGGCGTCACATGGAACAGGGAAAGTGCCTTACACATCCATAGTTCAACTTCCTAGTCCCTAGCTAGTTCTAGTGGTCTAACCATATGACCTTGGGTAAGTCACATCTCATTTTTGAGTCTCAAAATTCTCAGCTGTGAAATAACAGCGTTCAACTAGACACTTTCTGTGGTCCCTCCCTATTCTGCCTAGCGTTCGATGATTCTCAAACTTTTTCTTTTCCTTTGACTGTGGTCCAGGTAAACAGCATGTTTTTAAGCTACAGGAACAACTGAAGCCCTCTCCCTCAGCTTGATTTCCTGTGACCTGTGATTCTTTACACACTGCCTGCTGGGCTTCTGGCCAACCCTTCTCAAGAGGGAAATGTGCAGACCCCGGGGACAGAAGTGAGTTCCCTTGTGCTGGAATTACTGCTCCAGCTGCCAATGTCAGCCACTGAAGAAGCAGTTTTGGCCATGACTGGAATGAGTGCAGGAGAAACCCCAAGGATAAAAGCAAAAGGAGAATTTCCCTTTTGGCAAAACATTTTCACTTTGAAAAATGAAAAATCTGCTCCTTTCTACCCGGTGCTGGAGAGAAAGAGAACAGACAAGTTTCATCTGTCAAATTAAAACTTCTATTTAAACTTTCATGAAGGCAATGATGTGAATCAGATCACCTACAATGACCTAGTTTGGTTTTTAGTGACTGTGAACCAATAGATTCAGGAGCCCATCACCTTGGTGCCTAGAGGGAACTGGAACTTTTCATGGGGGCATTGGGTTTGGTGAGAATCAGAGAGAAAAAAAAAATCAAATACCTGATCATCCTGAGAATTCCAGGTAAGCTTTGGAAAGGTAGGAAAAGAAAGTTAACCAAGGTAAATAAAATCTCAGCTCACCTTTTGGACCGCAGGGTTCAGCTCCATTGTCAGTTTCGCCTTTTCTTTTTGAACAGAGGCAGGTTCAGGTTTGCAGTGTGATGGACTGACTGCACGAAGAGCTGTGAGGAGCTCTTCTCTGAATGACTGATGTCTGGGAGATGTTGAGAGATGGATAATAATACTCCAATTCCAGTTGTGAGCTCTGCATTGAGCCAGTCTGATTCAGGCGGCTTTAATTGGAGAACAGGACTCCCTCTAAAACCTTGCCAGCCAATCACTGAGGACTTGCCAACTTTTTTGGCCAATCCTAGGGTGAGGCTTTGCTCCTACTGTCACTTTTGCCTGGGAGGCAGAGAGGAGAGGGGAGAGGTGTCACCCAATCTGACGTCAGGCTCGGGAAGCTGAGCCAGCTGCCTGAGGCTTGATTCACATCTGTCCCACTGGACTGGGAGCTGCTGTGTGTGGAGGGAGATGGGAATTCACACTCCCTGGATCTCGACTAAACCATACTCAGCTCTTTCCTCCACCCTCAGCCCCACCCCACCCTCTGCCATCGCCTTTAAAGGAAAACAGAGGGGAGGAGCAGTGGTTTTAGTAATTCATTCAGGTCAAAAGGGAGTGTGATTCGACCAGGAAAACATGGGTATATTTAGTTAACTCGATCCAAAAATAAACTCTGACCCAAGCTCCCCTTCCCACCATTTCTGACTTACAGAAGAGGGGTAAGGGCAGTCTTAGTGTTGACTCAAAATCTACTAATTTTTTCCAAGGTCTGGTAACATTTTCTGGTAATCTGGGAGATACAGTCCTGGAGGTGATTTATAATTTGTTGGAAACAGAATGAGGAGCAAGTAATTACAGGGCTTGGCAGGGATGACAGCTCTCCTACAGATAATGTCACTATGTGAGCCAGTTCCTTGGTCTATGGATTCCACTGGCAGGCATCTCATTCATGAGAATGGTGGAAGGGCTAAATTCAGTTCGGTTCAAGAATTCAACTCCACAAGCAGACATTAAGCCCCTACTATGCACAGGGCTCTGGACTAGTGGTAGGTATTTAAGGACGAGAAAGACAGTTTCTGCCTTTACATTCTCCTGGCAAGATACAAAAATGTTCACAGATCTAGATCTCAGAGGCCACTGAGTCCAATCCCAAAATTTTACATATGAGGAAACTGAGACCCATGGAGGTGAAATAACTTTCCCAAAGTCACACAGTCATCTTCAGAAACAGGATTTGAACCTAGGTCCTCTGACTCCAGTACTCATCTCATTGTACTTCCCTGCTCACGCACATACTCCATTCAAAATCATCAAACACTAAAAATGAGTGTATCAGGAAAAGTCTCCTGGAGGCAGTGGAAGGAAGCCGGGATCTTACAAAGAAGAGAGAAGGGGGAGTAGTTCAAGTTGATTCAACACAATCGTTGTTATTTGCCATAGGAAATGTTTTTACCTTCGGAAATACTGGTGAGTATACTGAGAGGAAAAGTCATGGAGAACGGAGAAGGGTGTGGTGGAATATGGAAGAAAAACATTATTTTGAATCGGTCTGCCATAGGCAGCATTGCTAGGGCCTTGTATGGGGGAGAGGGGGTTTCTCCAATCCTTGGGATGAAATTCACTTGTTGCTATTGGGTTAGCCACTCCTGTAAAACAGAGCCAACAAACCCTTCTCTTTTTATACGTCTTTGTACAGTACATTTTGCTTTTAATGAATATCACAGATCTGGGCCCCTGTAAGAATTTTTTTCCCTTCCCAGACAGAGGATTAAACCCAGACCCCTTTAATCCTGGTGAGAGAGAACATTTCTGTCTATCTTCCTTCCCCAGTCTTGATTGGAACCTAGCACTGCCACCTGTCTGCCTCACCCCCTTGCCAGAAATTAGTGATTATCAAGGGGCAAAACACCTAGAATATGAAACCTGCTATTTCACTGCTCTCCAAGATGTGTTGTTCATTAGAAGAAGAAGAGGAAAGGTTGGGGGGGGGGCAGGGACGGGAGAGAACTCGTTTTGATGAATGCATTTTCTTTAGACTTCTAGATTCCTTGCATGTATCATGCCTTCCCCCTAAAGAATGTTTTATTGATGATTTAAAAAAAAAACCCCAACAGTTCTCACTTCTCAATACTGACTATCCAACAAAAGCCTTCCTTGTACCAAAGTATAGTAAAGCAATGAATATGCATGATCATATGTGATATTATATGTTTCATTCCATAACTGAGTCCCCCTCTCTGAGAAAAGACTATATAATGATCTGTAGCATTTATGTAACACTTAATACATGAGATTTCATTTGATCCTCAAATTAACCCTGGGAATTAGGTAGTATTCTTATCCACATTTTACAGAGGACAAAACCAAGGCCAAAGGAGGTTAAGTGACTTTCCCAGGGTCACACAATTAGGATTTTCCTGAAAACCACTCTAGTGTCTTTGCCAAGAAAATTCCAAATAGGGTCACAAAGAGTCAGACATGACTGAGACAACTGAACAATAACAATAAAAGTGCCTACTATGAAACTCACATTAGATAATGACCAAAAAGTGTTTTGTAAAGCAGCTAGGTGGCTCATTAGTTAGAATGTTGGGTTTAGAGTTAGGAAAATCTGAATTCAAATCCTGCCTCAGAAAATTACTGTGTATCGCTAGACAAGTCATTTAACTTCTGTCTGCCTCAGTTTCCTAATCTGTACATTGGGGCTAATAATACTTTACAGGGTTATTGAAATCAAATGTGATGCCATAGGCAAAACATTGAAATTCTTAGCACCATATAAATACTATTAGTATTATTAAAACCTAAAGTGTTACATGAAAATCAGTCATTATAATCATGATTATCTGCAACGAGGAGCAGGAAATATTGCTGGAGAGGTTATGGAAAATAACTTTATTTGAGAGCTTTTTTGTTTATTTTTCCTTTTGTAAAGATACTGGAGAAAAAGGTCACTTTAATATTCTCTTTGATTCATTTAAGACAGGTCCAAATATAAGGGCTCCTGACTTCCAGCCGTAGCCTGTGTGATATGGCTGTTCCTAGACCCTGCTATATTGAAAGGGCTATTCATGGTGAAGTTGTCCTCATTAGCCAATGCTTGTCTTGGCTCAACTGTTTACATTCCATTTAATAAGACCCCACTTGGTGGGGGGAAGGGGGAAGTAGTCCAGACCTGTGATTTCATCAGTATGAGGAGCACCCATGATAGAAACTCCTTCCATAAAAAACATTGGTTAGTGACAGAAAAATTATCTGTATGAATTTCTAAGATTTCTGGTCTTAGAGGGTTGAATGTAGCATTGAGAGGTTCACTGATTTGCCCAAGATGACATAATTACTAATGTGTTAAAGGTAGGAATTCTTGATTCTAAAGTGAGCCCTACCTTTCCTAATAGAATATTTTATTTTAACATAGGAAGATAGGAAAGTTCTTCATTGGATAAAATATAGGATCAAAGCAACAGAGTTTTACTTCTGCTTAAACCTTTCTTAGATCAACCATTAGAAGAGAATAATCTACAATAATGCTGCTTGATTTTAGAGGCAGTTAGCTTAATTACTTCTTCATTTTAAAGAAGAGAACACTGAAGCCCATTAAAGTTGTAATAGCTAGAAATTATTTTGCGCTTTAAGATTTGCAAAGTGTTACACACACACACACACACACATATATATGTATATATACACACATAAAATTTCCTTTAATCCTCATGACAACATTGGGAGACCATTGTTATAATTACTCTCATTTTTATAGATGAGGAAACTGAGGCACAAGATGTCAAGTGATTTGTCTAGGATCACACAGCAAGTCCAAGGTGGATTTCAACCCAGGACTTCCTGGGTCCACCTCCAATGCTTTATCCATTATACCAGCTAGCTGACTCTAGGTTAAATGATTTGGCCAAGGTCTCACAGGTAGTCAGGGGCAGAAATAGAATTCCAATGCAGATACTCTGATCTGACCTCAGAACTCTTTCCACTGTGCCATCTGACTTGGGAATGGGTGTCATTAACAATCCACTTTTAAAATGCCACCTACCAAAAAAAAAAAACAAAACAAAACACAGTACCACCAAGACAATTGTTAGGGATGAGCTATGAGAAAAGGGAAAGGTGGTCATACCATTGACCCACCCATTGCCAATTTTGAGAGAAGGTAAGCAACTGTTAAAAGTCCCTTTTAAGAATGTGTCCAAACTCATTAAATTGGAAAGACAGGTACCATTGTTCTCATTTTCCAAGATGAGGTACAAGCAAATGAATATGGGTGGCATACAGTAGGTGCTTAATAAATGCTAATTTTCTGACTAACTGCTAATGCCTTAAAAAGATGATTTATTTTAAATCCTAACTTCTCGATAATACGTATCAAAATACATCATGACTCCATTTGAAATAATTCACATTTATACAATGTTTAAGATTCATAAAAATGTTTTTCTCATAATTACCTTGAGAGACAGGAGATATGTATCTTATACTTTTCACTTTATAGATGAAACAACAATGCTTAGAGCAGTAAAGAACATTGTCCAAAGCAGACCCAGAACTAGAATGTGGGTCTTCTGGATCTTACCTGAAGATTCTCTTTACTACCTACAGCACAATACTACACTGGAGTGTGAAAAGTACACTATGAACTCCCACACACCTCCAGAAACTTGAAATTCTTTCATCAATATGTATTTCATAATGGTTTAATATAAATAAATTTCCATGAGGTTCCATTCATCTAGCCCAGGAAGATTGGGTTAGAATTCTAATTACATATACTCCTAGTGCTAAATGAGTTAAGGTCCTAACTTTAGAGATCATCCTGCCCAATTCCTTTAGTTTTTTCATAGAAGAAACAGACCCAAAAGAGTAGAATTTCTTCTAGTTCACACATGTATGCCAAAGCCAAGATTCAACTGTGGGTTGTTTGATTCCAACTTCAATCATCTTTCCATTACACTATGGAATCTATTCCACTGTCAACAGTCAAGACAGAGTTACCTATCCTCTTTTTTAAGCTCTCTAGACAGGGACTCTTGGAATACAACCATGCTGAATTAAACACCCTAGTTATTGTTATCTCTGGCCTAGAAGTCTCTTACTGCAACTTGTGGGAACTGATGTCAGTTGGTTGCCCAGGGAGAAAGCCTCAAATCATAGTGTCATGGAAAGAAAACCTTTAGAACTGCGAGGGACTTCTGGTCTACTCCTCTGTTTGCAGGGTCCCATCTTGGCTCAGTTTCTCCACAGCATTGGTCCCAAGTTCATGTTCAAAGGCACATTCACTGCCAGATGAGTCTTCTTCTGAGTCAGTACTGGGTTAGGATCCTAAAGGCCCCTCTGAGATATCTCTCCTTGATTCTCAGGGCGCTGATGCTGGGTTGGCAGCAAAACCTAGCCTAGACTCATGCAGCTGGCTCTCTCAAAAAATTCACTTGCATTTGAGACATCTGCCTGAGTGTCATATTTTCACTACGGAGGAAGGGCACTGGTTATGAGTGAGGGGAAAGTTTGTGGTCCCCAAACTGTTATCTAAGAACACCTTTGAATGCCTTGATTAGGGGCAATGGACAAATTCAATGCTAAATATAAGGGACTTTCCAGGTGAAGATATTGTAGGTCTTTTATACCAAATTTCACCTTGGTTCACAGTGACTTGAAATAGAGGGACTATACAGTTTTAAAAGAAGTTGTAGGGGCTAGATTTGGAGACAGGAAGACCTGAGTTCAAATCATACCTCAGATACTCACTAGCCATGTGACCCTGGGTAAGTTACTACATCTTGTTGAGTCTTTGTTTCTTTGCCTACAGAAGGAGGGGGTTGGACTTGATAGCATCTAATGTTACCTCTAGTTCTAAATCCCTGATCTTATATAGGAGTTCTGGCATAGGATCTTAAAACTGGAAAAACTGTAAGAGGTTTTCTAATTAACCTCTTAATTTTTTAGATGGAGAAATTAAGACTCAAAGAGCAGCCCAAGGTCAATCAAGCAGTGGATGACAAACCTGAGATTTGTGTCCCAGTCATAGGATCATAGATCTATCCCTGAAATGAAACTTAGAGGACAGTTTGTCCTTTTCTGGATGTGGAAACTGAGGCCCTGTGAATCAAGTGACTTCTCTGAAGTCTCATTTTCAGCTCCAAATGCAACATTCCTTCCACTGTCTCATGCTGTCTGTGGCACAGAAATTTTTGAAAATTACTGAGTCACATAGCTGCCTATCACTACTGCAATAAATAGTATGATAAAACACATTATTAATATGGAAAATGAACTCAAGTGCTACTTTTGTATATCACTGAAATGTAATTAATTTGAGAATAAAATTAAAATGACAAAAAAAGAAAATTTTTGAGTTATATTTGCAATTTGACCTTTCTCAATCACTTGTACTAATAAACTAGTCAACAAAGCATTTATTAAGCACCTACGATGTACCAAATACTGTGCCAGGTGATGAGGATAGAAAGACAAAAAGTGAGACATTTCTTCCACTCCAGGAGCTTATCTTCTGTTGTGCTATACGTAGATCCAGATACACTTGCAGAAAAAATAAAGAATATACACACGGTGGTTACATGCAGAGTACAGCTATAGCCTCTCTATGTATGATATTGATTTTCACCTGTATTACTAGAAACCTCCCCACATATGCAAGACCCTTATCTACCCTATGCTTCCTGAGAGAATGACCTTGAAAGGCGAAACCAGATTTGTTCCCCTGGTCAGTATTACTTTGAACAAACTAAGCCCTGTGACAGCATTATTTCTTAGGTTGAAGACATTTCCTTGCAAAACCCAGACACTCTCATTATAATTAAAAGCTTCATTTGCCTTTTTTTTTTTCATTCAAACTGTTGTAAAAATTTTTTTTTACTAGTAATACTTTCTACCATGGAATATTAGATTTCCACAGTTACCTACGAAAGATGATGACAATGCTATATTGACTTAGGTACAAGGATAGCATGTGACTTGGTTTAGATCGAAGGTTTATGAAGTCACAACTGATCAGTTTGAGAACCTCAAGACTGGGGAAGCCAGTTCTGTGGTTTGTTAGTGAGAGAAACACATCAAATACAGTGGGTAAAGTTTATCTTTTTCTTTCCCTTTTCACTTTTTTCCGTGTTCTTTCTCCACATCTCTAATCATACTTAGTAATACCTGTCCTCTTGAGTATGGCACTGTAGTAGGTTCAATAAACATTTATTTTTATTTTACGTGCTATGTACAAGCTACATAATACCGTACCTTGCTATGTGCAAGGTACAAAGTATGGTGGGGGTAGGTGTAAAGATAAGTACAATCTCTATCCCTATGTGGCTTACAATCTAGTAGGAATTTAAAATATTGCCGATATTCTTTATCAGTTATGCTTGTAATTGGTTGGACTTTGGAGTCATCCTTTGGAGCTCTGTGATTTGTCATTCCAGTGTTTTCTTTCTTCCTATTTCTTTCTTCAAAATTGACTTGTCCTGGCTCCTATTACTTTAGGACCTTTTCTTTTAAGTAAAAAAGGTTAATCTAAAATCTAATCTGGTCTAGCTAATTTAAGAGAAACTAATTTTACCCAAATTGTTAAAAAGTGATAAGGGTAGAATGCATTTTTTCCTAGAAGATATTTGTATTTTAACAGGGCACTTCAGTGTTTTAACCCAATAGCATGAATAGTATAGATATGTCAGAAACCTTTAGCCAAATTCTAATCTGTTTCATTGCTTCCATTGTTTTGTGGTGTTTAGGAGAGAGGCCAGGAGGATCTGAAGATCTAGGTTGGAACAGTCAATAAACAAATACTTATTAGGCACCTACCATTGAATGGTTTATAATATAAAAACCAAACACATCAATAATACATACATATATATGTATATATACATTTAATTTCATTGTTTTCGTATTCAACAATCACTTCCACAAGTCTTAAATTTTCCCCCTCTCCCTCCCCTCTCCTTCCCCAAGAAGGCATGCAATCTTATATGGGTTCTACATATATGTTCTTATTAAACACATTTTCACATTAGTTATATTGCATAGAAGAATTAAAATGAATGGGAGAAACCATGAGAAAAACTAAACCAAACCAAACCAAAACATAACACAACAGAAAACAGTCTGCTTCATTCTGCATTCTGATTCCATAGTTCTTTCTCTGGATGTGGATGGCAATTTGCCTCAAGAGACCTTTGGGAATGTTTTAGGTCCTTGCATTGCTGTGTAGGGCTAAGTCTATTAGAAACAGTCCTTGCACACTGTGGCTCTTACTGTGTACAATGTTCTCCTGGTTCTGCTCCTTTCACTCAGCATCAGTTCATGTAAGTCTTTCCAGGACTCTCTGAAGTCTTCCTGTTCATCATTTCTTATAGCACAATAGTAGTCACTCACATTTATATACCGCAACTTATTCAGCCATTCCCCAATTTATGTGCATCCCCTCTATTTCCATAATATATTTTAAAAAATTAAAAGTTGTAAAAAAGGTGTTATCATCCCATTTAAAATTTTGTTACTATTAAGGCAATCAGGGTGAAATAATTCACCCAGGGACACACAGCTAGCTAGTGTCTGAGGCTGGATTTGAGCCCCAGGGACCCCAGGGATAGTATTCTATCCACTTCACCACCTAACTGCCCTTTTATTATCACATTTTGAAGATGAGGTTGAGGTTGAGAGTGGTTAGATTGAAGAAGCTTAAGTGACTTGGCAGGAGGTTTGGGACAGGATTCTAATTCATGTCTTCCTAACACTAAGTAGCCCAGTTAGTACTGGGCAACTATATTAGGGGAAAAAAAGAAAATCTACCTCATCGCTTGTTAAGCGTCAGAAGGATTTTCATTATTATGTTGAGCTCAAATCTTTGTTTTTCCCCAGTAATTTCTCCTTGCTCCTACTTCTTTTTTTCCTAGGGATACGCAAAATACTTTTTCCCTGTCTACAAAACACACCTTCAAATATTTGAAGACACATGAGTTTTCTCTTTCCTAGTTCCTCACATTACTCATATGATATTTTCCAGACCCTTTGCCATCTTGGCCACACTATGAATGAAGTGTTTGACTTTAAAAGGGTGGGCCCTTTGGAAAGGTAGTGCTAAGTCTTTGGAAAGTGACTGGAGAAATATATAGAAATTTATGAAAATAAGACCAATAAGGTGGTTGGACAGTGAAGAATACGTCGTTATTTGATCTATGTAGTGTAAGATTGCATTAGTTACTTGTGTGGCAGGGGTCAGAGGACCTGGGTTCAAATGTCACTCTTGTTATTTACTACCTTTGTGACTTTTGGCAAAGCAAACTAACTTTTCTGCATCTCAGTTCTTTATCAGTAAAATGTGGGGCTTGGACTAAATGACCTGTGAGGTCCTTCTTAGCTTTAAAACTTCAATCCTGTGATATTCATTCACTTTGGACACTTTTCCAGGGAAAGAAAGGAATGATCAATGCTTCTCTCTTGGACATTCTGCCTGATGATACTGAGGGATTTGCCTGGTTTGCATTTTGAAACACAGCTCGCTGTGGTGGCTGGACATAAAGACACTGAAAAGATACTTTGCTGATCACTTCTGTGGGTCCCATGGGGAGAAAAGACACCGGTAAAAACATTATTGTCTGGTCAGTTTCAGAACTTACTTTCTTAATGTAGGAATTTCAGCATGGTTGTCACACAAAGGCACATCCTGAGAAATGGCTTTCTGGGAACCAATGAGATGCTCAGACTGTCAAGGGGAAGAATTCCAAAGCGAGATGATCACAGAGTGCTGCTGAATGACGAGTCTGTGCTATACTTGGCTAACAAGGCATGAAGGCACCAAATCCCCTTGATGAAGGCCAGCCATGCCTCTCTAGTGACTGTCTCTGAAAGTGTACAATGAGCTCAGCTCATCAAGGGTGGGGGCGGAGAGAGGAAATCTGGGGGAAGATGCTCAATTTATCAAAACAAAATCCGGTATTTCCGGTTTTTCCAGTTATTTTCACAAGATCAGAACATCACTGACCTGCAGTATCATTCCAGTATTCAGGATGGAAGTGGAGAGGGAAAGGGTGTCAGGATAGGCAACAGGGAAGGAAAAATGATGAGAACAGCAGCCACTCAAAAATGAACTGGCCTCATAATTCGAAAGGAGATTATAATCATACAGATAATCTTACGGTTTTGAAATTACCAATAATTTTCAAAAAAATTAAATTCTGTTGTTCCAGTGATTTAAATGGGCTCTATAGTATAGTAAAAAACCAAAACAAACAAAAACAAACAGACAAAAAAAAGGAATTTAGAGTCGAGATACCTATATTCAAATCCTATCTCCAACAATTACCAGTCATGTGGTCATAGACTAGTCTTTTAATCTGTGCATTGTCAGTTTTCTCATCTTTAAAATATAATATACTCAATACCTAGCTCACAAGATTTTTGTGTCAAATGAGCTAATATACATGTAACCTATCTTTTAAACTTTATCAAAAGGCTTGGCCATGGAGCAAAGCAGGATGGTTAAGGCTGTCTGTTGGTATACAGATTTTTGCCCAGCATTTCCTAAACCCCAAGGGGGCAGACTCTCCAGAGTGTGCTGAACCCAATCTAGGAAAGAGGTTAATGGGGAGGGGAACGTAGAAACCAGAATCTATCCAAGCATGCAAGAAGAAAGAGTAGGTACCTGTCATCACAAACAGTGAAAGCAAATGCAGGACCATAGAGAGGGTGCGGGAGGTTGTCAATGAGTCCTGAGCGAGGGCAGTGAGGATACTGCAAGTGTGAGCTCTGTCCTGGGTGAGACCTACAATAGTGGCTCTAGATTAGGATAGGGAGAGAAAGACTGGTGATGCTTCTCCCTCCTTTGTCCTCTGGGTTTTTTACTTATTTGAAACTCCTCACTTCCTTCAGGGACTGGGAAACAGTATATCTTTTGTTCTATATGTTTTTACCTTGTTTCTTAACCTGGTAAAAAAAAAGAAACAACTGTTGATCAACGGGAAGTCAGGATGTTATTGTATTTTACTTAGTGTTTAAGTACACAGATGAAAGAAGAGAGAGAGGGGGTGGATGAACTCTCCTTTCCACAGATCAGAAATTTTACCTGAGTTAGGCTTGGAGGACATACTCTGGAAAAAACGTGTGGGTGTCTATGTGGCTGTTCATCTTTTGTTCTCTAAGAGGATCAGTGACATCATGAGGGTGATGTCTTGACTTGCACGTAAATTGGGTTTGAGAGAGGAAGGGCTGTGCAAAGTTGTCAGGCTCACTCTCTCCTCTGGAGCCATTGGAATCCAGAGGGAAGCCAAAGGTCAAGACAAATGGTGTAATGGATGACCTTAGCCTTTCTAAATGAAGGTCTTTCCCAAGTCTCAGTTTATCTGAGGCCATGCCCATTTAATGGAGCTATTGGATACTTTGCAAAGGGTCCAAAACACAGATATCTGTAGAAATAAAATTGTCAGCATGCAATGACTCTGAGGGAGCAAAATACAGGCATTTTTACTTTTCTATTTCCCTGGTAGCCAACTTTTTTCCCCCTTTCATTAGCTTGGAAAACCAAGTAATATACCACAAAGGGAGTGATTTTGAAAAGGAGAGGCAACAATTCCCAAAGAGAGTTCACTGACACAGAAGTTTCATCCACATGAGGAAAGCGGAGAGCAGGTTGTCCAGGCCTGCTCAGACAGGTCCTTGGGCTCCTACCAGTATGATCTGGAGCTTAGCCTTCCTTGGTTATCAGCACCCCCTATTGTTTACATATGTCCAATACTTTATAAACCTCAGGGCACTACAGAAATGCTGGGTATTGTGTACATGTGTACAATGCTTTATAAACCTTAGGGTATTATAGGAATGCTAACTACTAAAATGATAAAATCAAGTCAGTAAACATTTATCAAGTGCCTATTATGAGCTAGTTAGTTCTAAAAGTTAGGTACAAAGCCAGATACCAAGGGGGGGGGGAACCCTTTTTCTCCAGGGACTCACAGTCTGATGGGGTAGACAATATGCCGACCACTATGTATAAACAAGATATGTAGAAGGTAAATTGGAGATAATTTCAAAGAAAAGGTCATAAGATTAAAAAGGACTGGGAAAGTGTTCTTGTAGAAGGTGGAACTTTAGCTGAGACATGAAGGAAGCCAGATTGGAGGGAGAAAGTTCCAGGCATTGGGAGCAACCAGTAAAAATACCTGAAATTGGAAGCTGAGTGTCCTGTGTGAGAAACAGCAAGAAGGGCCTTGTCACTGGATAGACAAGTACTTGGAGGGGAATAAGGCATATAAACATGAGATGGTAAGAGGGGACTGTGTTATGAAGGTTTTAAAAGATAACTAGGATTTTGTGTTTGATTCTGGAGGTAATAGGGAGAAACTGGAACTTATTGACCATATGGATGATGTCATTAGACGTCTATGGAGAACAATTTGACAGTCAAATGGAGGATTAACTCAGAGAAGAGAGACTTGGATCTTTACAATCATCTTGGTAGGAGTTAATCAAGCCTTGTCCAGGGTGATGCCAGTATCTGAGGAGAAAGGTGTGTATCGACAAAGGATATTATGAAGGCAGGAATGATAAGATTTGGCAGATTTAAGGAAATGAATCTAGTTGGACACTTGACTTCCTTCCTGCCAGAAGAATGATTTCTCTTTCAGCATATTATTTCACCACAACTCCTGAGAAAGATTGTTACTAAGTCTGGTAACTGTTACCTAAATTCTATCCTTTCACATTTTAGCAGTTTAGCATTTCAGAGTTTCATTGGTATCTACTTGTAAGGATGGGATTGAAATTACCCTCGTGAAATACAAAGCAAAGTAGAGGAAGGCCTCCATCATGCTGGGTGTATTCTATCTACTGTGTGTACTCTAAGTATACCTGTTTAGATGGATTGTAGAGTTTCCTATCTGGAAAATGGGGAGGTTGTACTTGACAGCTTCTGAGGTCACCTTTTAGCTCTATATCTATGAGCCTATGGCAGATTAAGGGCAGTTAAGTGACACAGTGGATAGAGTGCCAGCTCTTGAGTCAGGAAGACTCAAATGGAGTTCAAATGTGGCCCCAGACTCTTACTAGCTGTATAATCCCGGGCAAATCACATAATCCTGTTTACCTCAGTTTCCTCACCTGTCAAATGAGCTAGAGAAGGAAATGGCAAATCACTCCAGCATCTTGGCCCAGAAAACCCCAGACAGGATAATAAAAAGTCACACACAACTGAAATGACTGAACAACAACATGGTAGATTAAAGGAGGACGTAGAAATCAAACTGAATTATTAGGCAGGGATAGTTTCATAGATTTAGTACAGAAAGAGGTATATGAGGATGCAGCACCCAAAACTCTTGTTTTATAGATGGGTATTATGACCTGTGCTATTAAAGGGAGTACTTACATGGATGACATCTCATACTCACTGAAGAACCATAGGGGCATCTAAAGAAATTATCAATAACTCTTCTGAACATACTTTGTTGATGTTTCTTTTAGAAACTTATCTTTCAGACTTTATTTTGTATGTGTGTTTGAAGATGCTAGCTTGTTGAGTGCAGTTTTATATCTCATTCATCTGTCTTCTCTGATGTCTAGCATAGTGACTTCAGTGTTCAAATTCAGAGGAAAGAACGCTAGGTTTGGAATCAAAGGATACTACTTACCAACCTGTGAGCCATTAGATAGGTCACTTAACCACTCTGGGTTTCAGTTTCCTTGATGTAAAATGAAGGGAAAGGGTTAGATGGACTAGAGAGGCAGTATGGTATAGTGGATAAAGCATTGAACTTAAGAATCAGGGAGTATTGGTTCAAATCCTACCTGAAACTTTTACTGGCTGAATGACTCTGGGTAACTGAACCTCTCTGGTCCTTGGTTTTGGACAAGATTGTTTCCTACCTGAAAGACCTGGTGCTAAGTTTTAGGGCTTCAGTAAAAGATAAGAAGCCAAAACAAAAACAAAAAAAATCCAACACTCCTGCCTTCAAAAAGCAGATATTCTAGCATATGTGTGTGTGGGGAAATAACACATAAATAAGTAGAAACAGACAAGATAAATAGGGAGTAGATGAAGATAATCAGATTGGGAAAGAATTAGTAGCTGGGGTAGGGGAGACCAGGTAAGACTGCCCAGTGGCAGAATCTGATTCTTTATTAAAACCAAGAAAGCTAAGAGGCAGAGATAAAGGGGCTCAGCCTTGCATATGTGAAAGAAAGCTCATGAAAAGGCACCAGGATAAGAGGAATGTCCTGTTTGAGGAGCTGTAAATAAAACAGGTTAAATGAATTGTAGCATTTTCCCACCTGTAAAATGAGAGGGTCAAACTCAGTGGTCTCTAAGGACATCTTCTAGGTCTAAATCTATAATTCTAGGACTACAAGACCTCCAAAACGGCTTCCAGTTCCACAGCTCCAATTCTATGAATTTAATACAATGGGGATACTCATTCATTCCAGTTTAATGCAAGAAATGCATTTTTCCAAAATTCTCAGTGGACTTTTGACAAGAGATATCCTTGAGGTTCTCCCTAGTTTACATAACAGGAGCCAAAATTTTGGGAAGATTTGAGGAGAGCCAAGAAGGCTATTGAGAAACAAATGGCTTTTGAGAAACCAGATGAAAGAAAGTATTAATTTGCAAAAGGGGACCAGGATTAGAGATTCTATGCTGGGGAAGTTGCATTTGTACATTCCAGAATTTAGGAGAAAGATCCATTGGAAGCCACTTCTTAGAGCAGAGAGAAGTCCTCACTTTTAACAACAATGAAAACCTTGAACTACTGAAGTCAGAAATATCAGCCACACATGGATGTGGACTTTTCATGTGGATTTAAGAAAAGAAACTAAAATAGAAAAGATTGTACCCAAACAGCACCTCTCATCTGCTAGATCTTAATATAGATTTAGAGTAATCCATTATACACATTAATTTTTTTCAAGAGCCAAAAAAAAATTGTGAGTCACATACTTGATTGCAAAAATAGGCCTAAACTTCAAATGAAAATAAATTGCATCCTCAGAGAACATAGTGTATCCCCATTCCCTTTTGACCCTCCTCTGTCAGGATTACCCATGTCTTATCCATATAGCAAGTGAGGAGATTTTTCAACTAGTTTGGAGATGTTTAGGCATAATTTAGAAATGATTCATATACCAATAAGGTATTGCCTAAGCTTAGTAGAGTGGTGAAATTGCTATTGGCTTCAATGAGTCAGATTTCATGGTAAGTGATCAGTTAGTTAGTAAACTTTTGTCATTTGGAAGGTTTATTAGTTGTTCATATTAGGCTAGGTAGATACTACAGGAAGTAAGAACGTAAACTTCTTCAGAGCAGAGATCCAGATGTTGACTTCCTAGGGAAAGTGCTGGGGTCATGCTCATTACTCAAGAACTGCTGGCTGCATATTGAAAGAACAATCAATCCAATAATAAGCATTTTTAAGTGTGTGATAATACCAAAGTTTACCCTTCCACCTTTCACTTTTCACTGAACTCCAGTCTCATATTCCTCCCTTTCTGTGGGGTATCTTCATTTGCCATTATCCACACACTCAAATTGTATTATCTGATTCATTCTCTATCCAACTATCTCCTTTCCCATCGCCTTACTTTTTGTCTTTGTTGTCACCATTTTTTAGGAATTTTTTGGAGGTTGGAAACTTTGAGTTCATTTGTAAATTCCTCCTTCTATTCAGAAAAATAACTATCAATTACATTATTATGGAAAAGACATGTCAGGAAAAAATCTTGGTCCCCAGCTCACAAGGTCACATGGGAGTGGAGCTCTCTGGATACTACTCTGTGAGGTAAAACAGAAATTGTGGGATAAGAATCCTGTCACTCTATTCCCACCCAACCCATGGGCAAGCTTGTAACACATGGTAGGAAATAAGTCGAAGGTGAAGGGAGCAAGGCTGGGACCATGGGACTGGTAGGACTTCATTTAGGGTATGACTAGTGGCTGAAAGTGGGAGAAGGACTTCTGCCTATTTGAACTAATTATTGTAGTTTATTAGGTGTCAAGTTCGACTGAAGGGGTATAAAATTGTTAGTGCCCTCTAAATATTGATATGTTAGAGAAAATCCTTCCTGGGGAAACTGGTTCAGCATTTGCCCTTCTAGAATCCTGTAGTACTTCCCTGATTCTCCAATAAATGCTTTTTGACTTACTGATTGACTTCACCTTGGGTACAGTTCTGTCTCTCCTTCATTTCTAAATTCAAATCAATAATTCGACAATATGTGGTTAGCTTAGAATAGGGGTGGGAAACCTTCGACCCTGAGGTCACATGTGGCCCTCTAGATCATCCTAGAAGGAGGCTTGGGGTTTAAGACTAGTACTTGTTTGCATAGACAATGAAAAAGCCTTGGTATTCCGTAAGACATGATACTTAACCATAACATTCCTTTTACTCCATCTTATTTGTAAAAACAAAGCAAAAAACCCCCCAAAACCCCAGCCAATCAAGTACCAACAAAAATCTACTCCTATCCAGATATGAGTGATTTAGTAGGTAAGGGAAATGAGTCAAGTGGTTTTGGATAAAGACACTATTAGGGCCCATGGGGCAGGAGAATGGCACATAGGCTGGATTGGTAACTGGCATTCACTAGAGTTTAAGGCATACATTCCCTTAAGTCTCACTCTAGATAAATCAAATGATTCTAAATGAACTGATACTGTGGATAAAGAAGACAGGAAGATCATAGAGGCTTAGTCACTTTCTAAGTAGGGTGATGGTGAATGGTAGCGACAGAAATGAACATGAGAATCACAGAATCTCAAAGTTGGAACAGACCTCAGAAGACAACCAGTCCAACCAATACTTGAAAATGAATTCCCATGACAACTTGCTCAACAAATAATCACTCAGTTGTTGCTTGATGACCTCTAACGAGATGAAACCAGCCGTGTGCTATGGTTTAGCAACCTAATCTCTGGGGGGAAATGTACATGTAAGATATTTTAAAGTTTAATCTGCATTATTACCATTTTCTCCATCACTTTCTTGTGTCTGGACATGCAATAAAACAACAAATCAATCTCTGATTTGTAGCTTTTGCTAATTTCCATGTCCTAAATGCTCACATGGAAAATTTAACAATAGGCTCTCATCAGCTACTTTTAAGGGCAACTACTTCCTGAAGCAAACCATGCCTCTTTGGGATTGCCAAAATTGTGAGGAAGTTTATCTATCAAGCCAACATTTGTTTTTTTTTTTACCTTCCACAATCCTGGGGTCAAGGCAAACAAAGTTAATCCCTCTTCCACAAGAAAACTTTTCAAGTGAGTAAAGATAACTATGGTGTCCCTTGAGGTGTTTCTTCTCCAGAGAAACACACTCAGATTCTTCAACCAGTTCACTGACGGGGGTCGGTCCTAGGCGCCTGGGCGGATAGGGGCCTCCCCGGGAGTGGCAGCCCACCAATCCGAGGGAGACACGGCTCCCATAGAGGAGTTGTGAGCCCACGGGATTGGTCGGGTGGGCTGGATCCAATCGGGTGGTAGGCCTCGCCCTCGGGGCGGGTTAGGATGGCAGCCCGGAAGAACCTCCCTATATAAGACAACGCCCTGAACTGCTCGGGGGACTCCTCCATGCAATAAAGCTATGAACCTCCTGCGCATTGCCTGATTATTGCCTGCCGCCGTGTCCCCCGGGGTAGGTCCGGAGACGTCCGAAGCGGTGCCCACCGAAGGGAGATTCTCACTCGAAGGTCCCGGGGACAGACCCGGGACAGTTCACTGATGTCAAAAATTTGAATTTTTAGTGGATCTTTTGTGGAAACTCTCCAGTCAATCTATGTCCTTCCTACTCAGAACTGAACACAACTCTCTAGATGAAGTAGTGTGAGGTCAGAGTGCAGAGTGTCTATTACCTATTTTTGAAAGCTATCTCTCTGTTAATGCAGCCTAAAACTATATTAACTTTCTTAGCTGCCAATTTAAACTGGAGAATTATATTGAGTTGGTGAACCACAAAAATGCCAAATTGTTGTCATTTTCTTTGGGATGAACTGTTCAATCCAGCCACAATTGCTCATCTTCTACTAATGAAATTAATTGTTTAAACCTTCCCCATCCCCCAGATGCTAGTGCCTTCCACTCCATGATTACCTTTTATTTATTCTTTAGATATCTTCTATGCAGATTTTTTTACATGTTCCTTCTCCCATTACATTGTTAAACTCTTCGAGGACAGGGACAGTTTCTTTTTTACCTTTGTTTTGGTATCCTCAGTACTTTAAACACAGTGTTTGACACATAGTAGATACTTAATAAATGCATTTTGACTTTTTGATTGACTAGATTTAGCCCTACTAAGTGTCATTTTGGAACCTATCATTCAGTGTATTAGTTATTCCTCTCAGACTCTGCTACCTGCAAAATGAATAGGCATGACATAGAAACATTTATCTAAATCATGAATAAAAAATATAAATTGAGATGGCTAAGCACAGATTCCTGTGACCTCATTAGGCATCTCCTTCTAAGCTGGCATTGAACTTTTAATTACTGCTCTTTTGGACTGGTTATCCAACCAGTTCTGAATGCACCTAAGTTGTCTTACTAAGTAACTCTGATTTTTCTATCTTTTGACAAGAAAAGTATGATGGATTTGACCAAAGGTTTTGTTAAAATCTAGGCAAGCAATAGCTACGGTACCTCTCCTCTCCTCAGTTAATAGCTATGTCAAATAAGGAAATAAAATTAGTCTGGCACAACTTGTTCTTAAAGAAACCATGCTAGCTCTTTGTGATCTCCACTTCTTTTTTTTTTCCAGTGTTCACCAGGCAGGGGCTTTAATAACATTCTAGGATTTTGTCAGAAATCTCAGTCAGGCTTACTGGCCTATACTTCATAGCTTTCTTCTTTCTGTGGAAACTGGTTCAGTGTTTGCTCTTCTAAAATCCTACAGGACCTCTCTGATTCTCCAAGATCTTTCAGAGATCACTGTTAGGATAGTAACTTATAAATAAAGCTGGTTTGGGAGGAAATGGTCTTTGATTCTGAACACAGAGAACACAAAGAAAGATGCCCTACAGCTAGAGAAGGAGAAGAGCAATTTTAACTGTACATATTTGCAATAGATAGTATGCTAGGCCTACAGTCAGGAAGATTCAGCCTCAGACATTACTAACTGTGTGACCCTGGACAAGTCACTTCACTCTCTTTGTCTCAGTTTCCTCATCTCTCAAATGAGTTGGAGAAGAAAATGGCAACCATTTCAGTGTCTTTTCCATGAAGACCCCTAATTGGGTCATGAAGAGTCAAACATGACTAAAAAACAGCAAATATTTTCATCCAAAGTTTCTCTGATCACAAATAGCATCTATCCGAAATAAATTCTATGAATTAAAATAGGATCGTAGAATTGAAAGAGACTTTAAGAGATTGATGACCTTGGGTAAGTCACTTGTCCTTCCTGGGCATCACTTTCTTTATTTGTAAAATGAGGAGGCTGGAGTAGAAGACCTTGAAGTCCTTTCTAACTCTATATCTGTGATTCTATGATGACTTGTTGAACCCCTTCCTTTAAGAAGCTCCACTGAATCATAGATTTAGAGCTGGAAGAAACCCTAGAGTCTACCTAGTCCAGTCCTCTCATTTTACACATCAGAAAATGGAAACTTGGGGAGATTCAATTATGAGTTAATCTTCAGTTCATTACAATGAAATACTTTATTTTGTAAGATACTATTCTTATGGATTTTTAGAAAGTATTGTTCATACCTTTTCTCGTCTCACTAAATTCTGTCTTACTGCAATATGACTTCTTTCCCTCTGTTACTCTTAACAGTTAGTAAACTTCTCAGAAAAAAGTATTAGTTGAGTCTCTGCATAGTCATCTTTGCTCTAGACTAAATAACCTCAGGTCCTGAGGACTCCATGGTGCGTTTGTAAGTTGATGTTCACACCAAGGTTACCAACAGCAAGTTCTGTGAATCTCCTCCAGTACTGTTGCTTACCACCCACAGTCATTAATATAGTAGCTGTTATTGATTCGCATATCTCAGGATTGTTTAGAATTCTTTTTTCTCGGGTGATAAAAGAGATTCCATTTACATTGTTGCCATAATAACACTCCAGTATTTCCATTTACCAATAGACCCACCACGAGATTCACAAGCACAACTAGATAGCATTTTCTCTGTTCATCTTGTTTCCAATAAATAATACGGTTAATTAACATTAATAATTTATTAAGCTGCTACTGACAAGAACAATGTATATTCATTAGTCACTGGAAGATGGGAAAACAACATTGAGCTGTTTGAGATCAAAACCTATTTCTTTACCCTGAGCTATCTTATTCCTATGTTGATACAATAATAGGAATATTTCTGCTGCATTGTTTCCACAGCCACACAATGTTTTGTTTGTCTGATGTAACCATATTCGAGAAAGATGCAAAAGCAGTATGAATTTTAAGAAAGGTCATTTGACATGTGACAGAAGATCCACTATGATCACCTTTCTAATCATGGGACCCAGAGAAAAATGTGAAGGAGGCCCTGATGCCCTCTGGTACTCCTATCATTCTTCTAACCATCCCCCTCACATGTTCTCGTCACCAAAACCCATCTACCAGAACAAAGAGGATCTGATGTCCCACATATTTAGTTAGAGTAATTCAATCAAAATTAATTACTTTGCTTACTATCATGCATTTTATAGGAATTATACAGGAAGAAAAGTCTAAAGGACTGAGTACAGAGTTTTAACATTGTAGGAACAGATAATGTTCTTCCAATTAGATTATGTAGACAATAACCATTTCTGCTCAAGGATAGGCCATGCCTGCCAACTTGGCTTGTGTGGCTTTCAAGAAGAAATCGGGAATCAGAATGTCTTTCTTGCTTTTGAAAATAGAGAAGGAAACTCAAAGTGATCTCTGACGCAGGTTTAAACCACCCAAATGCCAAGAATCAGTCCAATTCAGGTTTGGAGAGGATGTTGCCCACTTTTGAAAACAAAGGCAGTCATAGAATCTGGGTGTGGCTCCTGTGTCTAGAACCCTAGCTGTGATCTTGTTAAGCAGATGCATTTGTTCACCCAACCTGCAGCACCTTTCATTCCACTGGAGTGAGCTCAGGGAATCTCTCCCTGCCAACTCCTGAGCTCGGCAATCTGATAGCTTCCAGGTTACAGCCATGGGACATGCCACTGTCGTCTGTCTTCCTGGAAGCTAATAAGCAGGGCTAGACAACCTTATCAAAGCAATATGGGCCAGTTGCTATGATATTAGGTCATTCAACAGAGTTTTCCAGAGGTGACAGGCCTTTACGGCTTCCATCTTTAAAAGAACTCAAAGTGGATATGCCCATGAAAGGTCTGAAGAAATGCCCTGTTGTCCTTTGGTGTAGTTTCAATCTGCATGATTATGCTATGTTCTTGGATACTAGAGAGGAAGGCAAAGAGCCTGAGTTCTGTGGATCTTCCTAGATGTTTGAAACTCCTCCTTGTCAGGAAAAAGAGGTCCAAAGACAGGACAAGAAATAATCAAAATTCCCCAGAGTCCTTTGTGATTGGAAATATGGTACTGGAACATTCCCAAGTCCTCTATGATTGTTGTATAATAACTCTGTATTCTTGATAGTCTGGACAAAACAGAAGGGTAGCAAATGAGTGCCTTTTCAAATACATATGGAGTAGGGATAGGTATGACCCCGAGAAAGCCCTGTACATAGATGGAGTAGATATCTGCCTCCACGGGATAATGTGAGATTGCAGGCAAAGGTCCTTCTTGACCAAAGCATTTTTATCAGTCTGGGATAGTGCTTTAAACTGCCACAATAACAGTAATCCCTGTGAGTTGTGGTACTATAGCTTAAGAAATCTCATTAAAAAAAGTAAATATGTTATTTATTCATAGCATCTTAAATCACTAGCACCCACTAAACATTGGCACAGATAAAATTACTAGGAGAAAAGAGTGAGGCCTTAAGAGAAGAGTGAAGCTTCCTATAGGGAGAGGTATCAGTGCCAAACTTGGCATAAAGGGATAGTTTAGGGAAGGTACCCAAGTTTCTGTCTCCAAGTAACCAAACTATATTAGAACAGTGGATAGTAGACTGCTAGAAATTAGAAGCTACATAGGGGAGCCAAGAAGGGATGAAAAAAGGGACAGGCAAAGAGGCATCAAATTCAAATCCTTCTTAGGGAGCAGCTTGTTGGTGCAGTGGATAGAGCACCAGTACAGGAGTCAGGAGGACCTGAGTTCAAATCTCACCTCAGACACTTGACACTCACTAGCTGTGTGACCTTGGGCAAGTCACTTAACCCTAATTGCCTCATCCTGGGTCATCTCCAGTTATCCTGATGAATATCTGGTCATTGGATTCAGATGGCTCTGGAAGAGAAGTGAGGCTGGTGACCTGCACAGCCCTCCCTCACTCAAAACAAAAGTCAAGTCCAAGTCATGTCATTATTTCTCTGATGGTATGGTCTTCCTCAGCAACGAAGGACAAACACACTGCCTCAGGCTGACACCATTTGCCACTATGAGGGTAAATGTGCCTTTAGTGAGCAGGTGTATATGTCTTGTGTGTGAGGGTATCTAGCTGGATGGAAGTGTGTGTCTCATCTTTCTGTCAGTTCCTTTGGATACTCCTCTTTCACCAACCACAGAAGAGTCCCCCACAATATCCTGATTGTAGAGGAGATAGGGAGTTTAGTTTTAGGAACAACCATAGACTTAATCTACCAGTCGCCAGCTTAAAACCATGTCTCTGTTTCTTTTGGCTCATTTACAAATGCTTCAGTATTTTCAGATAAGGTGATAAATGGAGGGTAGGAAACATTAAAGAATCTTCCAACCCTTTTGTTGGTACTGGTCAAAGGGAGGTTACTGATATCTTCCACCTTAGAAATAAAGACACAGCCACAGTACCCAGGACAAAAACAAGGCAATGAAAACAAACCCTTTCACCCAAGGAATGGTGGCAGCAATCATTACTTCAGTAATAATAGCATAGGATGAGCAATGATTTTGATGTTGGCAGCAATGAGGGACAAAAAGTCTCTAACCCCATCTTGCCTTTCCAACATTGCTAATTAAAGCTCCCATAGTGGTTGTTTCTAAGGACCCTGACTGGCATCTGAAAATGGAAAGGAATTTTCTCACTGTAATTCAGACAAGGGAATGAACTAGCAGAGTAGTCACTCTGATAAAAATCAAGGGAGTTCAAAACACCAATTTAACCTAAGTCTGGGGTTTCTGTTCCCTAGAGGTGGAGAGAAACTGAAAGAGTTAGCCATGAAAGAGGGAGATGGTTCTAAGGTGCTCAGAGATAAATATTCCTCCAAAGGTATGCTGGCAAATGTTTAGCCACCTGTTTTCCAGAAAAATATATATTTGACAGCCTTCTAAGTTTAATCCACATTATTAACATTTTCTCCATCACTTTCTTATGTCCAGATGATCAACTAAACAATAAACCAAGGTCTGATTTGCAGCTTTTTGATTCTGAGGTGTAAATGCTCACACTAAAAACCAAGAACTTGGCTCTCTGACTGACTCCAGCAGGCATTAGCCCTCCCTTCTGGGAATAGACCCCATAGCAGTGGGACCAGAAGTCCAGTAAATGACAGCGGAAAGTAACAGAGTACTCAGAGCAGCAGCACTGCGGATGAGCAGCATATGGCAGCAGACAGCATCCTGGCAGTAAAGGATGAGCAAGCGGTGGGGAAAATAGCCCCAAAGCCGAACCCAGTAACTTGTGCCTGAAATCACTGAGTGCATCAGTAGTTCTGCAGGGTGCGTGCATGAGTATGCGTGTGTGTATGTGCATGTACATGTGTATCTGTGTTTTTGTGTGTATGTACATGTACATGTGTATATATGTTTTGTGTGTATGTATATGTGTATGTACATGTGTATATGTATGTGTGCATATGTGTATGTATATGAGTGGGAAATGAAGAAGATCTCAAATAGGTCATTGAAGGCTTCCAGCAGAAACATCGCTTTAGGAACATGCTCCAGTAATACTCCTAGATGTTCATAGCTCTCCATGTATAGATCCTTACCATAATTTAGATGTTTGCTCGATGAATGTTCCCTGGCAATGTTTCCTCTTCTTGGGATGTTTGTCTATGGAAATGTGTGCATGGAGAAGGGATTTTCGTTGTCATTTATTTTTCTATGCTGTTAAATTTAATGACTTTTGGTTCCAAATTAAGTGTCTTCTGATTAGTTACGGCAGAAAGTACCCTGAAAGAACCTCAGAAGCTGTAGGAATAATAGGATATTAACCCAAAGTGTTCCATGAATCCATGACTGAGGGAGACAGGTATTGTAACAGATAGTACTGGTCTAGTGCCTTCTACTTAAAGTAAGTGTTTTCAAGGACATTTTCTTATTTGATCATTACAAGAGACTTGTAAAATACATGTTACAAATGTTTAGATCCTCATTTTACAAATGGGGAAATTGAGGCCAAAAGAGGTTATCTGACTTTGCCTATAGTCTGATGCATTGTTTTGGAAGCTAGATTCAAATTCAGTTCTGTCTGTCAAGTCCAGAACCCTATCCAATATGGCATTTTTTCTCTCCAACATTTAAGGCTTGCAAAATGTATGTGTTATTTTACTTGATCCTCATAACAACTCTGTGAGGTAGGTACTACAGGTGTTTGATCTCTATTTAAAATGGGGAAACTAAGTCACAGAGGTGTTAGATGGCATGGCCATAGTCACATAAGAAGTATCAGAGGTGAGATTTAAACCCAGGCCTTTCTTGATTCTAAAGTCAATATTCAATCAATTACATACACTAAACTGCCTTAGGTGACTGTGTCCAAGGTCATATAGCTAATGAATGGAAAATCCAGAATTGGAACATAGATTTCCTGGCTTCTTCCCTATTTCTTAGGATTGTGTAGTGGAAAGACAAGGTTGTAAATGTCAACAGACCAGGGTTTGAGGCTCAGCCCTGACGCTAACCAGCGGTTGGATTTTAGTCAAATCAATTAATTACTCTTCACGTCAGTATCCTAACATGTAAAATGAGTGGATTTGAACAGTTCATTTCTAACAAGCTATGACTCAATGAGTCTTTATCACATGGTTTCTCAATCTATGGTCATCTCGTATAAATAGAAGAGACCCCCAAAATGAGCAATTGGGACTTGAAGAAAATTAGGTGGGGCCAAAAGGAAAACAAACTGACATTTCAATAAGAAAAAATTCAATAAGAATTGAAAATGTGACTTATTTAAAAATTTAAGCATCATATTAGGCAAATAACTATTGATACTAAATAACTCATCCTCTGGCACTGTTTTAGAAACAACATAAAAAATGAATTGAAGTCCTAGTAAACTTTTTGCTGCCTGGACGTGGTTTGTCTGAGTACACTTGTTTTTGATACAAGCATTTATTTAATTGTATTTGATTAATACAGTGGACTACCAGTATAGATAACCAGAAACAGTATTTTACAAACCATAAGGTAAAAAGTCAGATTTTACAGAGTAAGGCCATCAGGTAGGTGTGACTCTAAATTTTTAAGAAGGGCTTCCCTTCTATTTGACTATAAGCATTTTTAGGTCGTTAATATTGAAGCCAAACTGTGTGGACTTTGGTTTCCAAGGTAAATAAAATTTTACAGGGGCCATATTTGGAAGGGAAAAAATCCTGTTTCTTCCAAATATGGACTAATAACTAGAATAATGAACATTTCCATTCACTTCCTTTTAAAGCACGGCTCTTAATTTAGTAGAATGAACAAATGTTGTCCAGTGGAAAAACAATGGATTTGGATGCAAAGGTCATGGGTTCAAATTTCACTGCTGTCACTTATTAGTCATTTACCCCCTCATTTGGTTAGATTAGATTACCTCTACATTCTCATTCAGCTTTAAATTTATGATCTAAAAGTTTTTAAAAGTCTGTATATGAAATTTATTAATACCTTTTGCTTTTTACAAAAGTTATGGTCATGACTTTATGTATTTCCATGACCTGGTAATAAAGGCAGACAGTCTCCATAGTGACTGTATCTGACGGTGCAGGCAATATTCCAGTCTTCTCCCCTTCCACTCTCCTTAAGGAAAGCAGACATTCTTCAACCACTGTTATCTGAACCTAGGTGGGTCATCCACTTTGTAATTATGTAGCATTTGGCTTCCTTTTCACATCTAGAACCTTTTTCTTAAGAAGAATAAAAATGTTCTTTGTGTTTAATGATAATAATAACAAGCATTTCTATAATGGTTTCAGGTTTTCAACTATGATCTCATTTAATCTCCCCAGCAAACCTGTAAGCTAGGTAGAGTTATTTTGCAGATGTACTCATTATACAGATAAGGAAACTGAAGCTGAGTGGTTAAGTGATTTGCCCAGGGTCACACCACTTGTAAGAGTCTGAGGCAGGATTTGAACTCAGGTCTTCATCACTCCACATCCAGCATTCTTTCTCACCGTTATGGAAAGAGATCCGGTGCACTCAGTGTTGCTATTTTGGATGCTAACCCTTAACATGCTGCTTTGAGTGGCTTCATGTATCTTGCTCTTGCTGTATCTTGAAGAAGTATAGTAGGACAATCTTGGAATGACCTAGCTGAGAATGTGGACACAATTCATCCAAACGTATCATGATTTTTTATCTTCATAAGATCTGAAATACCAATCATCTATAAACTAACTAGCAAGTTTTAAGACTACACCATTTTAAATGAGGATTATTTAAAATAAAATCTTTTAGAAACTGAGTTTAATGCACAGGGAAATGTTCCTTATTTGGAGTAGGAGGGGAGAAAGTTCACTACAGAAAATATTGCTGATTATTTTTGTACCAAGGGAAAGTAATAATAGGTGAACTTTGTATGGCTCTTGAAGGTTTGCCAGACATTACATATGTATGTGTGTGTGTGTGTGTGTGTGTGTGTGTGTGTGTGTATTAATTCATTGGACTTTTGTGAGGAAAGTGCTTTGTAAAGCTTAAAATGATGCATAAGCATGTTAGCATTACTAATTATTATTTAATCCTTACACTATTCCTGTAACAAAAGTATAATGATTATAATTGAACAAATGTAACACACGAATCGCATTCACAGAATTTCAGAATTTGAAGGGATCTTTGCATACATTCAATCCAATCTATGCCTAAATGGATACCTCAAAAAATATGACTAGTAGCTTTCTAGCCATTGCTTAAACTTCATGCAAGGAAGGGGGGCCCATCATCCCTTCAGGGACGTTATTCCAGCCTTGTATAGATCAAATTATTAGCAAGTTTTTCCTGATAGCAAGCCAAAATTTGCCTCTGAGGAAAATGAGCCTTAGTTACTTCCCTTAAGATCATACAATTGATTACTCTCAGAGGTGGGATTTGAACTCTGATTCTCTTGATTCCAAGGCAGCCCATTTTCCATTACATTGTGTTTCTTCTCCAGAGCTGAAAATTATACCTTAGACCTTGATTAGAGTGTTGTTTTTCCACACCACCTTAGTTTCCCCCCTGCCCCATTTCTGCCCCCTTGCTCATGTCCACCCATATTCTCTGCTACAAGATGGCAATGGCCAGATGGCTTCTGACTCATTCCAATGTGTCACTCACAGCACTGATCTGCTACCCTTGGAATGCCTTTCTCTCTGCCACTTCTACATCAGGGTGTAATTGAGCAGTGGATTCAAAAGGGATAGATAAGAACCAATGATTTCACAAAGGGAGAAAACATCATACAGATGAATTTTTTATTTTAAATATTTTACATATAACATATTTAAATATTTTAAATAGCTCAAATATTAATAAAATACTTTGGTCACTTTTCTTAATGTGCCGGAAATGATTACTATCTGTTACCTGCTGGTCAAAATCTTTGGAACTTCAAACAAAATTATTTCTAACAGGGAGTTATATTTATTCACAAAATTAGCTGAGCCTCTCAGGCATAGTTGAGAGAAATGTGTTCATTTTTAGCCTGCTTCGAGCTCTGTTGTAATGAGAGGTTCCAAAAATCCCAACAGGTAATAATCAGACCTCAGACTTTGCACATTCCCTCTGAAGATTTCAAAGCACATTTAACACAGAAAACACATGTCAAAAATTAGATTTCTCTTTGGATAGGCAGAAGAGGGTGCAAGGTCATTGAAGAATTCATGGAGACAAGTATGTAAGAACTTTGAACATTTGTTAGAGGGAGGGCAGTGTTCCCAACACCCATCTCATTGCTCCTAGTTCAATCCTTTATTCCTCAGCACATCAATATGGCAAAGAGAAATCTTGTCCTAGAGTCATGGTTAGGCTCTTGGATGAACAGTATGCTGTAAGATATACAGCTTTTTTGAATTGTACATTTGGTAAAAATCTGGAAGGCATCATCATTGCAGTATCTATTATAGAACTACATTTCCCAGCAACTTGGGGGGCAGTTTTTAGCATGCCCAGTTTGTCCAGTGTGCAAGAAAGCTGGTGGATGAGATGGAGGAGACTGGATCAAGATAGCCAGGGAAGAAATTTTGATCTGGACCAGATTCTGATGCCCAGTTTTGTTTGGGAAGTTATGACACCCTTCAATTTCTATGTCAATAGGAAAAACAATCTCTTTCTTTATAGCATTCTCTGGTTCTCTTGCCTACACCATGCCATAAATATTCCAGCTTGTCGTGCCATGGAGAGAAACCCAGTGAACCCAATACGGCTATTCTAGAATGTCTGCACAGAAGCTGTGACCAGCACTTCTCATGATGCATAAGTGGGAAGGTGGTAGCTTTAGAAAATGAGAAGTGAGAGTTGAAGGCTCACAGCTTGACTTAACTCCTAGAATTTAAGTTAATTCTATTTTCGGTAAAGTTCTTTGCTTTATTATGTTGTCACATGTTTTATTCTAACTCATTTGGAGATCTAATAGAAATAGGGACTTGTGAGCTGTGGATTGATAGAAACAATTACTCCTTAACTACCATGAACTTGGGAAAAATCAACAGGGGTTTACATTAGAGGTTCTGGATGCCACATTTCTCATTCCTAAAGGAAAATAAAGACCATGGTATGCTGCAAGAGAGAGTGATAGAATGCATTTCTACAATGATTTTGTACTTTAGAAAATTGCAAACATGAGGATATTAGAATAACTATATTCAATAAGTTTTTAGGTTGCCTCTGACTCTTTGTGATTCCATTTGGGGATTTGTTGGCAAGGATACTGCAGTGGTTTACCATTTTCTTCTCTAGCTTATTTTACAGATGAAGAAACGGAGACAAAAAGATTTAAGTAACTTGCCCAAGGGTCACACAACTAGGAAGTGTCTGAGCCAGATTTATAGAGATCTATCCACTGTGCCACATTGCTTTTCTAGGGAAACTATACAATTGATTTTTTCTCGTTTTTAGCTCTAAGATGATCTCTAGCTCTCAGCTGCTGTGAAACTATGAACACTTGTACTTCTATTGAAGATAAACAACAAAGGTAACAGCAAATTCCCTCATCCCTTATTTTAATTTCCCTTTGTTCAATGTCACTGGGGCTATGCTTACTAAACCTGTCATCAATTGAGTAAAGGTAAGAAATAGCCGCTTTCACAGACAGGTCTTTAAAAATGGCCAGATAGAAATACCTAGCATTTACATACGATGATTTACGTGCACTAACTATTTGATCCTTGCAATAGCCCTGGGAGGTAGGTGAGACTATTATCCCCATTTTTTAGATTGGAAAAGCACAGAGAGGTTAAGTGACTTGCATAGGGTCACACAGCATTGGAGGCAAGGTTTGAATTTAGGTCTTTCTGACGTCAAGCCCTATACTCTCTCTGCTATACCATTTATCTGACTGACAAAAGAAACAAACAAATAATTATGGTCCCTGTCCAAATGGAGCTTCCAATCTAGGAACAGGATAAACTAACTAAGATTATATTTTGCTTTAAAAGTTTATGATTTAGAATAATGATAGAATACTGATATGATCTGAAATCTGTAATCTGAAATCTGGGAATCATGTAACCCATGTCACAACCTAAGCTTGTAGGACAAAGTAAAATAAAAGAAAGCAAAACAGCAAAACAAAGCTTTCATCAGTCAGACAGCCTCTTTGGTAGAAGTCCTGACAACATGATGGGCACTATCCTAGGTACTGGTTCCCAAGGGAAAAACTGGGAGCAAGACTAACAAATGGTAGGAAAGTATGATGATGATGACAATAATGATAATGTTACGAAAAGTATCCCAATAATTACAGCTATCCCAAAGTGGCTAATGGGCTACCTTAGATGGGAAGAGATTTTCCCTTACTGGAGGCCTTCAAGCAATGGTGCAGACTGATTGTTGGAAATGTAAGAGGGATTTGTTTTTGAGTACAGCTTGGATTACTTAGTTACTGGAGTCTCTTGCAACTCTGAGTTTCCGTGAATCTGTGTTCCTGCAGGAAAAGACACGCTGCCAGCCCTCAAAGAGCTGATAGTCAAGTTCCACATGAAGAAGTTGATGTGGGATGTTGCCTTTATGGGTCATCAATGGCTGAGGTTTAGAATAGGCAGGTACTTTGGGGATCATCTAATTCATCCCCACATTTTACAGAGGAGGAAATTCACTCTGCCCCACATCAACTTTCTCCATAGATCTCACCTAACACTTTGCTTTGTAATTTTGCTAATTAATTTATTATGTATTATGTATTATTATTTTTGTCTTCAAATCCCCCAATAGAGTATAAAATCCATCACATAATATTGCATATTATCATTATTTATGCCTTCGAATTCCCCTAACATAGCATAAAATCCATCATTTTGGGGATGAATGTCTTACCTAAAATTTGTAATGAGTCTAGCAAAAGTTCTGCATATCAGAGGCATTTAATAATGTCTGTTGCCAATATTGAAATCTCAAGAGGATTTCATCCCTTTGCCCTCCAGCTTGCTTCTGGGTCACTTTTTGCTGACTTTTAGCTACTGTTTTTGTTGGTGGAGGGATTAAGGTAGTAGAAGGGAAATTGACTAGACCAGCTATTTCATCATCGTCATAGTAGAATTTTTCCTACCTATGCCAATTGACACTTCATTCATAATTTGAAACAACTATGTTGTGTACTGAATAGAGTACTGGGCCTGGAATTAGGAAGGCTCATCTTCCTGAGTTCAGATCTATCCTCACTCAGCTGTGTGGTCCTGATCAAGTCACTTACCTCTGTTTGCCTCAGTTCCTCAATCTATCAAATGAGTGGAGAAGGAAATGGCAATCCACTCCAGTATCTTTGCCAAGAAAATCCCAAGTGGGGTCGCAAAGAGTCAGACATGACTGAAATGACTCAACGACAACTATAATTTTAGAAAGAGGTCTGAGGGTATTGAGAAATTACATGACTAACCTATGGGGACAACATGAGTATCAGAGGTGGTAAATGAGTCTTCTTGACTTGGGGGTTAGCATTCTAACTATTATACCACCCTGCCTCTTAGCCACCAAAACCATTTTCCTATTAGCCTAAGAAATACACAAAAGTGAAGATGAATAATAGAAGATCATTTAGTATAACTTCAAGCCAAATGGGAATGGTTTACATAATGACTTTTTCTTTGTATCATTTATTATCTGGAATGACCCAAACTTCCATTTCTATCTAGGAGTGCAAGCAATTCAGCTGACTAATGCAAATCCTGAGATCATAGTATAATACAGACTGAGCTTGATGATGACTTCTGATGGCTGGTGGTTGAGTTCGAAGACTACTGGATCAGACGTTGGGATCAAGTCCTGGATCTGCCACTTACTAACTAGGTTATCTTGTTCAAACCACTTAAACTCTCAAAACTGTGGTTTCCTCATCTATGAAAGGGGGTTATAGACTCTTAATCTTTTTTTGAACGTAATGGCAGTTAAAATGGGGCAATGGATAGGGTACTGGGTATGAAGTAAGGAAGACTTGAGTTCGAATCTGTGGCTGACTGTGACCCCGGGCTAGCAACTTAACTCTCTTTGCCTCAGTTTCTTCAACTGTAAAAAGGGTATCGTAATAGTAGCACCAATTTTGTGAGGATCAAGTAAGATATTTGTAAAAATATTTAGCAATTTAGTATAGTCTGGCAGATCATAGATCCCTAATAAATACATTTTTCCTTTTTCCTCCTCTCTTTTCATGGGCCTCTTTGGCAGTCTCTTGAAACCAATGGATCTCAGAGTAATGTTTTTAAATGGACAGATCTATTATTACAAAGGAAACTTGTTATATTGAAATACAGTTATCCAAGCAACTTCACAGACTCTAGGTTAAGAAGCTTGCTTTAAAGTCATTTCCAGATCCAAATACATGATTAAACTAACTCTCTCTCTCTCTGCCCCCCCTCTCTTTCTTTCTCTTTCTCTCTCCCTCTTTTTGTCTTATAACAATACAATTATAATACAATAAATTGTATTTATTTCAAAGTTATTGATTAGACGCTTTAAATTATTTTCCTCCTAAACTAGTATGGAAAATAACCACATAATAGTCTGTTCCTCTGCTCTCTCTCCCACCACCTTTCCTTCCTCTCTAAAATTGCCAATGTTCCCTCTATGTCCTCAGCCCCAGAGTTCTTTCAGTTTGAAAGGTCCTGCCAGCAAGACCACAGTGGAGCCAGATGCACTAACAAAATATTTGCTTCCCTGGTTTCTGGGACTTTGGAGAGAAGCCCTGAACCTTTTGCTTACCCGACTGCCAAAAGACACTCCCCTTCCCCACCCTGGCCAACACAACTCCCTAACTTCTCCTCTACTCACTTGGGCGCTTGTTATCAGTCACCAAAGGTGGATGATGCAGTCAATGCCAAAACTACGCAGTGCTGGCTTTTTGGGTGAAGTTTTTCTTGGAGGGCCATGGGTGTCTCCATAATGCCTTTCCATATTCCCCTGGTGTATGATATGCTCTGAAAAGAGTCATCCACAAGTTATTAAATCCCTTTAATAAATTCATTTTATAGGCAGAAGTGGAGGCCAAGACAGGTAATATTGTTTTAAGGCAAGGGTTGATTGTGGTTTTTGGATTCCGTGGTGTATTATATATTTGCCCTCTTCAGGCCATCATTCATCAAGGAAGCTGTCACTTACTTGGATCGGTCCTTGTGGCCCATGGCTTGGAGCATGTTTTCTCTCTCAATGGGAATATGGAAGGAATAGGTCATTGAGACCTTTCATAGTTCTCATTCTTGTCGCATAAACGCAAGGAAATTGCCTTCCCTAAAAATGCTGGGAAGCTAGTGCTGCCCAGGGATATTTCAAGCTCACATTCTGGTCATTTCCTTCTGTTTTATGTGCCTTTTCACTCTCATATTAGATGAAAATAGCACTTTCCATGGCAACCCTTCATACAGACAAGGCATGGGTTTTTTTTCCCCTAAAGAAAGCCTGTGTATCTGGAATTTGAAATGAATCAGATTTTTCTTTACTCCCAGCCATACACGGGTAAGGCAGCGCCTCCACAGACAGGCAGGCTCCTTTAGGGGCATGCAAGGGCACCCTAGGCATCTTTACCATGGAGAAAACTGGCCCTTTCCTCAGTCCCCTTCCCCAAAGGATAACCTTTTGCATTGATGCATTATTTTACCCTTTTTCCAAGTGGTTTTTTTTCCTGTCATTTCACTTGAGCCTGACAACAATTGAATAAAAGACTACAAGTATTTTTACTGCCATCCTAGGAGTCTATGGTGTAGTACAAAGACTCTAGAGTCAGAAGTCCTAAGATTAAATACCACCTCTGATGCTTACTATCTGTAATCACTTAACTTCTCAGTTTCATCACCTGAAATAAAAGAGAGTTGGACCTGATCAGTATTTTTTAAAAAGTATTTTGGTAACTATTTTAATTGGTTTCTTTTGTAATTTTTGTATTATGTTTTCATACATTTAAAAATAACACTCTGAGAAAGGGTCCATAGGCTCAAGACTAGCAGAGGGGTCCATGACACAAAAAAGTTGAAAACTCCTGGACTAGGGAGTCTCTGAGGCCCCTTCCAGCTATAAATCTATAAGCTTATTATCCTAAGTCCGTGTGCTGAGCTCTTTCCATTAGAGGATACTATTCTAAGAATGAATGATCTCTAAGGCATCTTTCAGCTGTGATCTCTTTTAGTTCCACTATGCTTTCTTGACAGTTAAGGATTTGAAGCAGATTTAGGACAACTTTGGACAAATTGTTCGCTTCTCTGACTCTCAATGTCCTCTTCCATAAAATAAGTGAGTTGGAGAATATGATTTGCAAAGGCCTCCCAACACTGACACTTTCTGAATTGATAGTTAGATCAGGGATTCTTAACCCAGCATACATGACCTGTTAGAAACATTTTGATAACTATATTTCAATATCATTTGTTTTGTTTGCAATCCTATGGACTTGATTTTATTCCCTTAAATATTATCTGAGAAGGCAACATAGGGTTCACCAGAGTACCAAAGGGATCCCTGACATTAAAAAAAAATGATTAAGAATCCCCAGACTAGATAATTCCTCTAAAGTCTCTTCCATTTTTACAAAATTCCCTAGTTTTGTGTTTCTACCTAGAAGGTGTGTAGAGTTCAGTTTACAAAGAAATAGAGATCGCCTATAGACCTTTACAGGCACTAGCCTGAAACCCAAGACATCCAAGGATAGATATCTACTTTTCTGAAATTAGGACTTGAGTATTCTGGGAGTGTAAGTAGAGGGTTAGATTCATGACTTCCCTAAGTGTCCACAATTAATCAAACCAAGATTATCAGTGAAAACTCAGGTCTCAAATGAATTAAGACCAGTACTAAAAGAAATAGGGAAATGAGGTTGGGTTTCCATAATCTACTATTCTCAAAATCCTTGATCAGATCACTCAGGAATTCAGTCAAACTGGCTATTGGACCAGGTGTAGACACCTTCTGAATCTAGAGAGTATCCAGATTGGGGAAACAATGAAGTGGATGAATCTTTTCAATGGATTGACTTAGAATGGAAAGAGACCTCAGTGACCATCTAGTTTAATTCATACTTTAAAAAGAATCCTTATTACAGTACATCCAGCAAGTGTTCATCTAGCATCTGCTTGAAGACTTCCTGGGAGGGACAACCCCTGTTCCTTGGATGGCATGCAAGGCAATTTTGCTCTCATGGAAGAAATCAGAATTTTTTAAAAACTTTTCCTGTAAGTGTGACTGAGAAATGAAATGCTTGTAAATTAAAGGGGCATGGGAGAAATATAAAATGCTATGGAGTCTACCCTGCTGGCAGAAATAACTTCATGGAGTACATTTCTATGGATCTACACCTTCTAGGACATCTAGGTGGGACCATCACACCAAACAGTATTTTCCTGATCTACTTTTTGAGTTTCAGTTTGCCTTCAAGCCTCAGCATAACTGTTAGCCTCACTCTCTTTCTTTAGGGGCTTAGCAGCATAAGGTAAAAATAGCGTATCGGTAAACAAGACCTTTTTGGTTCAGTGAATCACATTGAAAACATTTATGGATGGGCTGCAATCTCTCTGTGGGTCAACAGTGTGTTTGCTGGAGGTGGGGGAGGTGTGTTTGCAGAAAGCAATGTCGTGATGTAGACAATTTTAATTGTTTCGGGCAATTATTCTTCGGAGTTTTACTGCTGTTGCAGGCTGGGCAAGCAGCACAGGAAAGCGGAGGTCAAGGCCAATGTCATGGCAAATGAGGCCCTTGAGGGAAAGGGTAAGTTGGAGAATGCAGCCAGGGAGGAAGTTGGCAGATTTTGATAGCGTTAAGAAAGAAAACTCTATTTCATTTCAAAAGAGAGATTTCCAATTTCTGATTTGAAGCTGGAACATATATTTCTTTTTATGGGGTGTACTACCTGTCCAGCCTTATTGCATGTTCCTATGCTTCATGAACTCCATGGTCCAGCCAAATTGGCTTTCCTACAGTTCTTTATGCACATCCTTCCACCTCCAGTCTCTGCGTCTTTGCGTTGGCTGCTCTCCACTCAACCCTCCATGGAATGTTCTCCTTCTTTACTTTCACCTCTTAGAATCTTTCTTTTTCCCGAAGTCTCAGCTCAAAGGTCCACTTCTGCTGGAAACCTTTCCTGATCAATTTTGTAAATATCTGTAAAAGCACATGCCTTTGAAGGCAAAAGCTATTTCATTCGTATTTGTAGCCTCAAGGCCTAGCACAGTGCACAAGCACATAGCAGGCACTTAAATGCATATTGATTGAATGATGAATTGATCGAGTAAAGGAGTTAGGACAGATTAAAGTGTGGAAAAATAGTAAATAAAGGAAATAGTATATATGAATATTGGTTTGGTGGAGAAGTATAGATACAGGGTCATGAAGAACTAGCTATAAGTCCAACCTTAGATACATGCTAGCTATGAGATGGGGAAAGTCATTCACATCCTCAGGGGCCCAGGCAATGCTCTAAAGGAGGGTACCTAACTTTTTTTGATGTCACAGACCTCGTTGGAAGTCTGGTGAAACCCATGGACATGTTCTTCAAATAATGTTTTTAAATGCAAAAATTGAATACAGAGGATTATAAAAGAAACCAATTAGCAATTATACAAGTGGTAGTTAGTAAAGCATTAAAAAAATAATGGACCCCATATTAAGCACTCCCGCTCTAAGGCTGTAAATTACAGAAGACAGTTTTAAAGGGAGGAGGTACGTATTAGGAGGTTGCCCAGATGGGATCCCACAGTGAAATACCCCAGGAGGTGGAGAGGGGAGAATTGATTTCTTCATTGTTGGATGGAGTTTCCATGTCAGGAGATCCCTACGACAATCAGATCATAGACCTGAATCAACAATAATAATAACATATAGAAGTAATATATGTAAGATGGGTATGCACCTTTGAGATATTTTCTAATCAGTTTCTTCACCTGCAAAATGGGCATGATAAAATGGGCAGAAAATAGTAGTTATTCTACCTACCTCACAGGATTGTTGCAACAAAAATATTTTATAAACCCTAAAATAACATATAAATGTAGTTTTTAGGGTAGCTTGGTGTCATAGTAGATAGAGCCTTGGGCTTGGAGTCAGAAAGTCATATTTTCCTGAGTTCAAATCAGGCCTCAGGCACTTATTAGCTGTGACCCTTAGCAAATCACTTATCTGTTTGCCTGAGTTTGCTCATCTGTAAAATGAGTTGGAGAAGGGAATGGCAAACTACTCCATTATCTTTGCCAAGAAAACCCCAAATGGGGTCAAAAGGGCTTGGCCACAACTGAATAACAAAAAGTTATTTGTTTTAGAATATACTAAATATAATGACCCACATTGTGATAAAGATATTGAGGATGATGTGATAGTGATATTGAGGATGTCACACCTCACCAGCTGTACTCACTTGCCAGGTTCTCCAGATTACCATATATGTCTATGTTATAGCGAACTTGGGCTCTATGATAATGCATTGACAACAACACATAATAAGAGAGGTCTGTGATTTTGGACAGATATTGTCTCCCTTGACTCTATGTTTTATAAAACATCAGCTGGGAAACCTTGAAAGTCAAGAGCATAGCTTGTTGAATGCATTACAGTTGGATTCTTAGTTGAATGTGAAGGGTGAATTTGGCAAGTGCTCTGATGGATTTCTTGCCACCTAATTTCCCCTTGTCCTGCCTTGTGCTTTATTCATGGTGGGCCCAACGAGACTCTATGGATATAACAAACCTCACAGAACATTAAACTTATTAGCTTGCCTTCTTAGCAATCCTCTACCACAAGTTTGCTTTCATCTAAGGTGAAGTATGACTTCAAGGAAGCCAATACGCATAAGAATGAAGTCATAAGACCCATATACTTTCTAGGATATCTTTTCTATGGAGTAGTTATAGCTCACCATTCTAAATATAGGAAGCAGGCAGTGCATTAAGCTTGTCTCCTGACTAATGCTGCTTAGGCTCTTGACTATTGCTGGTTGGACAGCAATTAGTGAATTATATTACTGTGGTTTTCATGTAATGGATGTCTCATGGGGCAAACCCTATTTTGGTTTCCTGCACCTAAAAAGAGAAAAAATCATACTGTGTCCCGTAAAAGAATGTCAGATAATGGCTGAAGGAATTGAAAGCTGGAAGTGGGAAAAGAGAAGAGCTTTCTTCCCCCAGAAAGGGACTCACAGAACAACAAATAGGAGACATAAATACAGAAGGGAGAGAGGGTGGGGCTGAGCTTAGACAAATTCTCAAGTAGCTAGAAATCGTCTTTAGTTACTCTGAAAACCACCCTGGCCTAAAACCTTTCAGCAGTCTAATATCTTATTCCTTCTTAATCCCTCAGATTCTCTCTGATGACTAATCTGATAAATATGTGTATGTACACACACATAAGCACATAAATATATATGTATATACACATATATGTGTATTATATATATATATATGCACACACACATTCCAAGTGCTATTGTACTACAGTGTTATATTTCTTAAGTGTAACCATTCATTAAGAGGAGACTCCTGGAGATGCAGTACCTTAACCCAAAGGGGTAACCAAAGCTGCAAGTAGAGTAGGCTAACTAGTATTTTCTATCAGGACACTGGTATAATCTTCCATTTGTTTAGAAACAACAGAGGTTTGCATCCAGAATTTGTTAAAATAGGAAACTACTAACTAGCCTCAGCTCCCCATCCAAAATAAACAAAAATTTGCCCTTTTCCATTCTCTCTCTCTCTCCTGGGTCATCTAAGGTACACTTGGACTTGTTCATCCGATTATAATTTATAGTACTTGACTTGAGCACCAAAATGACCAGTTATAGATCTGGGGCAGCTGCTAGGAATTCCAGACACCAAGGCAAGTAAAGCTATTGAAGAACATGTTTGGGATGTAGAGGAGAATTTAAGCAATTCTCAACTCATGAAACAGACTAGATTATTCATAAGTTTAATTCTGAGGGGAGCAAAACATGGAGCATCTTTGGGAATGAGGAGGGGAAAGATGGGGGATAGGGTCATGAAAAATCATCTGAATGAATTTGATTGAGTACCTGCTCTGTGCCAGGTGCTGTGTTAGGTGCTGGTAATACAAAGACAAAAAATGAAACAGTTCCTGATTTCAAGGTACTTACATTGTATTGGGGAAGGCAGATGTACACACACACACACACACACACACACACACACACACACACACACACACATAATGTATATATGGAGTGTTGTTCGGTCATTTCAGTTGTGACTGCATTTGAGGTTTTCTTGGCAAAGATACTGGAGTCATTTGCCATTTCCTTCTCCAGTTCATTTTACAGATGAGGAAACTAAGGCAAACAGGGTTGAGTGACTTGCCTAGGGTCACACAGCTAGTCAGAGTCTGAGGCCAGATTTGAACTGAGGTCTTCCTGACCCCTGGTCAGGAGTCTATCCACTATGCTGCCTAGTTGTTCTATATACTGAATAAGTATAAAATTAATATAAAGTGGTTAAATACAAGGTAAGTAGGACAGGTTCTGATTGTTGGCAAGCTTTGTTTTCTATTTGGCATATTAGGGATACAAAAGTCCTAAGATGGAAAATAAAACAAACAATATTGTCTCTGGGGGAGGCTCCTGGGCACTATTCACACTGAGTAAATTCTGCAGTTTGAAAGTCAGTCCCTTCCCATTTTCCATCTCAAATAATTGTTTCTGAAATGTTTTCCTTCTTTTGGCTTACAAGAAATAAATACTTTGTTTGACTTCATGACTTGGACCTCCTGTGAATTAAGTGGTAGAGAAGAGCAGAAGTCATAGATGTTGGATGTTGCTCTTGTAAGGACTGACCTTGGTTGAATCCCACTCCACTATCAAGTGAGAACATATTTTAACTGAATCAAAGAAATAGAAGTGCAAACTAGGTGGGAATAAGGTCTAGGTTTCTCCAGCATTTCAACTAGCTGTAATAGGAAGTTTGTTCAGATTGGCTGAGGAAACACTACCATGTTTTGTGCATGATCCATAAAATAATGATCCAATTCAGAACGCAGGGAATTAAAAAATCAAGGAGCTTGGGATAGAAGCCTTCCAGAAAATGCAGAGAAGGAATCACTTGGGGGAGGGTGTCTCAGCTTTGATCTCCCACATTCTCCTCTACTGGAAGAGGATGTTGTGAGTGTGAAGGGCTCAGAGAATTTGGGATTTTCCCTCCTTTTAGCATCTAGTACTGTGTGTGCTGGTAGGGTCTGTATCAAGAGTGAAGTACAGACTGGATGAAATGAGGAAAGGCAGATCAAATTTTTATAAGAAGCCCAGGCAGCAAAAACCCAATAACAATGACATCGTATCTAAGGGAAAAAATTCAAGAACTCTGCTCCACCTTCCCCCCCCCATCCCCCCACACACAGGGGGTGTGAGTTAATTGATTTGCTGCACTGCCCTCTTAGCTTTCTCCTGATGGTATTCATACTCATAGGTGAGCATGCTTAGGTTTGGGCTATGTACAGCACTATAGTAAGTACCCCTTTCTAAAAGTAGAGGTTCCTCTCAACCCATCAGGGTAACTTCTAGACCCCTCAGTAGATATAGTAGCCTCGCTCTAGAGCACTGACCTATGAATGTGAATGGGAGTTGGAAGAGTAAGTCCAATCCATAAATAAAATACATAAAAATAAATATCTGTTTTTCTATGTGCATGTATATGTATATATGTACACACATACATATTCTATACTCTCAATATGATTAAAGTATGAAGTTATTCAAGGTTCTTGAACTCTCTTCTACTGGTCATATGGCATTGAATGGTACTCTCTATGGACAGAGAAAGGGTGAGCAGCTCTGCTTTTTTCCTTCCTCCAAAGTCTTTTTTCCAAACCAAGGTCCATAAAATAAAGAATTTGTATCGGGCACCTCCCTGTCAAAGCAGGGACAGGAGTTTGGGTCATCTTCAGCATTCCAACAATATGGGGACAAGAATCCTGAAGGAGCTTTGGTTTTGCAATAGGCTGCTAGGCTGTATAAAACTTTTATAATCCCTTCTTTCTCTCCCTCTCTTTGCCACCCTCCTTAATTTGATTGGCTTTTCCTTAGTACTGGGTATGCTTGGAAAAGGGGGATGGTATAGTGGAAAACATCTTGGATTTAGAGTCAAGTCCTTTTACTTCAGTTCAAATTTATGGCAACCATAGCCTATGTGACTTTGGACAAATCACTTTGCTTCTCTAGGACTCAGTTTCCTCATCAGTAAAAGGAGGGAGTGGGACAAAATGCTTTCTTAGATCCTTTCCAACTCTAATGCTATGAACCTGGGATCCTATGACCCTCTTCTGTCATAGCCCTCCTATATTGCAGGAAATGGATGTGGACTGGTTCTAGTGTCAGAGAAATAAGAGAAAAGTAAATACCCACCAGAAGGAGTTGGAGTCTGCTCCTGAGGGAACCCTGATGCTTTGAGAGTCACCATCCTTAAGCTGGGATGATAAAAACATTTTATCATTTAATCAAGTTTTGAAAATGACAACTCTTGACCATTGTTTAGAAATGGATATCACATCCCAATTTGTGGATTGATTCATATTAAGCAGTATGTATGGATATATGTATATTAGTTATCAATAGAAATTATTTATCTTCAGTTAATTCCAGTAAAGTCTTGCTTATAGAATCACAAAATCTTAGGGGACTTCAGAAGCCATCTAGTTTCATGCAGATCAGAAGAGGAATATCCTCTGCATCAGTGAGGGAAGACACTTTCATTTGTCTTTATATCTACAGCACCTAACACAGCGCCTGGCACAATAGTATGAGAATAATTTATGCTTCTTACTTGATTAGTTGCACCCAATAAGTAGTCTTCCAAAAAAAAAATTGAAGCTGTCCTAAATTAGAATAAACTAGTTTGATTGAAACTCTTCAAAGAGTGAAACATTGCTTCCTAAGGTAGTCTCTTCCACATTTGGACAACTCCAATTACATCAAACCCAAGTTTGCCTCTGCATTTTCCACACGTTTCTAGTTCTTCCCATTGGGACCAATCAGAGCACAACTACATCTTTTTCTATGTGACTGTTACTCAGATACTTTAAGCTAGCTATCAGCTTCCCCTGCCTTCCCCATATATCATCTCTTTTCCCATGATAAACATCTTCACTTCATTCTCATATATCATGAATCTGAAACCCTTCAGTATCCCAGTTACCATCTAGACAGTCTCTCCTTTATTAATGATTCTTAAAATGAGGTGGCCCAAATTCAACACAATACTACAAATGCGGTCTGAGGAAAACTATGTACAGCTGGGTCATCATCTCCCAGAGAGGGTAGTCTAGATACCTGAGGCACATCTTTGGCTCCTGACGGGACCAGGCTTCTGAAGAAGATATGCAAAAGTGGAGTGTCAGTGAGCAGGGAAGGGTACTGAAGGAGGGGGAGCCATAGTAAGGGGATCCTACACTCTAGGGGATGGGTGTGGTCAAAACATAAAGGAGTACCAAGGGGAGAAAATGCTCTTTGACAAGTCAACGCTCTCTCCTAGTTATGACTCTACCTTTAACCCTTTGTTCATCCTCATAGAATAGGATCATTGGATTTACAACTGAAATGAACCTTCATAATCTGACTCAACCTTTTAAATATAAAAATGAGAAAATTGAGACCCTGAGAGACTAGATGACTCTCCCAAAATTAAACAGTGGTGAATAGCATAGGTTGTATTTGAGTCCAGGTCTTTTGATTTCAATTCTATCACTCATCTATTATATGATACTATTTCTTCCTGTATTGCCTTTTCTCTCTTCCCTTTCACATATCCATTTCTACCTCTTAAGATCCTACCCATTCTTCAAAGCCTGGCTCCAATTCCACTTTCTCTGTGAAGGTATCTCTCAAGATGATTCCAGTCAAAAGTAATAAAAATAAGTGATGTTTGCATAGTGTTTCAAGTTTTGCTGAATACTTTGCATACATTATCTTATCTATTTCCTTCATCAACTCTGTGGGGGTAGATATTATGGGTATTATCATTTCATAAATAAGTAAACTAAAGCTCTGAGAAGTCGAGACTTTTTCTGAGGCTTATATGGTGAATAAGTGACAGCTAGGTGATTTAAATAAACATGCATTTCTCCTAATTCTAAGTTCAAGGCTCTTTTCCATTATGCCACATTCTGAACTCCTACAGAATGAGTTGTCTGGCACTTCCATGGCACTTTTCATGCACTGCCTTGAATTATACTTCAAAGGATCAGAGACATCGAACTGGCAAGGACCATAGTATTCACTCTACCCTTTGTTTTTATAGATGAGCAAAATGAGACCCAAATGGCCAAAGTCACACCCTTCTTTATATGTCTTATTTCCCCTATGAAGTTGTAAAGTTCTCAAAGCCAAGAATCCCATCTTACTGTCTCTTTGCATCACTCACAGTATGAGCTCATAGTGGGTACTCAATAAACAACCACTGAATGAATGAATGAATGAATGAATGAATGAATGAATGAATGAATGAAAATGGTCATATATGGGCAGAAGGAATTTGTGATATGACCAAAAGAATCACAAAGTTATAGGACTATATAGTTCTAGACCTGGAAGGGGCTTCAGAGGCAAACTAAACCAACTTTTTATCTTTATACTTCATTTAGTTTTTCCTTTAAGTATTTAGAAGCTGTATAATTGGCTGCACATATGTTAAGTATTGAAATCTATTCATCTTCTATGGTGTCTTTCAGTAAAATGTACTTTCCCTTTTTATCTCTTAATAAGTTATTTTTGACGTTGCCTTATCTGAAATCATACTACTACTTCTGTGTGCGTGTGTGTGTGTGTGTGTTTTAAACTGAGACATAATTAATAGCTTTGGTTTCAACCTTTTATTTTAATTATATTTTATAAATAAATAGATAAATTAAAATTTATTTATTTTAATTCTATGTAAACCTTGATGTGATTTTTTAAAAACATGATGCATTTTCTTTTGTATTTCAAAGTTTCTTTTCAGTTGTTTATTTTCCAGAGTGAATGTTTGAAAAAACGTTTATCTTTTTTACTTTTGGATTATTTTTTTCCATATTCCTCATTCTTCTGTACTGATAACTACTAAATCTTGTCCAGTTCTGATTTGAGTTCCTCAATATTTGATTTGTTTTTCCTTTCTGGATGCTTGTACAATTATTTTTCTTTTTTCTGGAAGCTCTGAGTTTTGGCATTGACATTCCTAAGAGTTCTCTCTTGGAGTATCCATTCAGGAGTTGATCAGTAGATCTTTTCATTTTCACGTTGTTCTTTTATTGTATTTAAAAAAATTTCTTTGATCATTTCTTGAAATATGACATGCGGGTGTTTGTATATATGTATTTATATATGTATGCATTTGTTTATTTTTTAATCATGGATTTCAGGTAATTCTATGATTCTTAAGTTTTCTGTCCTTGGTCTGTTTCTCAAGGTCAGTTGTTTTTTATATTAGATAGCTAATATTCTCTTCTGATTTTTTCATTCATTTGACTTTATTTTAAGGATTCTTGTTATATCATGGAATCACTAAATTTTATTTTACCAATTCTGATTTTTAAGGATTTTTTTTTTTTAAATTAGACTAAGGCTTTGTATCTCTTTTGTTAAGCTGTTGATTCTTTTTCCAAATCCACCTTCCACAATTCTCATTTATTCTATAATTTTTTTTTAAACTCTTGCCTCTTTACTTCAAAGAATTCTCTTTGTTCTTATGGGAAAGCTATACTTTGTTCTTAGAAACATTGATTGCAAGTGTTTTTAAATTATTCTCTTCTTATGAATTTGTGTCTTACTCATCCTTGGCTCATTAGCATAAAATTTTACTCATCATCATAAAATCCACTCATTCATTCATTTTCCGTATGTTTGCTTGTTTATTCATTTTTTGTGTTTGAGGTCTTAGGAGATGAGTTCTAGATCTCTTCTACTCTGGGGATCAAGTTAAGTTGAGGATCTTTCTTTGCTGCAGGGGTTTCCCTTTAGACAAAACTTTCCTTTTCCTTGCATTAGCATTTCAACCCTGTCTTTTCCTTCACCAAAATGTCCTCTCCTATGATTAGCTTTAGCTGAAATCCTTTCCTTTGAATGTGCCTGGAGGGGGAAGGGGGGGGGGCGGAGAGGGAGAGGGAGAGAGAGAGAGAGAGAGAGAGAGAGAGAGAGAGAGAGAGAGAGAGAGAGAGAGAGAGAGAGAGAGAGAGAGAGAGTTTTTCTTTAAATCAATTAAAAAATTTAAAATAAATTAAATCCAAGGTTGCCCTCTTCTGGTGCAGCAGACTGCTGGCCGAATTGAAGAATTTTCCTTGAGGTTAAGGTCTTTTTCTTTGACAATCAGCTAAGGTCCACCTTTCTTCCCTTTTTTTACCTATAAAAACAAAAGGCAGCCTGTGCAGACTTTTTTTTACTTTGTACCGAGGAGTGTGTGTGTTTTTTTTTAATCTTTGTGCATTGGTTTTTCTTTAAACTTTAACATTAAAATCTTTCAGTTTCACTTTAGTTCTTCAGGAAATTTCTCCCAGATGAGGCACTATTTCTGTCTATTTTACCCTCTTGACCTTTTTATATATGATGTAGATATAAAAGGTCATATCATAAATAAATTAGAGAAATGTGAAAAAGATACCTAACAGGTTTCTGGAGAGGAGAAAAATGCATGATCAGACAAAGGATAAATGGTATCATAGAATTTAAATGAATGACCTCTATTATATATTTTTTAAAAAATTGCACAGACATCCAATAAGACTGAGATTGAAAGGCAAACAATTAACTTGAAGAAAATGCAACAAGTTTCTTTGATAAATGTCTTGTTTCCAATATATATTAGGAACTGATTCAAATAGATTATTATGCCTCATTTTATACCATAGATCTATCAAATTAATATTTACATAACATTTTTAAGTTTATAAAAATCAGACCTACATTACCTCATTTGACTTTTGTAACAACCCTTTCAGGTAAGTGCTTCATGTATTATTTACCTTATTTTACAAATGAGAGAACTGAGACTAGAGGGAAATTAAATTATTTGCCAGTAAGTGTCAGAGATGAAATTCAAATCCAGTCCCTTCTGGTTTGAAATTCAGCACACTTTTCATGACACAACTATGTGAGCCTCAGTTTCCTCATCTGTAAAATGAGGCTCTTAGACCAGATGATCTCTATCATCTTCCAAACTCAACAATTCCCATAAGCTTTTCAGTTTCTCCCATGTGCAGCCCAGTTCATGTTTCCACGTGAAGATATTTGTTGGAATGTTCTGTTATACCCCATATGTGCCTGAGCTGCTTTCCTTTCTGATCTGGACAAAATTGCCCATAATTTAATTGTTGTGTTTTTAGCAAATGACTTCAATTATCTTTTCCCTTTATTTCACTGTGGCCATAAAGACAAGCTTTTATGGATGATCTCCCAACTGTTTGCTTTTTAAATCTAGTTTAAATGAAAAATCTTTATAAATGAGATCATTTTAGTTGTTAGTTTTCATTAATTGAATGTTAGGTTTTCCTCTGCCCCATTTTCTCCTCAATTCTTTATTTAAGGCATGTTTGTTTTTAAGCTGAGAGGGGGCACATATTGGATTACACAGATGTTGGGTTGCTTCAGACTTGTCAAAGGAAAATCAAATAAAATGGGGCTAAGCTAGACAGACTCAAATTTGGCAAAGTTGCTATATATTCAGAGTAGGAGCAGAAACAGGACATATGGAAATCTCTCTTCGTCCTTAGTCAATCACTCCACTCCTACCCAATATAGATCCACAGTTGTTACTATATCTTTGCCCAACCTAACACAGAATGGGTCTTATATGAATTGAAATGCCCAAGGCAACATGCCCAGTTATTTGGAACTCAGACCTAGGACTCCAAATTCTCAAATCAAAGTTCTTTCCATTCCATCATAAATGAACATTTCCGATCATCCATGGGATGATGGTCATGGTGGTCATAAAAACTGGTGATATTTAGCCTGTAGAAAGAAAGGTTTAGAAGCAGCATAATCATTGTGTCCAAACATTGTGTAAAAGGGTTGTCTTGTGGAAAATGGAATAGATTTTTATTATTGACTGTTACATAAATAGTATTATATTATAAATTAGCTATTATTCTTGTGCCTCCATAAACTAGAAGTGGGACCAGTGGTTGAAAGTTACAAGAAGACAGACTTTGGTTAAGAATAGAGAACTTCTAGCAACTCAAGCTAACAATTAGCTAATAAGGTAATAAGTTCCTCAGAAATATCCCTTAAGGAGACTGGATGACCAACTGTCAGTGGGCTGTAGAAGAGATTCCTGTTTTAGTATGAAGCTTGGATTAGAATTCAGAGCTTCTTAAACTATGGGCTGTGATCCCATATGGGGCTGCACAAAATTTGGCAACAGTAAAATATTTCTAAACATGCAACGACCATAAAGTAATTAAAAATCAGATACGTAATGAATCTGAACTGTTTCTGGCAGAACTTGCCCATGTTGCATCTCACAACTTCATTGCAGCCTTGGTTTTGAACACAAGGCATGAACACTTTGCATTGTGCATGCCCTCAGGCCACATAATGCCAATGAAGATGGGGTCAGAAATGGAAAAAATGTAAGAGGTTCTGGGCTAGATGCTCTTTATGGGTCTCTCCCAAGACTGAAGTTCTTTAATTTTAGGAGAGCAGGCGAAGTTGTGAGTCAAAGAAACTTCATTACTATTGTATTTTCTTTGAGTCTGCCCCACCTTCATATATCAGTTCCTGATTTACCTGGGGCTTTCATATTGCCTCCTTGGCTCCCCAGCTCTGGAGAAGAAAGTGAGGTTAGTGACCTTGCACAGCCCTCCCTCACTTAAATCAAAGTCAACTACAAGTCACGTCATCATCTTGATGTCATGGTCCTCTTCGAGAACGAAGGACAAACTCAGCCTGTGAGAGAGTAGCAGCTCCTCTCTTCCCCCTCCTCCTCCTCTGCTGTTCTACCCAGGGGAAGGTACACTCAATGCCCCAAAGATGCCTCTTTTCCTCTGGGTTTACTGGCTACATTTCTTGCTCAATGATCAAGCCTTTAACCCAATTCACTCTGGAGCTCCTAGATTGGGCAAGTCGCCACCCACCTAGCACAGAGTGAAAGTAATTACTAAATAGTAATTCTTTCTTTTTTACCCAGGAACCCTGAGGGTCTTCCCCTCCAAGTTTTTTTTTGTTTGTTTGTTTTTTAATTAAAAGAGCCATCCCTTAAGTAACTACTTAAAGAAACCTATTCATTGAATGAGTGTATCTCACTCAAAGTGGAAATGTGATTAAGACCTTAGCCTGAAAGGGCCAGGGTCTCCCATTGCATCCTGGGTCACCTTATTACCATATTATATTATAATGACATATTTACCATATTATAATGACAAAACAGCAAACATAACAAAAGAATAATAGTTTCTCTTGCTAATTTGGATCAACATGGTATGTTTGATAAAAGACCAGCTTTGTTGGTTATGAATACGTGGGTTTAAATCCTTCCTCTGAAACATACTAGCTATATTGCCATGCATAGGTCTTCTAGCCTCTCAGTTCACTCTGTCTCTAAATTACCCTGATGAATTCACAGGTTCATCCAGGTCAAAATAGACAATGCTAAGCCTTATAGGGTAACCTGAGTCACATTATTCCAGAAATAACAACATTCCATGATCTTGATGGATATAGCAGAGATCACTGCATTAGCTGAAACTCTCCCTTCTCCATTTCTTGTAGACATTTCCAAACTAGAGAGTAATAATGCATTTTCATAATTCACATAATTCCATAAAGTTTGTAAAAGGTTTTGCAGAGATCAAATAATTTGAGCCTCCCAGCAACTTCTGAGGAAAGTACTACTAGCATTGTTATCCCCATTTTACAGATAAAAAATGGAGCTTTGGAGACTCAAGTGATTTTCCTAGGGACACAGAATCCAAGTGACAAAGGTAGTCTGCAAGCCAATTCCAAGTTTTCATCCTATGAAATTCAATTCAATAATTGTGTGTTAAGTGTTTATTATGTGCCATGTACCTTGCTAGGTATTAGGGATACACAAACAAAGAATGAAGTAGTTTCTACCCTCAAGGAGTTTGGATTCTACTGTCCAGCAAGTCAGGCTGCATTTAATATTATCTGAACATTAATGGAAAACGCTGGGGTTTGGCTTTGACATAATAATCAAATCTTTGCCCATGAGATAACTAAGTTCCCCTAAGCAATCACACCAGAGCTGGCACTTTGAGGAATACTCAAGGCTATGATTACCATAAGATGACTTATGGGAATTTTTTGCTATAAAATTCATACTATTTCAATTATATCACTGAAGTTCATAAACACAATCTCTCCTTTTATTAGGACCAGATGGTGAGAAACGTACAAATATCATATGTACAAAGCTAAACAAGTCTGTGAGTCATTTTAAGGCTGCATCTGCTGGGAATTCAGTGGACATCAATAGCCTGCCTAGAGTAAAGGAATAAACACTCAGCCCAGTTCTCTTATGCATTCCCTTTCCCCACAGGAAAAGTTGATTTGAGTTGGAAAGGGAAAAAAGAAATCACACGGAACCAAAACACCACACACACACACACACACACACACACACACACACACACACACACACACACACACACACACCATCCCCAGCATCTTCAATTATATATAACTATAACATATTCTGTCTTCAAACCTATTTGCAGCTTTATACTTTGAGAGGGTTCAGATCGAAGAAAAGGCAATAAGGAAAAGGTACGATGGGGAAGGATGCTCTGGAGCAATTTTTATCTGCTTAGAGACAACAGGAATAGACTCTAAACCATCAAAAGAAGGGCAAACTGTTATTCCATGTGAGCTCCCATCACTTCAAGTGCTAGACTCAGGATAGAATAGACTGATGATATCAAACTCAATTGGCATATTTGTTTTCATTTTATATTACTAATCCTTGATAAAAGTTCTAATAACTTTTAAATACTTTTTACACATACAGCTAGAAAATGGTACATAGAATGACTTTATATGGCTAGGAGATGGTGCCAAGAAATTTGTAGACAACGATTGTGAGTTCCTCCCTCCCTCCCTCTCCCTCCCCTCCCTCTGTCTCTCTCCATGTCTACGTGTGAATATCTATATCTACATTGGTCTATTTATCATCTATCTCCTGGGAAACAGAGGTTATAGAGAGAATAAATTATGAAGGGAGAGGGAGACAGGAGATTGGAATTTTGGTCCTGGTTTTGCAATCAAGTTTGTGCTCTTGGGTAAATCACGTAACCTCTGAGAACCTTCTCTGTTCAAAACATACTTCGATGCTTTGATGAGGGCAATTCCATGCCATCTCATCCTGTGTGATTCTTGTTCATATACATCCTCCAAAGAGGATATATTCAACATCCTGGAAGTCTTGCTCTAAACTTTTAAAAAACACGTTGTGGGTGCCACGGGTGCAGGACAGGTGTCTCCCTGTTATTCCTCATGCTTACCGTATGATTGACCTTCCTCCTTTATTTTTCTGGTTATATTCTTTACACCATTCTTTGAGCTTGGATTATCAACATTATTGCACCTACCATGAGGTTCCCTTGACCTTTGGGTAATAATAAATAACACCCACTCATTCTACTTCACAGTGCCCTTATGTGTATTGGTTCAATGAGATAAGGACAAATATTAGATCTGGAGTCAAAGGATTTGGGTTCCTTTCCAAGCCCTGATACTTATCTGAGTGGTTTAGAAACATAACAATATTGAAATTAGGCCAATTAATAACCCTACAAAGGCTTCTAAGTGTTCAAGTGAAAGGAAGTAAAAGGAACCCGTGTGGCAAACCTCATTGTTGTTTTCTTTTCAGCAATTGCTGCAGCCACCCCGGATTCAACAGCCACCCCCCTGATCAGTAAGCAGCCATCAACATCTAGGGAAGACCCTCAACCAGCGAAAAGATTACGAATGGATGGAGGCTTAGATGGTGGTTAGTGGATTTTTGCCATAAAGTATTTTTTATTTAGCTGTGTACATTCTTTTTGTTTAGATATAATACTATTGCACACTAAATAGGCTATAATATAGTATAAACATAACTTTTATATACATTGGGAAACAAAAAAATTCATGTAACACTTTATTGTAATATTCACTTTATTGTGGTGGTCTGGAAAGGAACCCTCGCTGTTTCTGAGGTATGAGTGTGTTAGATGCTCAATGAGGATACTTAGAAGCTTAGCTGTGCTATGAAATGAGCAAAGCAGGAAGTAAAAACAAAAGGTGAAGAGCTCTTGCATCGATTCCTTCCTCTTTGTTCATGTATAGCTAGCACCCTACATAAGGTCCTCAGGACTTCTAACCTGGACTAGTGTGATAGCTTTTGATTAATCTCACTGCCTCTAGTTTCTCCCTCTCTGGTTCATCCTCTTCACAACCTCCACATTGATACTCCTAAAGCTTAGAGGTGACCCTATCAATTTCTTGTTCTGAAAACTCCAGTGGCTCCCCATTGCCTCTGGGAAAATACAGAAGCTCCTTTATTTGGCATTTAAATCCATTTACAGTCTGACTCTGGCCCATTTTTTCTATGCTCACTGCATGCTACTCCCTCATATGCAATCTATGACCCAGTCAAACTGGCCTCCTTGCTATTCTGCTCTGTATTCCACGTCCTACCCCTGGGGCCATGCACAGGCTTTAGCCCTGCCTCTTAGACTCTCTACCTTCCCTAAAGATCAGTTTAAGGGCCACCTGGAACATAAGGATTTCCTTGATCAACAACACTATTCGTGCCATACATATTTACTTTGTATTTACTTTTTCTTTCTTTCTTTCTTTTTTTTTGTTCATACGTCATTTACCTCAATAGATTTTAAGGCCCTGTACGGATGATAGAATCACAGGTTTAGGTCTGAAAGGAATCTCAGAGGCCATCTAGGTCAACCCATTCATTTTACAGGTAAGGAGTTGAGGTTAAATGACTTGCCCAGGGTCACATAGCTACTATGTGTCTGAGATGAGATTAGAACTCAAGTTTTCCTGATTTCAAATCCTCATTTTGGGATCTGTATCCTCAAAGCCTAACATCATGCTTGGCACATAGCGCGCTCAGTAAATGGTGATTGTTGTCCTTCATTCTTGAAGAGGAGCAAAATAACATCATTGTGCTAGTCAAGTTTCAGTGTGTCTGACTGTGGCTGGTCAGACCGATATGAGCTTGGAATGCTCTACCACAGATTGGGCATAGATAGTCAGTGTGAATATTTGGAGTGGTTACTCCAAATTTGTGCATCCTATGTTTCCTTTGTGCTGTTGCCATTCTGCTTTGTTCATAGAGCACAGCACCTTCTCTGATGTGGGCACACCATGCTGAGCGATCCTGTGCCAGTCTTTTCCATGTCACATAAAAAATTCCAAAGTTCTTAACAGAGACCTTGAGAGTGTCCTTGTATCACTTCTTCTGACCACCATGCGATTGCCTGCCCCATACGAGTTATCCATAAAACAGTCTTTTTGGGTAGTGTACATTTTGCATTCAAACAAGATGGCCAGCCCATTGGAACTGTGCTCTCTGAAGCATAGTTTGAATGCTTTGCAGTTCAGCTCAAGCAAGGACCTCAGTGTCTAGTACATTATCCTGCGGGGTGATCCTCAGAATCTTCCTAAGACAATTCAAATGGAAGTGACTCATTTTTCTGGCATGTCACTGGTATACCGCCCATGTTTCACAGGCATACAACAATGAGGTCAGCACAATGACTCCGTAGACCTTCAGATTGGTGGTCAATCTAATGCCTCTTCTCTCCCATGCTTTTATTAAATGATTGTTGAATGAATGGATAGATGGGTGAAATGAAGAAGAGAAAACACACTTCCCTAAACTATTGCCTCCCTGATGTAGGCACTGCTGATCTTTTTGCCCTTTGTAATTTCTTTAATCTTATTTATACCCCAAGGAATGGCTCTGTTTACAAATACCTGGGACCTGCTTATTCCATGTATTTTTCTGCCTTGTAAACACATTTTTTTTTTTATCTGCAATCTCAACAAACTCTTATCTACATCACACGGTTTGAAAAACTGCAATTCTGCTTTCTAATGAATTGGAGCAGCCAGAGATTTCATTGTTTGGTATATACCCAAAGGGTATCAAAGACAAAGAAGTCTTCTGTTTTTGTGTATATTCACAACGTGACACACACACAAATATAATATGTCAATGAAAATGTGATGTACATACATATATGTACATCACATTTTCTTTGCAGCCTTTTTGTGGTAGCAAAGGACTGGAAACAAAGCAGGTGTCCATCAACTGAGATATAATTGAACAATAGTAGTCAGATATTATTGTGAATTAAGGAAAAAAAGGAAGCATGGGAAGGCTTGTTTTAACTGATGCAGGGTAAAGTAGGCAGAACCAGGAAAACTATATCTGGGATGAATAAAATGATGTAAACTAAAAGAAGAATAAAATTAAGCCAAATACTATATAATTATAACAAACAGCCTTGGCCTCAGAGAAAAGATGTGTCTAAACATCACCCATCTTATGATGGAGAAGTGGAACTGTGGAGATGTAGTGTCATATACGCTGTCAAAAATGGTCAATGAATCAATTTATTTTGTTAACACTTTTCTCTGTCTGTCCTTTAATGCTTATCATGACTGGACCATTTCGTACCTTTCTAGTCTTTGTGTACACAATTCCCTTTCATTCACTTCATGCCTCAGTTATACTGGTCTTCTTACTATCCCTCCCCATGTTTCTCCATATTCTATTTTCTTATCTTTGAATAGGAATCCTCCATGACTGAAGTTCACTCAGGTGTCAGATTCATCTCCTAGAATCCCCTATTTCCTTCAATACTCACATCAAGCATCATCTTCTACATGAATCCTTTCTTAATTCCCCAGGCTATACATCTCCCTTCCCACATACACACTACCTGGTGTTCATTTTATATACATTTTGCATATATTTCTACATGTACCTGTTGTTTCCCATGTTGAATGTACACTTTTTGAGGGAAGGGATATTTCACTTTGCCTTTGTATTCCTGATGACCTAGCACAGTGCCTGGTAAGTAGCAGGCACTTAATAAATACTCGTTGATTACTTGATTGGAAGATCACTGGTGGTGGTCGCAAGGAGGGGGCAATCCAGAAACATCAGTAATATAAAAACAAGAACATAAAACCGAAGGGCAGATGGGCAGACAGACGTAGAATGAATGAATTAATGGTAAAAGACACAGGATAAATGGTGGTTACACATACTCTCCTCTCCATCCAATCGGCTTCAATAATATCCCACTGTAACCGCTGCTATATTCCCTAATAATTTCTTTTTATAATTACTCATAATCCCTGTAGCTTTAGGGGGTGATGGATTTAACAGCTATAGTAACAAACAATTCACTCCTGAAAAAGATTTATAGGTCTTAGGTTGTGTGGTGTAGTGAAGAGAGTGTTGAGTTCTTGTATCAGTAAGAACCCAACATACACAGGGAGGCCTGCTATCACAGGTTCTTAGATTTGCATTCATAAAAGGAAAGGCAACTTTTGAGGGGTCAAACAATCACTTTAATCAAGCATATGCATCATTCAGTTAGTTCAGGGGAAAAAGTCAGCACCTTGAACTTCAGAGAAAATACAGAGAAATCAAAGATCGATAGCCATGGCTTCCTCTGTCTGATCATAATCAATACATTTATCACAAATCAACAGACAGGTCCAACTGTGTGACCATAGTTACCATAGAGGGAAGCACCAATATCTGGGTTGCAAAGCCAGTGCTGGGGAGGCTGCTTAGCAGCTTCCCAGACTCTCATCTGGCACACAAACCTTCTTCCAAAAACTAAGCCCTAAAGTAAAACTGCACCTCAGAGTCTTTATACACTTTTTAGAGTCAGAGGGCATCACAGCCCTTGAGAACCAGTGCCTCATTAACACAAGGTGTGGACTTTTCTAGAAATCTTCCCGGGCCCAACAATAAGTGGGAAAGATTCTCCATAATCATATTATTCAGAGGCATTATACTTCTTGGTATAAAGTATAGACAAAATCAAAAGATCCTACTTCTCTTACCTTCACACCTCTCCCTAGGGTGTCTGGATTCTAGTCCCAGTTTATCACTAGCTGGTTGACTTGGGCAATTCAGTTAACCAGTTTCTCTAACTGTAAATGGGTACATTATTTTAATGGATCTCTAAGGCCCCTTCTGCTTGTGACATTCTGTAAATTCTTTTTCATATGTTCATTCAGAAACATTTGTTAAGTCTCTACTGTATGCAGAACACCGTGCTATGCACCATCTCATGAAAGACTTGATCCCTTGCCATACTCTTACTAAACAGAGCAGAGTTACAGGAGAAATTGTCACCATTGGAGGCTTATATTTGAGTTTCCTTATGGAGCTTTATCTTTCATGTGTCATAGACACTATTCATCCTCTCCCAAAAAGGAGTTCATTTTTTTTTTTTAATTCAGGAATTCTACTCTGTTTCCCTGGAAGCCTATCTGAGAGTACCAAATTGTTCCATTACTATTAATATGGTGCATGGGCTTTGTGTTTAATAATGATATTACAGATGGACTATGGTTATCTGAACTAGTGAGTGTGGTTGATGACTGATGGTCATGAAGTCCTTTCCACTTCTGCTTTCTATTTCATCAACAGATTATTTATTGTATTTTTTTTTTTTGGAGGGGAGGGGAGAATATTCTTTAAGGAGCAGAAATGCCCATTTTTTAAAAAAACTGAGAGGTTTTTTTTTTTTTTAAACAAGACATTCATATCTTCTGTTTTTGCATACATTTCTGCAAGGTGGGTGGTAGTGGTTGTGTTTTGCCCTTGTAAGTTATGTGTATTCACATGAGTGATGTGTCTTTTTGGGGCATTTTCCCAACCAGTTACTTGACTTTTGGGTCCTTTGTCAAGAGTAGGGTATACTCTGGGGATCTGTGAGATCTCAGTTCCTCGAAAGTGGCACAGTCAAGCGTGTACACTGGTCTGGGAGCAACCAGAAACTCTTGTGTCCAGAATCTGTGAGTAACAGAGTTCCCTCTTCACAGCCACCTGCCTCTAGTTCCACCAAGCCAGCACTGAGGGCTGAGATTCAGATAAGCTGCTCAATTCCCCCAGGAGTTTTTGGTGGGAGCATGGGCTGGGCTGGGCTCCCCTCTGGTGCAGCAGACCTTTCCCATTGGCCTTTCAGGTCACCCTGGGCTGAAAATCTCTTTCACTCCTTTGTTCCGTGGCTTCTGCTGCTCTAGAATTTGTTGAGTCTTTCTTTACAGGTATTTTATGGGCTGTGGGGGAAGAGCTAGTGTATGGGCGTCTTTCTACTCCCCATCTTGGCTCCGCTTCTGATCACTACTCTTTAATTAGAAAGGAATGCCCCAAACTGTATATCCAAGACCTGACCCCCATTCGTTGGAATGACAGTTTCACAAAGAACACACAACAAATAGCAAATAAACCCACTTATCCAAGCCAAAAGTAAAGAGAAATCAGAGAAAGTATACAAATAAGTATATGCCAGAAAATACAGAGTGAATGTATTACACTTTCCTATTGGGAGTGAGATATCTCAGCTTACCCAAGAAAGAGAATGCCAGATTCCACTTGAAAGAGAATTCCTTGGAGTCTCTCATAGAGTAAGCCAGGGATAAGGATATGATAAGAGGTGAAACATATTTATCTCCCTTCTGAGACCTCTTCCTGAAGAGAATCTGGAATTTTTTGTGTTTTCTCTTGAAGCTGGAAGCCAGAAAAACCAGTGTCTCTTCTCCCTCAGGTTCTCAGCAGCTCTGCGAGGTACATAAGTAAGAAGTATTGAATAACCAATTTCCACCAATGAGGGGCATCTTATTCAGTGAGGTAGGGTTACACTTAATATCCAAATATACCCTTGTCCCCTCCTCTATCATTAGAGCCATCTCTTAACAACAATGGCAAAGGGAGGAGGGGAAGAAAGTCGTTCAGCAAACTAACCAAAACATCACAGTCCGACAGTAGAATTGCGATTATTTTGCATGTTTTCTTCCTCTTTTTTTTGCCTATTCCCTTATCCTCAGTTCATATAAGTCTTCACATGCTCCTCTTTATTCTTTATATTCAATGTTTCAAACAGTGTAGTAATATTCTATTACATGCATGTACCATAATTTGTTTACCTAATTGTTGGACATCTACTCAATTTCCACTTCCTTGCTACTTCAAAAAGTGCTTATGAATACATTGGTGTATATAGAATCTTGCTTTTTGTTCATAACCTCCTTGTGGGATATACAGAGCAGTGTGATTTATGTGTGTTATCCAGTCTTGGAACAGTTTGTCTCCACTTTCCTCTTTCCTCCTGTTGACAGATTTTTACTTTCCTTTTTTCTTTTGACAGTTTCTTGGTTAATTGGTGACTAACTACCCTGGATAGGAGAGGTGTGAAACCAATCAGATAGGCCTTCTGGACACCTTGCCCCTTTCTCTAAAAACAAACATCTGCCTAAACTCTTTTTTTTCAACACCAAGCAACTTAATTAAATTCAACAAGCATTTAAGTGACTACTATATGCTAAGCACTGACTTTTTTGGGGGAAGCGGGAATTTAGGAAAAGGAGGAGACCAGACCCTTGATTCCATTGGTATTTAGAATTTCCAGTGAGGAAACCACCCCTTCCACATCCCAATGCAAATTTGCCCCTGCTCTGCAATTTACAACCCTAGAGAGTTGTTTCAGTCATTGAGACGTTGTGACTTGTCCAGTCTATTATCTAAGTGGTAGCTGTCCATCATCATTCAGTAACAGGATCTGTATACTGTTCAGTTTTGACTTATTTGAAGAAAAAATGTTTTGACCTGTACTAATCCCTTACCAACTGACCTGAGGTAAAATTGCAAAACTGTTATCTGGTGAGAGGATAGCATAAGCAGCAGAGAAGTATGGGACTTGCATTCAATAGATAACCTCTGTTTTGTGACTCACAATATTTCTTGTACCTTGATGTACTTTCTGTTCTCTAAGGGAGACATTGAATTCTAGGGATTGGGGGTGTGTATGGGAATCAGGAAAATGGTGCCAGAAACTGGCCATTCTGCTCTCCTCGGAGAGAAAGGACACTGGATTGGAATTATGTTTCCATTTGCACCCTTAAATATTGTTGGTCTAGGGAAAATAGTGCTTACATTCAACCTACACTCCTGAATACTATCCTTTAAGGGAAAAGAGTGCTATTGATTCTTAATTTCACTCTATCTCTGTTCCTGATTGGGACTTCAAACCAAGTTTTCTTGTAAAAGCATATGATTTGATTTCTTCCAGATTGACTTTAATTAGATAGTCCTTGAGTTTTCTGTTATGATTGTCTAAGGTTTTTTTTTTTTGTTTTTGTTTTGCTTTGATTAATCTGCAGTATTCAATCCCCGTGGAGCCATTTCTGAATGCTGTTTTAAGGTGGCAGAGGGAGTGACAGGGAAACTTCAGCAAAAGCTGAAGGCTGAGGAGGGCTAACAGTGATGTTAAAATATAAAAAGGAAAGCTTTCTGATAAGGCATAGACATTCCTGATGCTTGGAAGGGCAGGAGGTTTAAATACCCACAACTGTATTTAAATACCCACAACTGCCTGGTAATGAACTTGCCTCTAGGGCATAGATTTCATCCACCTCTTTGCTTCTACTTATTTACATAAGATTCCCAAAGGAGCTTGGGAGGTAAAACTAACTGAAATCAAAGTAATCACCCTACGGCAAGGTGGAATGTTTGTGGAGGAAAGCACAAAGCCTTCCTTAGCACTAGATTCAGCATGAAGACGAAAGACAAGACTTTTTCCATCTCCTGCCTGAAGGCGACAGAGACTCAGAGGTTAGGCTCTGAGGGAATGAAAGGAAAGATGTTGTGCTAGTCCTGAACGAAAGTCAGTGCTACCTGAAAGAGATCTTTAGCATTAGGTCTGACGAGTACACAACAAACCCTCAATCGAAGCAAAAAGAGATGGCAGCTGTCATTTAAGAATGAGCCCAGGAGGCCAGTGGATTGACTGATAGTAGAGATACCCCATGCCCTGAGATGAGCCCAGTGCACAAGGATCCCCATGCACCTAGGGCGCGATGGTGTCTGACAACTGTCTTCCAATACCTGCTCAGCAGCAGAATGGCCTTCCTGGTCCCAACTGGCATTCATTGCCCAGAAACATTCTAACCTAATCTGGCAGTATTGGGGAGGAAGGAGGGAGGAAATCCAGGGGCCAGGGACCTGACCAGCTGAGGTACCACTCTTTAAGGATAGTAAACCCAGTTGAGTAAGGAGTCTTATAAAGACACTATGCACTATAATGAGCCAAACTTGCTGAACAGTGGAGCAATTCATCCAATATGGATGCCACATCCTGCAATGAGGAACCTCCAGAGGAGAAAGGACACTGAGTCCCTGTAGATTCAGAACTGTGAATTGCCTTGGCCATATATTTTTTCTATATTTGTGCTTTACTACCACTCTACTTTAATTTTACACCCATTCTTTTCCTCTCATGGACTTTGGGTGTATTTGAGGACAGAATATCCCTAATGCTGGGGATAATTCTTCACTCTATCCTTTAAGTTTCTGCTAGAGAACTAATGGAATCTATCAGCTATTAAGGGAAGTATATCTGTAGAGGTCCATGAGCTGGTGTTTAAGAGGATCACTACTGACAGGGCTGGCTAAAAAACCCACAAAGTAGTAGCAGTTACTCTGGTGGGATGCTACCTTCCAATAAAAGTGTGAGTTAAGTGGGGAAATCCCAAAGAGGACATTACATAATAAACCAATATCTAATAAGCTAATTAGTTTAAGATTTCTAATTATGATTAGACTCTTATTGCTTGTCTAGCACAATGGCTAGCTAGGTTAACACCACATGGGCTGGCAAGCTTTCCCAAACCCTATCCTTTACTCCTTCATGGTTTGCCCTGGATCCATCACTCTGGGGTTGCCTATTTCCTCAACAGGAAAACTCAATCCTAAATGTTTCAATTCCATCCATACCCTAGATTCCTAAGGAGGAATTCTATTTTTAGCTCTTTGAGGTAGCATATTTAGATAAGATGACATATGTAAAGTCTTGTGCAAACCTTAAAACCCTATATAATGCCTCTGTTGTTGTTAATAGTATTGTTAATTGTTAATAGTATTGTTCCTAATTATGATGGTGATGACAATAATAATAAAATGGTACAAACATGAACCATGTATGGAAGATGAAGTTTTAATCCCATACAGAAAGGGAAATATCAAACAAGAAAAAAATAGAGAATTACTTTAATCAGTTGAGAAGCTAGCCTATAAGCTCTTGGAAGGGACATTTGAAGCAACACGGATCATTAGACGTTTTCTATTTCATCTTGACTGAGAATAGTCTGATTAACCCATTCTGACTGCGTTCCTGTCTCTATGGGCATTTCTTTCCTTCTTAGCTGCTACCATGATTTTTGCTGCAACTCCTCTTGTAGCTGATACTTCACTGCTAGTTTTTTCCAGAAGGGGAAGATGCCAGCTGCTTTTTCATATCTCACAAGGCTTTGTACCACAGGTAAGAAAAAAAAAGCAAGAGATGATTCCATTCCAGATGCAAACTTGCCTAGGAAATCCATGAGCTCATGGTTTGGGCCCCAATGGAGGCAAGGTCATTAGCCCAACTAACCACACCATGTTCAGAATGTCATCTTTGTACTTCAAGGACAACAGGAGAAATAGATTTAAGGTAAAAGAATTGCCCCATTGCATATCCACTGAGTTTCATCTTAGCAGTTAATGTTTTTATTGAATTTTGTTCTATTTTAAATTCTGAATTCACTCCTTTCCCCATATCCCTACCTGTTAAAAAGGCAAAAAAAACCCCCTAAAACCCCAACAACACACACACACACACACACACGCACACACAAATGCATTACAAATACATAGTCATGAAAAACAAATTACCACATTAGTTCAAAAAACTAAAAAGAAAAGAGAAAGAGAAGAAAATATGCTTTAATGTTCATTGATTTCATCTTTATCTGGAAGTAGGTGCAGTGGTTCATCATGACTTCTTCAGAATTATAGTTAATTGTTGTATTGATCAGAGTTCCTAAACCTTTATTGTCATTATTGCATAAACTATTCTGGTTCTGCTCACTTAACTTTGCATCAGTTCATACAAATCTTCCATTTTTTTCCTCCAGGAAAGTATTATTATTTCTAATAATATAATAGTTTTCCATCACATTCATATGCCATAACTTGTTCAGCCATTCCCCAGTTGAAAGGCATCCCTTCAATTTTCAAATCTTTGCTGCCATAAAAAGAGCAACTATAAATATTTTTCTACATAGAGGTTATTTTCATCTTTCTTTGAGTTCTTCGGGATACAAACCAAATAGCTGGACCACTAGGTCAAAGAGTTTGAATAGTGTAATGTCAGCAGTCAATTAAGAGTTTTCAAAGGTAACAAAAAGTAGTTGGAGGATATACATGGCTACTCTGAAGTGGGGAGGGGAGGCGGGCTGCTCTATTACTTATCTCCAGGAGGGTGCTACATAGAAAGCTATATAAAACTCCCACTTAAAGTTGCCCACTTGGGTTACATCCACCTGCATGTTCAATTCCAAGCTAGAACTGGCATTTTTCTAGCTGCTGAAGGCTCTTTCCTTTCTACAATATATTCTGTAGTTCAGGAATCTGGGACAAAGACTGTAGAATCGCATGACTGAATCCGTATATATTTCTGCCTTGAATCTTTCACGTAATAACCAATTTTGATCTGACCTACTTGATTGACTACAGTAGTATCTACTACTACTCAAACCCTATCACTTGAGGATTATTATCCAACACAGCCAGAGGCACAGTAGATAGAGCTCTGGACTAGGAGTCAGAAAAAAACTAAGTTCAAATCCAACCTCAGACTCTTACTGACTGTTTGATCTTGGGTCATAAATCACGTCACCTCTGTCTTTTTCAATTTCCTAGATGTAAAAATGGGGATAATAATAGCACTTACCTCTCAGAGCTGTTGTGAGGATCAAATGAGATGATATTGGTAAACCACTGTACAAATTTTAAAATTCTTTATAAATGCTAACTATTACAATTATTTCTGTGTTCTTCTTTCAATCTCTTCCTCCATTTCTACCAGGAATTCTCCCTTCACTTCTTAATGCCTCCCTCTATCAAATGCTCCCAATTTGACAGATTAGTCAATAAGTGCTTGATAAATGCTTGTTGAATGACATTTTAATATGCATTTGAAAACATGCATTCCCTTTCCCAGGAGTATTTCCATTCAACCCTTATTTGTAATTACAAAATAAAATTCTTAGTCCCCTCCCTATTAAAGAAATTGTGAGGAGTAGACAGAAAACAAATAATTTTTTTGAAGAGTTCAAAACAAAATGTTTGTTTAAGATTCAGGGGCCTTCCTATATCATGCCACTTGGATTTTACCAACTCTGTCCACCCATTAGGAATATCTAGGGAACTATGCTGATCATAGAAACTGTGTTCTGTTGCTGTCAGAGAACATTCATGGACACTCAAAGGGTTAACAGCTGCTTCCCTGGCCCACTTAGGCACCAGAGAGAATCACACTCAACCTCCAGTATTCCAAAAATGTTTTTATGTGTTGTATTTGATGCTTGTACATTTCTTTTTGGAGGCATGGTGCTATAGATTGACTCCTTTTTTTAGGTTAGAAGCCCTCTCAGGGTCTTTTAATCAGCTATTATAGAAAACTGACTTGGCCCAATTAGTACTTAGAATCTTCCTTAGATGCTCTGAGCAGATAGAATTTAGTGCAGACCTTTCTTCACTGACTGATCAAGAACTATGGTGGTCTGAGCTATAGACTGTAGGGGTCTTGCCATTTAAGGACACATAAAAGAAGGTCTTGTTCTCTACTGATGTCTCCTATGGAAAACCCTGTTACTAAACTTCCTTTTCTATAGGTCATTAGGATGTTTTTATTTTCTCATTCAAATATGGATATATCTCATTTTCTGAGGCCATATGCGCAGAGTGTTGAATTAAATAATGCTACCACAATGGGAGAGCATGGTTCTGGAAGACCTAAAATCTATTCCTCTTCTCTGGTCCTTACAAAATTGTGATCTGAGCATGGAAAGTGATGGAGTGTTGAAGAAATGCCCTGTTTGACCTTTGATTTTGGTGGACCTCCTAAATAGGACCTTTCAGATGTAAGGTGGCTGCTCCATGGACCCCTGCTTCGTTGTGGAGTTGATATAGTAGAGAAGACAGATGATACAGGAGCAAGGAGAGCAAGGCAAAGTCCTGCTCAACAATATCTTTTTTTCAGTTTTGTTCTACCAAATAGACACTGTCTTGGGTCATAGAGCCCTTTAAAAATGCCAACAGTAAATTTGAACCTCAGAGTGCCATGCTTTGGCTTGAAATCTGATAACCATATTATTTTTTGTATAGTACTTAACAAGCATGGAGGGAAAGGGAGAGGATTTTTCCACCCAGGGGAACAGATTTCAAATTTGAAAGTGTAAGTTTTGGGTGTCTACTGCCTTGGTAACTTTGCGTTGTCACAGGGTAGTAGGAGGACATTAAGTCTCAGTGGGTAGAATGCTGGGTGTGGAATCAAGAAAATCTGAGTTCAGACACTTACTTAACTGTGTGACATCAATGAAGTTACTTACCTTCTATTTGCCTTAATCCACTGGAGAAGGAAATGGTAAAAGCTTCTGGTGTCTTTGCAAAAAAAAAAAAACAACCCCAAAACAAAAGGGGTCATGAAGAGTCTGAAATGACTAAACAGTAAACACAATGAAATCAATTACAATGACAAATTAATAACAATAACTGATATTATTATGTTTTACTTATTTTCAAATTTGATTGTCATAGCAGCCCTGTGAAATAAGAACTGCTGATATTGTCAACCCTATTTTACACAAGATGGCAAAGGATCAGAGAGGTTGTGACTAGTCCATTGTCCCAAAACAAGCGTTATAAGCAAGCTACAAGTCTAAGTCTTCCCTTACTCTAGGCCCAGCATTTTTTCTGCTATGCCATACAGCCTCTCTTTGAGTGCTACATGCATATGTATGAGCTCTGAATTGAACCTGAGCTGTGTCTGTATGTGTATTATATACATATATATAATGTATATATATATATATATACATAGATATAATGTATATACGTATATATGTCTAGTGTCATTGATCAACATTCAACCTTCATCTCTCATCACCTGCCCACCATCAAACAGTTCAATCACTGCAGCCAGAAAAGCTTTTAAGGGGGCCGGCCACCATAAAAGCCAAATGATACTCCCTAAAGTCATAAGATCATCCATTTAGAGTTGGAAAGGACCTTAGAGGTATAGTTAGCTGGAAGAAAAAGGGATGAAAATGTTTCTCACAGCTAAGTGCTTGCCCTTTTAAGTTCAAAACACTACCTTTTATTTTCTAATTCACTACAAAATTACCAGTAGACTGGGAATATGATTTCTAGCAAAGAATCTTTTATGAGAAAATTCTACTAGCAAAGAGTTTATTCATTCTCTAGAATTTGAATTCCCAGTCTCCTGGGAATATGATTCCAAGCCAAGAATCCTTTATGAGAAAATTCTACTACCAAGAAATTTCTTCATTCTGTAGAATTTGACACAATGCATTATGGTAGAAAGAGTATTGGACTAGGAGTTAGAAGAACTGATTTTTAGTTTTGTAGAAATAAAAGAAGGGCTCCCCAGAATGTCTTCTCAAACACAGGCTCTCATGCAAACTACCCTAGATTCAAGGTAAATACCTTTCCGAAATCCTCACTAATGAATTTCCACCATGGTGCTTAAGTTTATTGCAGTGCAGATCTGATCATATCATCCCCTGCTCAATAAACTCCAAAGGATGTCTCCTGCTTCTAGGAGCAAAGGCAAAATGCTCTTTGGCATTCAAAGTCCTTCATAACCTAACTCCTGTCCTGCCTTTCCATTTTTCTCACAATGCACTCTTCTACTCAGTGCTATTGGCCTCCTTGCTGTTCCAGAAACTCCATCCACTTCATTCTACTCCATCTCTCAGTTTCTGGCATTTTCCCTGGTTGTCTCCCATGCCTGGAATGCTCTCTCTCCTCTGATCCAAGTACTTACACACTTCTACTAAAATCCCTTCTCCAAGAAGCCTTTCCCAAACTCTTATAATTCCAGTTGTTTTCCCTGTTAATCATCTCCTATTTATTCTAAATATAGCTTACTTTGTATGTATTTTTTTGCATCTGTCTCCCCCAGTAGGATGTCAACTCCTTGAAGGCAGGAGTTGTCTTGTGTCTCTTATTTAGCATAGTGCCTGACACATAGCTAGAGCTTAATAAATGTTTATTCATCGATTGTCCTAGCAGTACGCATTAATTCGAAGCAAAAGGCATTTAGCTAGTGGTATTAACGACAGCCATAGCAATCACACAGATTACTGAAGAAGATGGGATATACTTTCTCAAAGGTAAGCATACCACCAGTAGGAAAGGCATATGCAAACAGACATATAACCCACGGAATCTGCTTGAGACTGGGAACATCATTTGTTTTTCATTTGTGTCGGACTTTGGGGTCTTGGAAAAGACAGTAGAGTTTGCCATTTTCTTCTGCAGCTCATTTGACAGATGAGGACACTGAGGCAAACAGGGTAAAGTGATTTGCCCAGGGCCGCACAGCTAGTAAGTATCTGAGGCCAAACTTGAACTCAGAAAGACAAGTCTTCTTGACTCCAGATCCAATACTCTAAGCATTGCACCATCCAGCTGCCCCAAAAGAACACCTAAGAACATATTTATGGGGATCACACGACCATGGAACATGTGTGAAGTATACATCTCAAGCACACATGTGCCAAGGTCATACGTGTAGATAACATGTGGCCAGGAGGGAAAATGTGATCAACACAACTCGTAAGAACTTCTAGTGTTGCAAGATTTCTTGGGAAATTTTGTACCGTGGTGATGTCATCAGGATGGGCACTGTTTCTCTGCAGTGCACAGAGTGCATCATCTGTTTTCTCTTCCCTCCATTGACATGCAAATGAAATTGAGCCAGGATAAAAGCTGAGCCAAGAAGTCAAGGCCACTGTCATCCAGCCTTTTGGTATTCTTGTCTTTATGAAGTAAATCTGGCAGGAAAACAATAATAACAAAACCTCTGCTTCTGTTTTCTATTCTGGCTGGCCGGAAGGCTCAAGGTCTTCCTCCTGCACAACAGACTTTTACAAGAGGTGACCCTGATATTTTCCTTGTTTCTGCCATAGTGTCACATAAGGCTGAGCTGAAAGCTTCTCATCTGATACATCTTAACAGATGGGGACAAATCACTAGGAAAGTTAAGGAACCTCCCTTCTACATAATCATTCAAAATCAGTTATCCCCTTCTAAGGATGCTTGAGATGTGGTCCTACTGGGATAATGGATTCTAAGACTATTTCTAGTCTTTAAGAAACTAAATCCTTGTCTCTTGTTTTCTGTGGGAGGTTCTCTCCAATTTTGTGTTTGCTGCCATCTAGTGTTTAGATTTGGTGTTTGATTACAGTGGAACTCAAATAATGGAATCATTGGAGAATAAGATCATAGACTTGGAATTTCAGGGAACATGGAGGTCAACAAGCTCAACCTCTTCATTAACGGATGAGGAAATTGAGACCCAGAGAGAGTAAGTATCTTGCATAAGTTTGTACAGATAATAGAATCCAGATCCTTGCTTTAATTAATTAATGGATTAGTAAGCATTTATTAAGCTTTTCATTAGTCTATCTTGGGTAGGAAAATTAAGAACTTGGCAAAACTAAGACGTCACCAAAGGATGTTTCCAATGCTCCTCCATCCCTCTCACTACATCACCTATCTTCCAGGTATCCAGGTCCAAGATGATTATTTTGGCCTCCCTTTGGTTCTAGGCAGCCCACATTCTCTTTCTCTCATCCCATCAATTACATCATTATAAGATGCTGATTCCTTGTTCCTCTCCCTTACTTTCTACTAGGGAACTGATAAAAGGAATTCATGGCTTCCAGAGCCTTAGTGTTTTTCCAGATAGCTTCCATTCTTTACTATCTGTCTAAATTGTCTAACCCAAGAGAGTCATTGCTAATAGAAATCTCAAGGACCGTGTTAAGCCAAGAATGAAATAATCGAGTCTTGGGGATCTACTCTGAGGCACTTCAAGTTCGATTGTCAAGATCATTACCTGGGCAGCAGATATCTATCAGGCAAGACTTGTCCAGTATGCATTGACCAGCAAAAAGCAGAGGGCAGTGAACTAAACAGGACCAATTTCATTTCACATAATGTTTGACATGAGGTATCCATGCAAATAAAGTGAGAGATAAATGGTGTTTAGGATAATAGGTACAGAATTATAAGGTATTTCTGAAGTCTTCTAGGCTTTATTTCTTCACTTTTCAACTGGGGACACTGAGGCCCAGGGAGATTAAATGACTTTTTCAAGGTAACTCAGATACAAAGTAGCAGAAGTTGGCTTTCAGGTCCTCTGATTCCAGAGAATGTGTTATTTTACCCCACTGGATTATGCTGAATTCCTCACAGTTCTTTAATTCCAAGTCTCCTTACCCTGAAATTCTGGGCCTTCCATGACGTGATCCTAACCTGTCTTTCTATATTTATGCCCCACTTCCTTATATCGAACTTTGGCTCCAGTCATAATGGTCTACTTGCTCTCTACCAAACATTTAATTCCCTTGACTTGAGCCTTTCTCCCCTTGGAGGAGATACCCTTCTGCTCCCATCTTAGCCAAATATTACTGCTTCTTCAATGCCCAGGCAAACATTCCTCTTCCTAGGCCATTGCTGTCCAGCTCACTTCTCTATCCTCTTCATTCCTATAGTGTTTAGTGTCTATAACACTTAGTGCCCAATACAAATCAATTTACCAAAATTTATTGTCCATCTACTCTTTTGGAGGCTTTTTGTTAGGCCATAAGGTTACAAAGCCAAAAGAACAAAGAATCTCTTGTTCCCAAAGAGTCTGCGTTATAGTAGGCTAATGTGCTCAAGTAAAGACAAAGCATGGAGGAGGGACTGGCCTTATCCTTTTGATTCTTGGTAATGGTAGGGTAAGGGTACACCCCTCTGGGCAGGTTGCCCCTTCTCTACCTTTTTTTTTTCTTAGATAGAGTGTTGAAAGTTTAAGTAACTTGCCCAAGGCAACTACATCCTTTATGAATCAGTGATGGGACTCAAACTCAGGAGTTTTATTAAGGTCAGTTTTATTTGGTGGAACCATTTGAGTGACAAATACAAAGGATATACAAAGTCAGTAAGAAATTATTTCAAGATAAGTTAAGCCCGAACAAGTTGAGGGAATCAGAAAAGGTCTGAGGAGCTGGAACCTGTGTTGAAACTTACAGGAAGTTAGGAACTCTAAAGGGAAAAGAGCAGAAAGGAGCATGTACTAGGCATGGGGGACAGCCTATGCAAAGTCATTAAGATTGGAGATGACTGCAACTAGCAAGCCAGCTTGACTAGAATGGAGAATTTATGAAGAAGAGTGGTATGGAAAAAAAAAAGCCTCAAACATTAGGTGGGTTCTAGATTGTGGAGCAGATATCTGCTTGTTTAAGATTTGATTCCTTAATGGCACCTATAGATATTTCTTGAGTAATTAAACATTATCTTCTCCTAGAGCAGAGGCAGCCTGGTGGTGTAATGGAGAGAGTCACTAGTTCTGGAGTCAGGAAAATCTGAGTTTTAATCTATGCTTAGATGCCTCATAGCTGTGACCTTGGAAAAGTCATCTAACTTATGTCTGCCTCAGTTTCCTCACCTGAAAAATGGGGATAATAGCACCTACCTCCTAGGGTTGTTGTGAGGATCTAATGAGATCATTATAAAGCATTTAGCCCTTTGCCTGGCACATAGTAGGCACTTAATAAGTACTTGCTTTCTTCCTTCTAGTGAGTCCAACTCCCTCATTTTGTGGTTGCATAAATTGAGGCAGAGAGAATTTAAAAGTCTTATCCAATGTCTTCAATGCAGTGAACAGCAGATTCAGAATTTTAGCCTAGGTTGGCTGACTCCAAATCTAACCTTCTTTTTATTATATTCTTATATTGCCTCCATGAAAGATGGTCAGGGAGATACTTTTAAACAAGTGAATTTACACTGTATCTCTTGCATCACAAGGGGCCATCTACTTATGAAACCAACCTTGTACAGCCTTGTTCCGTTATGCCTTATCTTCACGAAAACCTATAAATATCATTTGATCTTTTATTTTTCCTATTCTTTCCTCAAACATTTTTTTTCTCCCAGAAAGCATTCTGCTCAAGATGCTTTTTAGGAAAAAAAAAAAACAGCACATGAGATATGATTGTGCTGATAGAAAACACCCTTAGAATTGAGGATGCTTGCTAGGCAATGACAAAAATCTCCCCAAAAGCCAGCTCAGAGACTAGAAACATGTTCCTAGTCTGTTCTTTGGGGAACTTTCTGTCCCTTTGAATTGTATAGTGGAGGAGAGAGATGTCTTCAGCTATGTTATTGCAGCTGGATACCCAGCTGACCCTTCGGTTCTGATTTAATTTGTAATGGCCAAAAATGCAACAAGAGACCAAATCAAGAATCTTCATTCCTTGAAAAGTCTCTATTACACAATAGCCCAAAAATCCAATGCCTGTTTTGGGAGAATTTATGGCCACCAAGGGTCAGAGTAGTCAGAGTGATGGTTCCCATGACATTGGGAGCTTGGACCTCTTAGGAAAGCTCTGGCAATTGCTTTATATGGCTTGAAACTCAAGGACTGGAATCTCTAGATCATTGGGTTTAAAGCTTCAAGGCATCTTAGCAAACATAGCCCAACTTTTTTCTTTTATATGAGAGGAAACTGAGGACCAGAGAGTCTAACTGACTTCTCCAACATTATACAAATAGCCAGAATGTCTTCCTACTCTGGGACATTTTGCTTAGTAAGAATGCTCTTCCTCCCCACCTCTGTCTACTAATCTTCCTCAAGTCTCAACCCAAATCCCATCTTCTTTTGGAGGCCTTTCTTAGTTACCCCCTACACCGCTAATGCCTTTCCTTTGAGATTACCTTCCTTTTTTTGTCTGGATATATTTTGTGTGTACATAGTCTATTGTACTCCCCCACCCCAAGTGTCCTAAATGCCTTCAGTAAGGGGGCAATGTGGTTGCTTTTCTCTGTGCCCAGTGCCTAGAACATAGCAAGAACTTAATAAATGTTGACTGACTGACTCTGAATCCAGTGTTCTTTCCAGGGTATTACTTTCCTTGTCCAATCTCTCCAGCTTACAGTTATTACCCTTGAAGTGCTATGCCCCTTCCCAAATGCAATTCATCCTGATTACCTCTGGACTTAGACCATTGTCCACATTTAGTCATGGGCCAAGAGATTAGCACTGATGGATTAACTAACTCAATGGGTAGCCCATGCAACTGCATGTCATGATTTCAGTGATATTCACTTACTGAATGGCTAGAGCTATGAATATGCAATATGTTCAACAGTTTCTCCAAATCTATTACCTCTGAGATTGTGATATTTAATTATTCAATCTTGGCTTTGTGGCTTCCTATTGCCTCTCTAGGATAAAATATAAACTCTTATTTAGGAACTACATAACCTGAAGCTAAGCTATCTGTCCAGCCTCCTTGGACATTATTCCCAGACTCTGTGGTCCACTCCATGTCTCTCAATCACAATATTTTACCTCTGGCCTCCAAGTCTTTGCAGTGTCTATCTCCAAAGCCTAAAATGCGTTCTCCCTTTACCTCTACCTTATAGAGTCGATGTTTTCCTTTGATATGCAGCTAACTCATCTTCTTCAAGGAGACTTTCCTGATCTCTCCTATCCACCCCCAAAATGACTAATACCCTCCTCTCAAACTACCTTGTATTTAATCACTTTGTATATATTTGCATTTATTAACTTTATATTTTTGTTAAATGCATTTTAAAATGGACTAGTCTCCAGTAGAATATAAGCTCATTTAACGTAGACATTGTTTCATTCTTCACACTTGAATTTCCAGAACCTAGCACAGTCCCTAGCACATAGAAAGCCCTTACTGAATAGATGTTGACTGAGTGCAGTTGAAAGTATCTTTAACAGCAGATGCTGGGACACAATGCCTTTGGATCTCCTAATTTGGGACCTCTTGAACTCTCGACTCTAACAACAAATTAATAACAGGATATTTTCACTTGGATTACTTAAAATAAGTGAGCCATTTATGGGATTTTCATTTTCTCAGATAGAGGAAAAAAAAAAGCCCTGTCCTTGAATCTCATAATATTTTATTTTATTGCTCCCACCATCTGGGGCCATACTTCTTTATGAAGCCAGAGCACAGGATCTCCTAGAAGACCAGAGGGCTATGAGCATGTATATAAATTAAATAAGATGGTGACCAATATATATGTATCAAATTTGCATACAATAGTCCACTTGTAACATAATTTGTCACTGTCTCTTTTTAAAACATTTTATTTTTCTCAAGTCATCCTCTTACTGAGCAGGTGGACCTCAAAGGATAAGCAGGTATTAGACAACCCTCTTATTGATGGTTTTTGGGTGCTGACATGATAACGTGGTGGTTGGAGTTAGAAGATGCCTACTCTGCTTATGGGGCAGTTAGGTGGCACAGTGGATAGAGTGCTGATCCTGGAGATCAGAAGACTTATCTTCCTGAGTTCAAATCTGGCTGCAAGTCACTTAGCTCTGTTTGCCTCAGTTTTCTTATCTATGAAATGAGTTGAAGAAGGAAATGGCAAACCACTTCAGTATCTTTGCCAAGAAAATCCCCAAGTGGGGTCATGAATATTGGGGCACAACAGGAGAATGACTGAACAAATCTCTGCTTATGTTATCCTAAGGCAGTCTGGTAACCTCTCTGCCCTCAAGCCATCTCTAGGTTGCCCTAGGACTTTGTCCCACACTCTGCCCTCAGCAGCAATTCTACCCTTCCTCACACTTTTTCTTGGCTGTCATGTCTGAAAGCCTGGGTCCCACCAACCTCAGCTTATTCTGGGCTTCAGTATTTCTGAAAATTTAGTATTTTAGTATTTCTGAAATTTGCACAGTACCTTGATGGTTACGACCATCCTCAGTTATCTGTCTTTGTTTTCATCTTCTGCATAAGACTTTAAAAAATCTGAGGTGGCTCATGGCCTCACTGGGTGGCCACAAGTGGCCCCTTAAGATAGTTCATTTTTTTCCTCTACAAGATCATTGTGATTTTATCTTCCAAATTTAATTCAAATCATTCAAGTCTCCCCTCCTTCTGGACCTGACTTCCCTTGTAGAATCTGAGGCATAGGATCCTAGCGATTCTTACTCTGAACTCTTTGACATACACTTCCAAAACATAGGGTATATTTCAGACTCTGCTTGGTGTGAGTCACCTTAATTATAAGGAACTCTAAGATGGTATGGTAATTTCTTCATATAATGACTAGGTAGATAGAAAGATAGATAGAGCATTGATTAACTGCTTACTATGTGCTAAACACTGTGCTAAGCCCTGCAAATTCAAATAAAACAAATAGAACAATCCCCAACCTCAAAGAGTTTCAAGTCTGATGAAGGAAGATACCACATAAAGGAGATCTGGGACAAGTGAGAGAGAGGGTATCACATGGAATCAAACTGAGGAGAATGCAGAAAGTATTATGCAGGTACCTGGCAAGAGAAGGCAAAAGGTTCGCCAATCAGACACTGGGGGAGCAATGAGGGAGGGGGAGTATAAACATTTGGGCTACCTAGTGGTCATCTGGAAACCAAACTTCTCTTGTCTTTTCACCATCCTATTCTTAGTCCCTTCCTCTTCCTTTCCTAGAACTCCCTCTTGTCTCTTCTTTTCCCTGGTTCCAGCCTTCTCCTCCTCCTCTTCCCTTAGCCAGTGACCTCTTCCCAGTCATATCCATCCCCTTTCCCTCTTCATTTCCTCATCCTCATCTTTATTCCCATTTTTTTCCTTCCTCCTCCTTCCCTTTCCTTTCCCCTTCTTCTACGTCTTTCCCTCTGGTTTCCATGGATTCCCATTTCTACTGCCAGCCTTTTCCTCTGTACATCTAAATTTGGGCCTTTCTAGAAAAATGGACCCTGAAAAATTCATCAGAATGAGACTGTACTATGTCCATTCAACACAGAATTGCTTTAGTATGATACTTTTTCAATTATAACTAAGGTCACAGAATGGAACTCTGTAGGGAGAAGGGATTCAACTGAAAGCCACAGTAATTAAAGAGGAAGAGGCATGAGATTTCATTAATAGATGAGTATTGGACTGTTTTTCACAGAGATTCCCTTAGGAACCTGGTGCAGTAGTCAGAAATCTGGCGGATGTTGGATTCGTCCATGTGGAATGCCTTTGTTCTCTTTTTGGCAAGGCTGCTTCCCAGGAACGGAATTCAATTTTCTCGTTGCTGGTTCAAAATCTGAGCTGTCCAAAAGTGTAACGGCAGCTCTGGAGAGGTGATAGGCTCCTCTTCATTAAATGTCTTGAAGCAGAGGGGTGTGATCATTTGTCAGTTACCCTTTAGTACATATTGTTTTTGGGCAGGGGCTCACTTGAGGTCTGGGAACTTGTTTTCTGTTTCTTTTTTAAAATAATTATTTCAGTGTAATTGATTTCTATTGTAGTTCTATCTATTTTATTTTGTATAGAACATACACCTTTCTCACCTATTTATAGGAAACATAAAAACAAGTATATCTTGAAAGAATTTAAGAATATCATGAAGGACCAAGCTGTATCAATCGATGCAGCGAATTTTTTTTAATCCATAAGGCAAAGAAAATAGAGACATCAGGGTGGAAAATTGTATTGTAAAGAAAAATTATAATAACAGTTTTGCATCAATTGACATGATTGGTCCTTCTAGTATTTAAAACATTGTCCTGAAGTAGGGTCCAGAGTTTTATCACACAATGCAAGGGGTCCATAACACACAAAAAAGTTAAGAACCTATGTCTTAGTGTAGTAGTAATTAATAATTATTACTCTGCGTATAGCACTTTAATTCTTGCAAGACACTTAGGTGTGTTCATTTGATCTTCAAAACAATCCTGTTAAATAGGTTCCATTATCAACCCACTTAACAGATGAGGAAACTGAGTCAATGATTAAGTAACCTGCCCAGGGGAATCTAGCTGGTAAAGTTCTCTATCTTGCTGATCTGTTTTTACTGATTTTCTATCTTTTACATCAGAGTGCTTTTCTGTATTTATATAACAATTCCCTCACTCTCTCTCTCTCTTCCTTTTCCTCTCCATATATATGTATGTGTATGTCTATATGTTTGTAATATGTGCGTTTCTATATATACATGTGTATATGTATATATAAAATATATGAATACAAAGTAATTTTGGTGGAGTCACTATCAAGTGTGTGTGAGTTTGGGAAAAGACAAAGGGAAAAGATGTGGAATTTAGGAAAATATAGAACCTCTGCAAATATTAGAAACTCCTTAGTTGTACTTGTATGTCTTTGTGGTGTGTGTGTGTGTGTGTGTGTGTGTGTGTGTGTTTGTGTGTGTGTGTGTGTGTGTGTGCATAGGGATGGAAAATGTTGCTAAGAACATTCAGAGTCTGAAACAGGTCAGATAAAACCCCTACCTTCAGGCCTGACCTGTTCCACTCTAGAGGTAGCTTTGAAATGCTAACATGGTTCCTAGTTCAGCTTTATTCATCCCCATTAAGATGAAGGCTGTACACTGGCAGCAGCCAGGTCTGGGTTTGGTGAGTGACTTTGCTACAGATTAACTGTATTGATCTCTGGATATTGGCTTGCCTCCCCACTCATCCTTCCCTGTTGGATTATATCGTCTTTCTGAGCCATAACTGCTCCTTATCCTTTGCCTTGAAATAAACAAACATCCTTCCAATGTGTATGCATGGAACACATTACTGAGAACGAGTCTGATCCCATAAAGTTAGGCTCAGTGACTACCTTGCCTGCAGTGCCTAGAATTTAGGATCTCTTCCTCTCCATCCAATACATTTCAGCATCACTTCACAACTAAAAACCTTACAAAGTTGTCTTCAAAACTGAACAGATTGAGTGGCCAGGTGGGGAAGCTCAGATGTAGAAAGCAATGAAATTTGCTGATAGAAACCCAAATCTGCTGCTTGTGGACACTGTGAGTAGAAGTCAGGAGCCCTGGGTGGGAATTCTGGTTCTGCCACCGATCTGTGTGTCACCTCAGGCATGACACCACAACTATCTGGGACTTGGTTTTCTTACCTGTAAAATGAGACAGTTCAATGCAAACTTGGTGTTCTCCAAACACTTTATATTCTCACTCATTACCGAGGACTTCCCAAAGAGCTTTTGTCAACATGGTTATATTTATTGATGTTTATCGCATTAGAAATTAAAGTAGTATTATTATGGAAACTTTGATTCTGTGAACTTCTTGAAAGGATCTTGGGGACCCCAGACAATACTTTGAGAACCAGAGGTCTATATTATACGAACCTAGATGCAGAACCAAAGGGGCCTCAGAAACTATCCAGTCTAGATTCTTCTTTTTACAATGAAGATACTGAGGCCCAGATAGGGCTAAGTGACTTGACCAAGGTAACACTGATGGTAAAGAGAAGGGTCTGGATTTGAACTCTGAGACTTTCTGACTCCTAATCTGGTGTTCTTCTAATGCTACTTACTAAGTTCCTAAGATCATATATTTTACATTTCATTCAGTCATTCAGTTAATAAAAAATTATTAGGCACTTATGGTGTGCCAGATGCAATCCCTGCCCTCAAGGACTTTGCTGTCTAATGGGGAAGACAACATTCAAATAACAGTGTACAAACAAGCTATACACTGGATAAACAGGAGAAAAGCAATAGAGAAAAGGAATTATTTAGAATTACTAGAAACTGGGAAAGTTGGGACTTGAAGGTAGGAAGACCCCTCAGACATCATCTTATGGGGTAGTGGTTATAACACTGGTTTGGAGTCAAAGGGCTGGAGTTTGAATCCTGGCTTTGTTTTTATTAGCTGTATGACTTTGGTCAAGTCATTTCACCCTTCTAAGGGCCAGTTTTCTTATCTGTAAAATGAGAGGGGACTGGCTTAAGTGGCATCTGATGTCCTCTCTCAGCTCTAAATTCGTGACTGAATACAGCATCATCCCTTCTCCTAGTTTTTATAATTGTGGAGTCCCATGATGTAACACTGTCTGAATCACAATCAGATATTAGCCAAATTTATATTTTGAATCTGTCTATTAATGACAAAGGAGTTTGGGGATCATCAGGGCTACAAAATCCCAGTTCTAACTTTGGCTCCTCCCTGGAGACCTGTGACTGGGAGGAAAATCAACAAGGGTCTGGTGTTGCTTTGGGTCCTCACAGTCATAAGAAAAGAAGCTGAGCTCTTAGTATCCAGGGAAATAATTAGTTATTTGGGGATGAAGGGGGAAGTCTGTACCCAGTGACCCACAACACTTAATTTTCTGAAGCAATTACTAAGAACAAGTTCACAATTAACAGTGAAAATTAAAATGTCCTGATTCACAGGACCTTTTTCTCCTTGAGAAAAAAAAAAGAATACAGCATGTCATTTTAATTCTTGTTATGAGATCTAACAAGTGCTTGGAGACAGTATGGGACTGGGGAAAGAACGCTGGATTTGGAGGCTCTGGGTTCAATTCCCAGCTGTTGCATTTACTACCTGTGGGAGCTTGGGAAAGCCATGAAGTGGAAACATCTTCTGTATTGTCAAAATTTGCTCCTTGTATATGTTAAGGAATTTGTATGTCTCCTTCCCAAAATTATGTTTCCATAATAAAAAAGAGCATTGGATTTAGAGTCAGGGTACTTGAGTTTGAATCCTTGCACCAACTTCCTTGAAGAGTCAGTTGAATCTTACCTTCTGCAAATGGCCATTGCCAGTTTCCACTCTCCTTTTTTTGAGCCCCATTCCCATATACACACTGTTAGTGCCTTCTCTCTGAGAGGATCTCTCATTTTCATGACGTATTTTTGGATATTTTGTACCCACACAGTTATATGTGCATTTCCACAATTAGAATGTAAGTTTCCTGAGGGCTGAGACTGTGTTTTCATCTTTCTTTGTATCCCCAGCACTTAGCATGGTACCTGCCTGGAGCACAGTAAGGACATATAAAGAGACACAAGTTTATGAAGTTCCTTCTATGTGCATTCTATAAGCGCTTGTTGTCTAACTTTGCAACTCATTCTCTGTATAACCTCAGGCAAGTCATAACCTCCTTTGGTCTCAGTTTCCTCCTTTGGACTAGAGGACCTCTAATTTCCTAGCCATCTTGAAGTCTATGATCAGCTCCAGCTGATCTGGCACAGGCCTGGATGCAAGCATTAGGGAATGCTCAGGACCTAAAAAGTTACCAGAATCCGAGGCAAAGAGAGCAGTCAGCAGCTGTAACAAAAACTGAGCCATGAATTTTTGAGAAATTGAAAAAGAGAAAATGTCAGTCAGTAAACACTTATTAAGCTCTTACTGTATGCCAGGCACAGTGCTAAGTGATAGTGATACATAGAACAAAACCAGTGTTCTCAAAAAGCTCACTTTCTAATGGGGGAGGCAACTGCTAAATAACTAGGTACAGATTCACACTGGCCATACTCTAGATGGAAGGCAGTCTTAAAGGAGAAGACACTAACAGTTAGGTAGTAGAGTGAAGGTAGTATAGAGGGGGTAGTGAAGACTTGGAAAGGCCTTCTGCACAAGGTAAGATTTGAGCTGATTCTGGAGAAAGACAGGAAAAATAAGAGGTGGAGCTGAAAGGGTAGAAAGCTTCCACAAATTGGGGCCAGCCATGCAAAGGCATGAAGATCGGAGATAAGGAATGACAAGCAGGCTAGTGTAGGTGGCTCCTAGATTAAGTAGAAGGCAATTAAGTGTTAGAAGAGTGAACAGGGAGGAAAGAATCAGATGCCAAATAGAGGATTTTATAGGTGATCCTGGAAGTAAGAGGGAGACACTGGAGTTTCTTGATTAAGGGCTGAGGGTGATGGAGGGTAACATGGTTAAATATAGAGAAATCACTTTGGCAACTAAGTGGAAGTTGGATTGCAATGTGGAGAGACCTGAGGCAGGGAGACCATCCAGAAGGCCTGGCAATAGTCCAGGTGAGAGGTACTGAGCTTCTTAACTATGGTGGCTGCTGAGTGAGTGGAGAGAAGGGAGAAAAAAGGAGAGATTGTGTGAAGGTCGGATTGACAAGATTTGGTAACACATTAGGCATGTGGGGTGAGCCAGTTGTTGAGGATATCACCAACATTGTACATTTGGTGAATTAGGTAGATTTTTGAATAACTGTTAAAGGAATAATAGGCCAAAGGAGAAATTGTGTTGTCTAACAAGGAGAGGGAAAGCAGGAGTGTACTAGTACCAGCTTAAGCCAATTGTAAAATTGTCAAGGCGAGCACTTACATCTTAGAGACTGAGAATTGTGACAAATCAGGTATCAATTTATTGTTTTTATTAACTGGACATATTTACCCCTCATATCTTCTTCTAAACTTAAGAAAGTGAAGGAGAAAATAATATACAGATTAAACAAAGTCTACTGTTTGCTTCCCCCATCCCCACCCCATAAAGCTGGTTGTTAAACATTTAAACATATTCCTTGTTGGAAGGGTGTTAGAAATCCTTCAAGCTCATGGGTAAATGGGAATGCCACTCCCCTCCATTCCATCACCTCTTTATATGTTGTCTTTCCTCATTAGAATGAAAGCTTCTTGTCTTAAAAAATATTTTATTTTCCCCAGTTACATGTAAACACAATTTTTAACTTTCATTTAAAACATTTTTTGAGTTCCAAATTTTCTTTCTCCCTCCTGCATCTCACCCCTCCCTGAAATAGTAAGCCATTTGATAGAAGTTATACATGATCAATAATGCAAAACATTATACCAGTCATGTTATGAAAAAAGATAAAGACCCAAAGGGGGAAAAACATGAAAAAAATACAGAAAGTGAAAAGGAGTATGCTTCAATTTGCATTCTGACTCCCTTAGTTCTTTGTCTGGATGTATACGGCATTTTCATCATGAGTCCTTTGGAATTGTCTTGGATCACTGTATTGCTGAGAATAGCTAAGTTATTCACAGCTAATCATCCTATAGTATTGTTGTTACTGTGTACAATGATAATCTCCTGACTGTGCTCACTTCATTTTGCATCAGTTTATATAAGTCTTTTCAAGTTTTTCTGAAATCTGCCTACTCACCATTCTCATAGTGCAGTAATAGAATATAAGCGTTTTAAGTAAGGAATTGTCTTGCTTGCTTATATTTGTACCTCTAGCATTCAGCACAGGGCTTGACATATAGGAAACACAATAAATGTTCTATTTATCTTGCTATCCATCTCTAGCATCTGTCTACCCATTTTTTCAACCACTTATCTAACAATTTATCTGAATTTCTCTGTTCTATCTATCCTTCCTTCCATCCATCCATCTATTCATCCATCTATTCATCCACTCACACATCCATCTGTCTCTGTTTATCTATCTTTTTTTCCTTCCATCCATCTATCTATTCATTCACCTACCCATCTGTCCATCTGTCTATCTATCGCTTCACTAAAACATGAAAACAATAACATAGATGAGACATCTGTGGATTCGTCTGAAAGCTGGCTATAATATAAGTGCAACACAACATGATGGCTTGAGGCATATTGAATAGATGACCAGCCTTGAAGTCATGAAGAGCTGAGATCACCTCCTGCCTCTCCCACTAGCTCTTTGGCTCTGCTTAGTTCCTCAGGCCCCCAGGTAACTCTTTCAGACTATCAATTACAAATGAATTGTCTTTCTGCATTTGTGGAAGCACTTCTGATGAAACTACAGATCCAGACCTATAAATTCTTACAATTATATAAAGTTTTCATGTGTAAATACAATAAAGGAAACATAAAATATTGTGATGTTTAAAAAATTTGAGAGGCACAGTTTCTGGGTAATTAGTCATTTTATTAATAAAAGAGGGCAGTGGAACTCTCAAATGCCAAAGATCCCTCATGGAACTCAGTCAATTCTTATATGCCCTTGGAAAAGTGGGTGTTCTTGAGGGTGGCAATCAATCCTAATTAGTTAACAATTAATGAGAAAATGAATATTACAATGAGAAGTAAGCTATATTACAAGGAAGGTCTTAAGGTATCCAACTCTTAATCAAGGAGACTTATCAATTACCTTATCACCTGTCTGACAAAAGGGAGAATCCACATTTTCCCAGACGTGTCTGAGTAAACACAAGGAGCAAAAATCTACCCATTCACTTAAACTTAGAATTCCTTTAATGTCTTTTATTAAATCATAGTCTGGCTAAGTCTTTGCCCAAGATTTACCACACTGGTTAGTTTCTTGATGAGGAAGTAGAAAAATGGAAAAATCTTGGTCCTAATTCAATAATTAGTTATTAAGTACGAGAGAAATAATCAATTCTCCCAGGATCTTGTGAAATATATTCCCACTTTCGAACTTCTACACTACAGTTCATTTAACACCTTGCTTGGCAATCTTGGAGCAGCCTGACAAAGTGCATCAGAATTCTGACCTGCCCAGTTTGGTCCCTGGGAGTAACTTAGTCCCTGGAAGTTACAGTCTCCTAGAGACTCTAATTTACCGCATTCCTATCTGCAAATACATGTCTAGTTCAGCTGAGCTGGCCTCTTTGCCCTGCAAAGTAGAAAAGAAATCTGGCTTCAGTCATTTGACATCTTCTGAGGAAGAGGCAATATGGTTTAAATAGTATGTTTGATGGCTGGCAGCAACTGTGGTTTTGTTTAGAAGGCTATGTTTACATCGTTTGTATCTCTTCAAAGCCATCAAGACAATAATTTTGATGGTATTGGGCCAATCAATTCAGTCAATTACTGAGCTTGTCAATCAACGCATGTTGACGAATTTTTTAGAAATAAAAACTTCTTCTGCTCTCCCTTCTACACAGGGGTAAAGGGAATATGTAAGTGGATCACTGCATATTTCATCAGACTTAGTTGACATGTTTTGTTGAACTGCTCTTTTTTCATTCTTTTTTATTTGTGTAAAGAATAGCTCTTGGATATATTCAAAATCAAGGTGAAATAAAAACAAGTGATATCAATGGAAACAAAATAAAAGCCAACATTTACATATACAATAAGATTTACAGAATGTTTTATATGTATTATTACCCTATGTGTTCCTTACATCCACTATGCAAAGTAAGTTGATATTATGGGTATTATTATCCTCAGTTAATAGATGATGCAACTGAGGGACAAAGAAGCTATGACTTAGTCATGGGCATATAGCTCTTACAAATCAGAGGAGAGATTTGAACCCAGTCCACTCCTGACTACTGGTCCAGCACTCTTTCTATTCAACCTTGTTTCCTTTCACTAAAACTGCCAATTTCTTGACAGAATTATCCCCAATTAAAGTGTCTATAGACATGACTTCTCCCTTTCTTCTAATTAATCAAACATGGAAGATGGGAGGAATATAGTGAAATTATTTTTTGTTGTCATGTAGACAAAATCTACTTCAGTGACTAATTTACATTTTCCAAATTATGACCAGAAGATATCTTTTATCATGAAATGAATGAAATGAAATGAACGAATGAATAAGTATTTCCTATGTGATTACCATAACAAGCCTCAGCACATGTGGTATGCATAGAAAAGGCCAAATCCTCCCAACCCCCAAAAAGACCTCACACTTTAATTGGATAATTGTTTTTTTAAATTAGCTACAGGTCAGTTGCAAAGACCCAAAAATCCTAAAGCATTTCAGCAATGTGGATGCCAGGACCTTAGACTACATAGACAGTTAGGATGAGTATGGAAGGGGGAAACTGTAAAGCAAAGAGGCAAAACTGATGATATGTCCTGGACAGTTGGTAATGCCTGGTGGTCCTCCATCTCTGGAAGCTAGGTGGCACTGATCCTGGAGTCGGAAGACCTGAGCTTAAATTTGTCCTTGGTCACTTACTAGCTGTGTGATCTTGAACAAGTCACTTAACTTGTTTGCCTCAGTTTCCTCATCTGTAAAATGGGATAATTGATAGCACCTGTCTCCTAGAGTTGTTGTGAGGATCAAATGAGATAATAATTGGAAAGCGCAGTGTCTAGTACATGGTAAATACGATATAGATGTTAGTTATTTAATTATCAGAAGGAACAGAATTGTTGTCTCCTCCCTCATCAAGCTTTGTGAGGAGTCAAACAGTTTGGGTAAAGTAGGGTAAAGACAAGGTGTCCCCAGGGTGGTGGCTTTTCCCACTTGCTAGACCTGTGCTGGGATGGTCTGGGGCTCGAAGAAGGTATGAGAGGGTAAAGAAAGGGCAGTAGGATGGTCCTTGCATTGTCACTTGTTCCAGTTGGCATCCAGCTGTCCAGTCTGACTTTGATGACTAACTCTGTCCTCTGCATCAGCACCTAATGCTGTGAGGAAAAAAAACAGTGATTGGAGAGGAGATAGGGAAGGGCAGAATATGAGGGTAGAGGAAGTCCTAGGGGTTGAAGGTCACACTGGCCTTACTCACTGAGCATGTTGAGAAGGCTCCCTGTATGACTCAGATAGATCAGTCCCACTGACAGCAGATGGCCAAAAGGGATAATCATAAAATGCTGGGAAGGTAGCTCATGCATGTATTAATGGAGACTTTTTGAATGAGGTACCCATCTGCAAAAGTCTGCTAGAACAATCTGGCATCTCTCCAGTTCCAAAACATAAAGGAGCTTGGTGAAGGGTAGGGGGGAGAATGGCAGACATGGGGATAATTTTAGACTCATGTTAGAAGAGGAAAAGACTTTAAAGACAATATATTCTGACCCCTTCATTTCACAGATGAGCAAACTGAGACCTAATAAGGCTGGATCGAACTAACATTGTGCTGTAAGGTTTGGAAAGCACTTCATACTTATTAATCAATCAACATCTATTAAGCACCTACTATATGCCAAGCACTGTGCTAAGCCTGGGAATACAAAAAGAGGCAAAATATAGTCCCTGGTTTCAAGCAGCTTACAATCTAATGGCTCTTTTGAGTCTCAGCAAAATAGGTTGCAGTGGCATTGTATTTCTTGTGTTACATATGAGGGAACAGCAGCTGGCATTAAGGGATTTGATCATAGCCACATAGAAGCAGAATTCAAATCCAATTCTCTCTGGACTAAGTATGATTTTACGTTCAGGTACTGCTGCATTTACATACCATCTTAGGTGACTACTGGAAGTTGGAATTTTATTTTGGAAGGGCTTTTTTGAGGGAAAATGGGGATCCCTGGTACAAAACAGCCTCTGACACTGTTGCCGCATCCACAGCAGTAGCAGTTATAAATTTATGGGACTGCATGTTCTCTCCAGAGCTTGGGGAACAGATTTTCCTTATATTTACTGAGTCATTTACTGGGAAACCCTTTTATTATGGTACATTGATGATTCCAGGGGGTGTCGGAGCCAGCTAGAAGGGTTCTTAAGAGTCATGTTTTCAGTATGAACATTTTTCCTCTCCAATTAGAATGTAAGATCTCTGAGGGAAAGGGATATATTTTTTTGTTTTTATCTTCATCTCTAGCAGAGTGCCTGGCACACAGTAGGCATTTAATTAATGTTTGTGATTGACTGATCACACAGCTACTTACTGACAAAGCCATTAGAATGCAGTCTAATGACTCCTATTCCAATATTCTCCTATTTTTTCCTGTTTCTCTAAAGGGAAATGCCAGTGAATGAATCTTCATTGATCAGTTTCAAGACACCTTTTATCCTGGACTTATTTCCTGACAAGGGGATGAGATGGTCAGGAAGTGTCTGGAGAGATTGATGTGAAAGTTTACTTATCAGAGATAGGGCATCCAGGGGTGGAGTACAAGGTACCAATGAGATAGAGGGGAAAATGATAGGTAAGTCCCTAATGGAAAAAAACCCCATGATCTCTGTTAACTGTCACTATTTTGTACAGTACACGTTGCCCGGTCAATGATGGAAGAGATATTCATTTAAAAGAAAATACTTTCAAACCTCTTCCATTGCTGACACATACAAAAAATATACAACCTTCTATCTAGTGCTCAATCAAATTTCATTAACCTCCATTCAGAATCATGGAAGATACAGTATATTCACCAGAAAAGATTTGTTACTTACCATTCTGTTTCAAGATGGTACAATAACCCACAATGGAAGCACAAAGTATTTGTTAAAGCTTATTCTTTCATTAAAAACAAACAACCCCCCCCCCCCAGCCAACTCCTTTGAATTTTATTTTGGAATGGAGATAAGAAGCAACACAGTATGGTGGACAGGATAACCTTGGAGTCAAGAAGAACTGTATTCAAGGCCTGCCTAGGAAACATTCTAACTGTATGATCACAAATAAGTTACATAGCTTCTTACCAGGAAATTCTCTAAAACAATAAATTAGAGAGAATAAGCCATCCTCTTTGGTGGGGAGGGGAGAGACAGACAGATGAAGAGGTAGACAGAGAGAAAGAGAGGAAGAGAGGTAGAAAGAGAATGAGAAAGAGAGGTGAATCAGAGACAGAGCGGAAAGGACCTTAAAAGTTATTAAATCCAAACCAAAGCATGAATCATCACTCTACAACACCCTCAGCAAGAGAACATATAGTAATCATGTTGTCTTTCATTTTTCCATTGAAGGCAGTAAGATAACAAGAGAAAAGTCATCTTTGACTTGGGATAAGTCTGATAAAAGTCTTTCTTCCATCAATGGGGAAAAGATTGGATTTCTAATTAATTATATAATTCCTGAGTCATCAACTACTTTTTGAGATATCTCCACCAGGATGTTCCATAGTATCCCAAACTCAGCATATTGAAAGTGACATGTTAAGTGAGTTAAGTGAGTTCTGGTCACTCGAGTTTACAACCTCTGAGTCATTTCTGACTCTTTCCTTTCCTTTCCTTTATCAAATCAGTTTCTTGGTCTTGGTTACTTTTCATCTGATCTGATCTGATCTGATCAGATCTGAACCTCTCTGTCTGTCTGTCTATCTGTCTGTCTGTCTGTCTGTCTCTCTCTCTCCCTCTCTCTCTCTCTGTCTGTCTCTCTCTTCCCCTTCTTCTCAACAAGAACATAGGGCTACCTTAATATATATACTCACCTGGACTATAAAATGGTCCCCTAATTGGTCTCCCTTAATTCAACCTTTCTCCTGTCTAACCCATCATCCATACAGCTGCCAAAATGCTATTTTTAAATTTCTATGTCATCTTTCCCTTGCTCAAGAAGTTTCAGTGGATCCCTATTGCCATCAAGATAAAACACAAACTCTTCTGATAAATAAAATCCTTCAAAATTTGCTGTGGCTCAAGACTCCTTCCACATCATCCCCACCACCACTAGGAGACCCATTCCATACACTCTGTTTTGGCCAAAATGGCTTACTTGGTCTTCATCATAGACAATTTTGTCTTCTCACAAACTATTTCATGCCTGGAATACTGTCCCATCTCATGTCCACATGTTAGAATCCCTACTTCTCTAATTCAATTGAACCTAGTTGAAAAAATTCCTAAGTCATTCCCTTAGTATTATACCAAGGAAAGTGAAGGAAAGGAAGAAGTCAAGAATCACTCAGAGATTGTAAACTTGAGTAACTACAAGGATGGTGACTTGCTTAACAGATAAGTTATTTTCAACATGTTGAGTTTGGGACACACATGGGACATCCTGGTGGAGACATTTCAAAAAGTAGTTGATGACTCAGGAGCTAAATAATTACTTAGAAATCCAGACTTTTCCCCATTAGTGGCAGAATGACATTTATCAGACATATCCCAAAGCAAAAGCCCAAATTAAGCTGGCTTTTCTCCTGCCATCTTACTGCCTTCAATGGAAAATGAAAAGATAACATGACTACGAGATGTTCCCTTGTTGGGGGTGTTGTAGAATGATGATTCATGCTTTGGTTTGGATTTAATCACCTTTAAATTAAGGTCCTTTCAAAGCTGTTTTTATGATTTACTTCTCTTTCTTTGGTTCTCCTCCAGGTGGAGATCTCTCAAAAAGCACCTGGTGACCCAGGGGTCACATAATTAGTGAGCAGATAGGAACGACCTTTAGGATGTACTTGTTGAAGTATTTGGAATTCCCAAGTGATGAGGCATGCCAGTGTTTTTAAATAAAATAAGGAAACACTTTCCAAAATCAAAAGGCAATTATTTTCAAGTTATTCATTTGGGGGGTTAATGATACCTCCCTTTCCTTCTGTTTGATTAACACGAGTATAGATACGAAAATCCATTCAGTGAATGTCTGCTACCCACATCTGAAGGAACGGGAGGACTTTATTTTTGCCACATCCCTTATATTCTCTTTCCTCTCTGCATAGTACTGACCAAAGAGCACATTCCTCACAAGGGGGCGCTGTGGGAATACAAATTTTATTTAAAAGCATAACTTTTAACTAAATAGCAACATTAGTGTAAACGATAAATGTAAGAAGTCTTGAAGTCTGGAAAAATGAGTTGAATTTATGAGAAATATATTGATCTCTAAGTACTTCATCTGTTGAAAAATATATTTTAAAGGCCAGAATCTTCCTCTCAATACTGTTCAGGAAATAAGTAATAAAATCTCTTTTTGGACTCATTGTTTCTAAAGTTTATAAGGAAAACAGTTGAAAAGACCTATATCTCAAACATTTATACACACACACACACACACACACACACACACACACACACACACACACACACACACACACACACACACACCCTGTGTGAACATGCATTCATTTTCATTATAATTTAGATTTCACCCATATTACATCTTCTTCTGTAGATCCATTGTTTCCTGTGTTATTACTATATTTAGCCCAGAGAATTTGTCCTTGATTCTCAGAAATTATGGCTGTCTTATTTAAGGAAATGTATACAATCACACACTTAAAGCCCTTTAGCATTTCAGAATTGGAAGGTACCGTAGAGGCCAGCTAGTCTAGCCCATTTTTTAAAAACAAGAATCCCCTCTAGAATGGACCTATTTCATGCTTCTAGGGAAGAGGGGACCACTGCCTTCCTAGGCAAGCCATATTTGGATAGCTCTAATTGTTAGGTCTTATTTTTAAAGCCAGGCATAACTGGGTTCAAATCTTGCCTCTGATTATGTGTGACTCTAAACAAGTCACTTAACTTACACAAGTCTTAGTTTCCTCATCTGAAAATGAAGGAATTAGGCAAGATGGCATGTGAGGTTCCTTTTAACTCTTTATCCATCCTCCTAATGTACCTTTTTAAAACTCATTTTTATGCCATCTAGGGACAAGTAGATGAAGACTAACCCCTCTTCTATACAGCAATCTTTCTAATACTTGAAAATTATCTTTCTTGAGGTTTCAGAGTAATTAATGCTTGTTCTTTTCAAGTTCTTTCCAAAGACTCTTGAATTATTCCTTTAATACCATTTTTGCTGTTCTAAGAGCTAACAATTATGACTCAGTTTATAATAGAATTACTACCTACCACTATAATACTTAGTGTGTTGACCACTGAGGGATGTAGGTGTTAGAGAGGAGTGGTATGACATAAAGCAAACAAACAAAATAGCTTTAGTTAGGGTAGACAAAATGACTCTGAAAGAGAGAATGAGGCTGAGGACTCTGTGCAGCTCTCCCTCATTTCAATCCAATTCACACACAAGTCAAGACAAGACCCTGCCATGTCACTGGTTCTCTTTAAAATGGAGGACAAACAACAACCAGTATTTATACAGCACCCATAATTCCTTGGAGAAGATAATTAGCATCCTCAGGGTTCATTGGGCATATCTCAATTTATGCTTTGATGGCAAATGTTACAGGGAACATAAACAGGTTAATTATTTTCTCCTAAGAAGAAGCACAAACTTCAGAAGTGTAAGAAGAAGGGAAAGGTTTCTTCCTCTGTAAAATCAGACTATTATAGTAGATTACCTGTAAGTTTCCTTCCAACTCTCACATTCCATGATTCTTTAGTATGAAAGTGATAGGAAAAAGATCTGAAGATCTTGATGCACTACAAGCTAAGCACGTGAATCACATGTTAGTGATATAAAATGCAAAAGTTATACTGAAATATAGAAATGTCCATTATCATCTACTTTTCTGAAGCTTTAGCATAGCCTTCCTTACATTTCCTCATTCAACTTTGAGCCTTGGAATATAAAAGAACTACGAGAAAAGACTAAAAAGATTTGGGTTATTTTGATTGAGGAAGAAAACAGTGAGGTGAGACTGAGTAAATTACCTTGCTTAGGTACTGCAGAGCAGTGAGAGTCTCCCACCAATCTAGCAATGAATCTTTTTAAGGTTCATAATGGGCTCATAAATGCCTGTCACCTGAGAACCACTCTTAAGGAAGGACAGGGGAGTTAGGAAGTGCTATATATTAGAATAAAAAGGACTGTGTTCTCCATTCTTAATCATATCAGGTCCTCTTCCTTTCTGCTAAATTGGTTTATAAATTTAAATGATACTATTTTTCTTATATACAAAATGAGTGTGTGTGTGTGTGTGTGTGTGTGTGTGTGTATGTGAGTATGGATTTCTACTAATGGGGACAAATTGAAGTCATTTATTCTCTTCTCCCAAGTGAAAATATATACATTTGTGAGACTTTATCCAGAACTAGTTCATAGTCACCAAGCAGTAAACCTGATCAGCCTTGATGGGAAGCAAATTTATGACCTTAGTTTATTATTACCATAATCTAACCCATAAATAGAAGTATTAATCCATTCAACAAACCCTCACTCACTCAGTAACAAAGAAAAAAATGGAGTGATGCTCCTCTCAAGGACCCTGCATTCTATTGGGATTAGGAGAGGAAAAGAAAATCAGCTGACATGTGGATTGTAATGTACTTCACACTAGGGAGTTTGATTGATCCAGGAATTTGTATTTTACAAATGATTTATAGGAAAAAAAATGAAGCTGCCTTCATTTTAAACACATTTTCTATATTTTCACACAAATGGTTCCTAGCCTTGAAGGGAAAACAAAATAAAACAATTTCTAAGCCCAAGCAAAATTACAAAACAAAACAATTTCTAAGCCTAAGTAAGAATCAAACTGTGTTTTTTAGTTTTACAGTTGTTTAGTCTTGATGACTTATGAGAATAATTGAGGTGTGGATTTTTTTTAAACTGGGGAGAAAATGTAGAATTGCTTAGATCTCACTTTTTCTCCTTCCTTTCTGTTGATTTAGAAAATTGTAGAACCCTAAAAATATAATGAATTTATCTTATTTGATTTGAGTGAGAAAGTATGGGGACCATGTCTCCTTTGATCTTCAAGGAACAACTAAGGAAAGCTGGACTTAGGGAAAGCTTCCACCAAAAAAAAAGCCTTCATAATTTTTATCGAGAGTGATTTTGGGACAGAATCTGATCTAGGGATCTAGATAAATCTTTGAGACTTACAGTTAAAAGCATTTGCTTTCTTTTTCCTCCTTTTAAATACAATTTATGTGTGTAATATTAACAGTGAATCTGGGGATTAGGTCTTATTAAACAACATGGTTTCTTAATATACAGGATGATCTTGAGGCAAACTGCTTGAGGATAGAGCATGACTTGGAACTTGTCAGTGTCTTAAATTCTATCTCATATACTCCCTAGTTGTAGGATCCTTTGCAAGTCAACCTTTCTGGGCCTCATTTTTCTAATCTGTGAAGTGAAAAGGTTCAACTAGATGACCTCTAACACCCCTTGTTGTTCTAAATCCTATAGTTTGATCATAGAATAGACATAGATTTTACACTGTTAGTTGGTTGAGGTAATACTAGAAAATCTCCAAAACCAACCCAATGAACCAATGCAGACTGGCTTCACAGGGCACAGATCAGAATGATAAATGGGTCTTGTAAGTAGTCTAGTCAGAGTTAAAGGTCTGGACCTTTCTTTGAAGAAATCCAGCAGATTTGGGGAGGAAAGGCTATCTAAGAATTCTGTGTAAAATACAAGCCAATTTATCATATCACATCAAATCTTCAAAGGCTTATATGTCAAATGATTTTCTGACATCAAGATCCAAGGCTTTCTGCAATAAACCTGTACTATTAGGACCACATAAATAGTCACATGACATGTAACAATCATCTCTGAACTTTCACCCAGGCTGGCCTCCATATCCCAAATGCTCTCTCTCCACCTTTCAGAACCCTTAGCTCCCTTCAAGGCTTAACTCCAGAGTCACATCCTTTAGAAAGCCTTTCCTTATTCCCCCAGTTATGTATACTTCTTGCTCCTTCACTCTTAATTACTTGGCATTTTTTTACTTTAAATATATTCTTTATTTTCTTATCCAGGTACATATTATTTACTCCCACTAAACTGTAAGCTTCCTGACATCAAAGACCATTTTCTTCTTTTTTGCACCTCAATTATTCTCAGAAGTTATCAAGATTCAACAACTGTAAACATAAAGAAGGCAATTTGAATCTTGCTTAGGTTAGAAATTGTTTTGTTTTGGAATCTTGCCTGGGCTTAGCAATTGTTTTGTTTTCCCTTCAAGACTAGGAACTTTTCTGTGAAAATATAGAAAATGTGTTTAAAATGAAAGCAGCTTCATTTTTTCCTGTAAATTATTTGCAAAATACAAATTCCTGTATCAACTCTAAATCCCGAATGCTTTTGGAGATTTTCTAGTGTTACCTCAACCAACTAACATTGTAAAGTCTATGTCTATTCTATGATCAAACTATAGAATTTTGAATAATAAGGGACCTTAGAGGTTATCTAGTTTAACCCTTTCACTTTACAGATTAGAAAAGTGAGGCCCATAAAGGTTAATTGATTTTCAAAGGGTCCCACAACTAGGGAGTATCTGAGGTAGAATTTAAGACATTGGCTAACTCCAAGTCCTCCTCTATCTTCTATGCTAAACAATTTGCCCAAAGATTTTTCTTCTTTTGTGTTTTTCTGTATCCATAGTTTCCAGCATATTTCCTTGGTCAAAGTCAAATAATAAATGTTTATTTAGTCACTAAGGCAGGCAATATAAACATTTATTAGGAGATTACTGTGTACCAGGCACTGTGCTAAGAATTGGAGATACAAAGAAAGGCAAAAGATAATCCCTTCTCTCAAGAAGTGCACAGTCTAGTGGGGGAGACAACACATGAACAGCTATGCTCATATTTTATTTCTATAGGAAAAAATGGAAATATTCAATGGAAGGAAGAAAATTAAGGGTGGTGGTAGAAAGACTTCTGTAGAAGGTAGAATTTAGCTGGGACTTGAAGGAATACAGGAGGCAGAGATGAGGAGGGAGAACATTTCTGACATGGAAGATGACAGCAAGTGAAAAATTCCTGACATATGGAGATGGAGGGTCTTGTTTGAGGAACAACCAGGAGGCCAGTGTCCCTGAATTGCAGAGTATATGAGTGGTGTGTATGTAAAGCAATGGTATCAAAGTCATGTAGACACAGTAGCTACTAATTTGTATGTAAGGACCCTTGCCAGCCACATATTGATTTGGAAAACTACATATTAACATTATCCATATTCTATTGCATTTTTATTTATCTTGTCAAATACTTTCCAATTAAATTTTAATTTGGTTCAGCAGCACTTGTAGACTGAGTGTTTGATTCCTCTGATGCTAGAAATGTTTGAGTGGGGCAGGTTATGAAAGATCACTTGCTCCTTTTTTTTTCTGTTAATTTCAATGACTAGGCAAACCTAGTTTGGCAGTCCAGCCAATAATCATAAGTTAGCCAAATCATGCTATCACCCATGAGGCTGATGTTATTTTTTACTTAAAAATTCTTTTAATCTAATTTACTGATGCCCTTTTATTTTTAAATCAATTTTTTTTTTGGCGGGGAGAACACACTTCTCTCCAGATTAGACCCTATAATAGAAAATGCTTAAGCAAAAGCACTGTATAAAGTGACAGAATCTATCAATTTATATATTCTATTCTAATAGCCCCTCCCCCCATCTTTCTGCTGTAAGAAGGAAAGAACAGTTCAGCCTCTTTTCTCTAGGGGTATTTCAGACACTGAGCCAGTGACGAAGGGCAAAGGAGCCTGGGAGGATGCTGGAGATGGCCTTTTCTTCCTCCCCTCGACCAATGGAGACAGTGTTCGGAAGCAAACATGCTAGCTACAAGCCAGGGTTAAAATCCTGGCTATGATCAGGCTGTAGGAAAGTCCCTTCACATCTCTGGACCTCAGTTTGCTTATCTGCAAAATGAAAGGATTGGATGAGATGACCAAAATCTAAGATAACCCAAGGCAAAAGAGACCTGGGAAGCAGTCTCAGAATATAAAGTCTGTATGGGTAGGCTCACTTAACCCATGGATGCTGCTGTTGAATCATCTCTCTGTCTGTTTAACTGGCAGCTAACTACCTGTTTAACTTAAGTAACTGGTTAGAAAGGTGGTGGTGGGTAGAAGGAGAAGGGACAGGGAAGGTGAGTAACCTCCAGTTGAGATTCAGGCATTGTAGATGGGGCAGATATTCCCAATCACTGGGAAAAATTGGTTTCTGTGGTCTTATATAGTGAGCCTGGACTCTGTGACCATATCCATAGCTTCTCTACTATAAAGAAAAATAGAAGTGTTTTATAAAAAAATTGCCTTCAAAATTGTCAGACAAGAAAAGTTGCTCTCTGGGCACTCTTGGAATGGAATGGTATGTCTATGTTTTCCAATAAATTATCAGATCTCATACAATAGCATCAGAACCAGACTTAACTACAGACAGAATAGACTGTCAACTTCTGAGGTATGTTTTGAGGGGGCACACATCTATCCATATTCTAAATAATAACAAATATAGTTTTTTTTAAAGCTGAAAAATACTTCATACAGAGATACAATATTGAATTCACCATGGAAGGGACCTGGATTTGAAGCCTTGCCTGGCCACTTACTATTGGTGTGACCTTGGGGAAATCACTTAACCTTTATATAACTTAGCTTCCTTTTCTGTAAATTGAGGTCCCTAGGATAGATAGCCTCTAAGGTCTCTTTTGGCCCTGAAGTCATGGTCCTATGTACATTGCTTTATTTGAACTCTGTATAGAGTGTACTGCAGATCCCGACTTTAAACATGAGAAGAGTAAAGCTCTGTCTTAGAGCTCAATGAGAAGGCTTCAGAGTTTAGTGGGGGAAAGAGCGGAATTTGGAATAATATGGTCTGTACTCCAATCCCAAATCTATCTGATTACATAACATTTCTGGGCCTCAATACTTTCTTTTGTAAAATGAAGGTATTAGACTAGATGCCCTGTAAGGTTCTCTCTAAACCTGTGACATAAGTGTCAGGGGGCAGGATTGAACCTGACTTCCAAGAGAGTTACTATGCCTGACTGCCTCCCAAATAAATGTCTCCTGTATTATCATGCTATAGTGTCTTAAATTTATATCATAATGGTTTACTCATTTAGAGTAAAACATTGAAGATTCCTATTAAGGTGCATATCCTACTGGGGAGAGATGTGCTTTAAGGCATTTTCAATTTTTGACACCTCAATTCTAATATTCTTTTACAGTAGAGTTTCCTTATCTGTAAAATCAAGGAGCTGGATTAGATGTCTTCCTAGAGCCCTTTCAGTTCTAAATCTATGATGCATGTATCTGAATTTACCAAGGGAACCAAGTAATAACCAGAAGGGAAGCTGACCCTATTGAAGTCAGGGGGTCTGTGTTTGAATTCCACCTTTCAAACTTATTTCCTGTATGACCTTGAACAAATTAGACAAACTCTTCAGACCTCAGTTTCTTCATCTATAGAATGAATGGTGGGGGATATAGGATAGATATCCTATGAGGTCTCTTTCAGCTCTAAATTTAGGATTGGTACTAATCTGTGGTATGCTGGTAAATGTTTAACAACCAGCTGCCAACAGAAGGGTGAATGGCATATTGTAACCATAGCCCTGCTGAAAGTATGAGTGTCTCAGAGCAAGGGAAAAATAAAGGCTCCATTGAATCCAAACTGGTGACATCTGTGAGCCTATTTTCATACCCTCTGATTTGTAGATACTCTTCTGACAAAATCTTAAGGAAGTAGAATTCAGCAGACAGATAGATGTGAGCCAGAGGAGAAAATCAACAGTGCCTCAACTGGTCAAAGCTATATCTAAAATTGAGTCAAGTGAAGAACAGTCTGACGTACTATAGTTAGGGAATAGCAGGGCACAGGGCAGTACCACCATGGCTTCAGGTGTCTTCATGCTGACAGAAGAGAGACCTGTATAGGGCTAGTTGTTCACCATGCTTCTGGTGATTGTCAAGGAACATGGGACCTCTTGGGATATTGGGCCATATGCCCTGGTCTGCCTCCTCCTTCCATTGGACAAGCATCATACGGACTAAAGACCATGCCTACATGGTTGTCCGCATGTAGTTTTTTTTTTAATCTATATACCTGCACACACTGAGACATCTTCTCATTAACCAACAGTTCCCCACCACTACTCCATTTCTATCTGCAGTACTGCAATTCAGATCACAGACCAGAGACGATGCCTCCTTCACTGACTGAGTTAATCCAAGCAACTTGAAACCCTGACCTCTGGTTGATCTGGATTGGCCAATAAGTGAATGCAAAAAATTCACCTGCACAACAAGACCTTGCTATCCTATAAGTTGTTCTTAACCCTTTTTTGGGACAATGGACCCCTTGAATGGATTTGGTGGAACCTATAGACCTCTTCTCAGAATAATGCTTTTGAATGCATAAAATAAAATATTTAGACCTAGAAAGGAAATCAAGTATAGTGAAATAACAGTTATCAAGAAATATATTTTAAAATGGTCAAAGGATATGAAACAGGCAATTTTCAGAACAAGAAATTAAATCTATCTATGGTCATGAAAAAAATACTCTAAATCACTATTGATTAGAGAAATGCGAATCCAACTAACTCTAAGGTACTACATCACACCTATCAGGTTGGCTAACATGACAAAACAAGAAAATGATAAATGTTGGAGATGTGGGAAAGTTGGAGCACTAATTCATTGTTGATGGAGCTGTGAGCTGATCCAACATTCTAGAGAGTAATTTGGAACTATGCCCAAGGGGCTATAGAAATGAGCATACCTTTTGAACCAGCAATATCACTTCTAGGGCTGTAACCCAAAAAGATCATAAAAATGTGAAAAGGACCCAAAAGTACAAAAATATTTATAGCAACTCTTTTTGTGGTGATCAAGAACAGGAATCTAGGAGATGTCCATAAATTGGGGAATGGTTGAACAAGTTGTCGTATATGAACATGGTGGAATACTATTGTTCTATAGCAAATGATGAGCAGGCAGACTTTGGGAAAACCTGGAAAGACATCTATGAGCTGGTGCTGTGTGATGTGAGCAGAACCACTGTACACAGTAACAGCCACAGCATGTAAAGACTGATTTTGATAGACTTAGCCTTTCTCATCATTACAAGGACCTAAAACTTTTCCAAAGGACTCATGATAGAAAATGCCATCCACATCCAGAGAAAGAACTGTGGAATTGCAGAGGGAAGCAGACTCTTTTCTCTTTTGTTTGCTTACTCATGGTTTCTCCCATTCATTATAATTCTTCTATGCAACATGACTAATGTGAAAATATGTTTAATAGGAATGTATATATGATGACTTGCAATCTATCTGGTGTGTAGCTACCGCCTTCCTCTTTTCAGTTATCACATATAGCATCATGGATTTAGAACTAAAAAGGAATTATAGAGCTCATTGAGTACAACCTCCTCATAAAAAAAGGAAGAAACTGAAGCCGAGAAAGACTAAATGACTTGCCCAGGGTCACAGAGCTGGTAAATATCTGGTATAAGAATTCAGCTCTGCTCATTCTGATTCAATGTCCAATGTTCTATCCACATATTCCTATGAGGGCAGTAATCAAATGAATTTGACCATTGATTTGAGAAATAGGCTACAATTGCTCTCTGGCTCTATCACTCTGATGACTCCTCAGGTCTCTCTACCTCTCCATAGGTGTTACTCCTTACCCTACCCCCCATGAAACTATAAGTTCCTTGAGGTCAGAGCCTGTTCACCCCTGCCTTTTTGGCCCCAGTGCCTGACACAGAGCAGACGCTTAACAAATACTCCCTCCCCCATTCATTTACAGGGAGGACTTGAAGGGGACTTTCTTATGAAGGGAACACACTGCCTCCTTCCTTCCACCTCCAGATGCTGACTCCTTGGTTCAATGCTCTGGTTGCCCTATGCTAGGTAAGACTCTGAAAAGGAGAGGATCACAAAGATAGCATGGGGAGGAATCCCAGAGTCCATAATATCTGACCTCCTCATTTTACAGATAAAGAAAATGAGGCTTGGAGAAATGAAGTGAGTGGCCCACTGCAACACAGCCACTGAGACTCAGACTCCAAGTCCAGTGCTTACCCACTACACAACACTGCCTTTTCCCTTTTTGTCTTTAAACAAAGAGTCTGAATGAACACTTGCTGGGGATATGGTAGAGTTCATTTGTTTTCTATGCCATTTGGACTAGATGGTGATCTCTGAGGTCCCTTCTAACACTGAGATTCTTTGAATGCTTGGTCCTAGCAATCCTGCTTAGGATTTTGGGTGCATCACTATATTATGGTGAAAAGACTACGGCATACAAAGACACAGCAGAGACCTCACATTCAAATATAGAAAAGACAGTACAATGATCAAGCTGTTTCTTCCTCCCCCCAGAAGTCTCCTACTGTCCTTTTTCAAATGATTGTGAGGATCTCATTCTCTAGTATAAAATACCACTCTGGTGACCTTCCCTTTTCCCCAAAACATTTAAGAAAAGAGACATTTCACCTCTGTTCTGCCCTTCTGCATCTTATATATTAGAAATCTTCATAGGACAAAAACTTGAAAGAAGATGAGGAGAAAAATTTCATTCTCCTAGACTTCATACTGTGATAACTGAAAGGTACCAGGTTTTCCTGTGCTAGCTTTGTTCATTGAGTCTAGTCAATTGAAGACAAGGCTGTGAAAATATAATTGTTCTTGTTCATTCACATACTCTTCATGACCTTATTTGGGGTTTTCTTGGCAAAGACACTGGAGTGATTTGCCATTCCCTTCTCCAGCTCATTTTACGGATGAGGAAATTGAGGCAAAAAGGATTAAATGATTTGCCCAGGGACACACAGCTAGGAAGTTCCTGAGGCTGGATTTGAACTTAGGTCTTTATGTTTTCAGGCCCAGTGCTCTAGCTGCCTCCAAACCACAATGGCCAAAAATGAAATGGATGTTAAAAAGTCCAAGTAAGCTAAGTTATTGAAATGCTGCAGACAATGACCCTTCCACAGCTATTAAGTACAAGGACATGTGAGGTGGTACAGGATAAACTTAGCTTGGGGGATTTGCTGACTTGTAGCTAGCTTTCTCCCTCTGTATGCTTTTCCTCATTTATTCTGCTTCTACTTTGTGTGTTTGTGTGTGTGTGTGTGTGTGTGTGTGTGTGTGTGTAGGGTGTCCTAAAAGTCTTAAGCTTAAAGCTATACAAAGACTTTTTGAGATACCTTGTACATATAATGATTGATATCATAATGTATTATTAATATTGCCCTCACAAATGAAGAATGGTTTTCCTACTTCATTGGTTAACATCTTAGAATAAATGCGAAAACAACAATAAATCAACAAACTTTGGAGACAGGTGAAAGGTTTAAATCTGGACTCCACTATTCACTATTCATGTGACCTTGGTCAAGTCATTTAATCTCTGGGCCTCATCCATTAAGTGAAGCAACCAGAGGAGGTCATTTCTAATGGCCCTTCCAATTCTAAATATTCCACAATGTTCATTTTATGAACTAATGCTGGTATTCTATGTTCTCTATATTTCCTTACTGCTAAGTGAAAGAAAAATGGGTTAATTCCACCTGAATGGACAGAAAATGACCACTTAGTATTGAAAGCCAGAATGTAAGACACAAAATATTCAAAGATGCCAAATGAGCACAGGAAGCCTGTCTCAGAGTTTCCATGGATTGAGCTCCTGTAATGGTCTGAAAACAATTGGGCCTCTTTCCCAGATATTGAGCCTCTCCCTGCCTCATTCATTATGAACACCTAGCAGCCAAATCATTTAAAATCGAGCATTAGAAGAAAAAAAATGCAACAAGCAATAAGCTGTATTAAATTAACTGGGGAAACTCAGTGGTGGCTTAGTTCAGTAACAGGCCAGAGAGAGAAGATGTTGCATAAGGTACATACATTCTTAGTTGATTTGGTCTTTATCAGTCAGCAAGCTCACTTTGCAGAGAGTTCAAATAGCAATATGGTCAGACCAGTCTTCTATTTGACAATCCCTCTGCCCTCCGCCCCCCAGTGTCTTGCAAAGTCCTGGGCACATGCTTGACAGTCAGGGTCTGTGACTGGATCTACTCTACCCATTGGCAATCCATTATTATGAACCTGGGCTCCTTTTGAGAGCCCAAGAGATCAGAGTTCTTAGAGCACTTGGTCAATTTCATTCTTAATTGCCCTCCACCCCCACCCCACCCAATACCCCATACCATGGGCAGCTATCCTTACCTAGAGATGCTAATCTCCCTCAGTTGTTGTGTTACTGTTTGCTGGATTATTCATTTCAACAATAATAATTTTGTCTAGTTAATGGAGCTAAGCTGGAGGATATTGTCATTGGTTGAATCAATGTGCTATAAAAACTTCCCAACAATTGGGGCAGTAGGGAGGGGGGTGGTGGAGGCAAGTTGGAGGTGGCTCAGCCAGCCCCTGAAACTTAGACCTCAAATAGAGTTTCTTAATTCTCTTTTCCAGATGAGATGCCATTTTGAATCCACTTCCCAGCCTCCAAAAGTCCCTCTGAAACTACAAAATAATAGTTACTTGGACTGAGCCCTTGTAATCCAATTTGGCAGACAGCTTGGATGTTACCACGGCAGAGTAGTTCTTATTAAGTACTAAAGTCCAAGCTCAAAAATGAGCAGAGGAACTGTGCTTGACAGGCCCCGTGGACATCATTATTGCCCAAGGAAAACCTGTCGTTTAAAGTGCTGGGCCCCTAGAGCATCCTTGGAAGTGACAAGGCAGTGATACAGAACCCCTCCCCCTTACTTCCCCCCACCCTTTGTTGTCCTATTACTTTCTTCCATTTTTTTCTTCATGTAGGTTGTTCTACTTCATAAAATGTGAGTGCTGTAAAGGACTTCAAGGTCATACTCATCTGTTCTCCTTTTGATATGAGGAAACAGGGGAAATGATCAACCCAAGTTCACACTGATAAACTGTTGCAGAATCAAGACTAGAACCCAGGTTCCCTTGCGCTGTCCACAGCTCATTTCCTTTCCATTATAATATGCTGCCTCCTCACAGATATTTTCTCCCACATGAAAGGCAGAATATTCTAATAGCCAGTTCAGATATTTTGTTTCAGGCATCAGTAAGAAAAATATCTTGGAAATAGTTTCCCCAATATCCCCTCAGTAACACAGTATAGGTGGTGTATAATATTGGGAGAATATTGGACTCCATGGTAGGAAACTGATTTTCCATTATGTATAGCCCTAGAAAGAACATGCGGAAATCAAAGAGTTTAATTCCCTTATTTTATAAAGGAGGAAAGTAAAACCTAGAGAAGCTATCTTAGTCAGGTAGGAAGTAGGAAGGCCTTTGACTCCAGAAGTAACACTTTTGATTATAAAGAGTGGCCTTCACTGTAACATGGTAGTCCCTGGCCTCTGCCATTAACTTGTCTGACTATAATTTCCCTGTTTATGTGGTTTATCATCTAGTAGGAGAATTAGGACGCATATAAAGATAATGGAATGTGGCAGGAAAATAAAAAAGTGTCTAAATTACAATGGAAAACCCAAAGCATGTCTTTTCTAAACAAACACAGAGCTCTGTATGAATGAGCCTCTTCATAAATGGTTGTTCAATGAACAACAAATGTATTGTGTGACCTTAGGCAAGTTTTTTTCACCTCACTGAGTGCCAGTTTCCTAGTTTGGAGAATCAAAAGGTTGGACTGGTCGCTAAGATCTATATTAGTTCTGTGTTCTATGATTGTAGATGATAAACTATTTCTACATATGGTTCCTCTTCCCCAAAGAATTTGGCAGTAGCTGGGATGGATGCCTGAGGAACAAGGCAGATATCTTCAATCAACTCTCATCCAAGAATTTGGAGATATGGCAAAAAATCCAGACAAAATCCATGCACCAATATGAATGTGAGTGGGAGAGGAGGTTCCTGGAGGTTGATTTGCAATCCTCAATCCAAAGTGGAGGAGTTCTGTTAAAAACATTAACCAAACAAGGGGGTGACAACATGACAGTTCAGGTGGAGGTTTAGATCCCCACTTGGGGTCTCAATTTTCTGAGGCAAAACACCCAAGACCAGTCCCAGTCATATCTAAAGTGTCCATGTACCAGAAGAGTTATTCTACAATTCCCAGGGTATTCTCTGTTAATGCGGAAGCATCCCAATCCATTGCTTGTCCTCTAGTCTTATTGTATTTATTTCCCTCTCCTATACTCTACCCTCTAGCCAAACTGATTTGTGTCTACTTCTCACACAGGATGATTCAGCTCTCATCATACCTTCTTCATTGGCTGTGTCCAATGCTTGGAATGTATCTCCTCCTCACCTCTTCCTTACAGAGTCCCCTTTCCTTCAAAACACAACTCAAGCACTATATTTTACGTGAAGACTTTCTGGATCTTTTCAACAACTAGAACTCTCCCTCTGAAACTACTTCACATTTAAATACTTTGTATTTTTTCTCTTAACATTTATTCCATATATAATTTTACATGTCTTTGTTGTCTCTCCTATTCAAATGTCAGCTTCTTGTCAGTAGGGAAGATTTATATTTATCACATTTGCCTCCCCAGCACTCAGCACTCAGAGCCTGGTACAAAAGAAGCAATCAATAAATACTTGATGAGTGATTGGTTCATAATTTCTCTATCCACATTTTTAGTAATCACTATCCATCTTTACCCCTTCCAAAGGAAAAACAAGGAAAACCAAACAAGTATAGACAGAATCTTTATCACTTCAAAAATAGAAAGCAATTCTACTCTGGAAACACATAGATAAGCCCATCTGCCACACATATGTACTTAGCCACAGTCCCTGATATTATCTATCCAACATGTTACTCTATGTTTCTGGGTTGTCATGGACAAGTTTCCAAGTTATCTTTAGAGAGAGGATGCATATTCCTCTGATCTGAGGGCTTTGGTGGAGGAGGGATAGCTATAGTCCTGCTACCTTGGTAGGGACAGATTATTCATGAGAATTTTTATCACATGTTGTTCTCAATACACATTTCAATCTCTAAATTAGGATCTTCTTTGACATGTCAAAGGCTCAGGAGATGCCATGAAGGTGGGAGGTATTGCTTGGTCTGTGTTATTCTTTATAATTTAGGAGTAAAGTCTTTCTTACTATTTTAGGCAGAGTAGTCACATGGCTGGAAGAGATACCCCCAAAACAACTGACTAACAAGCACTTATTAATCACCATCTATGTCCCAGACCTTGCGCTAGGTGGTGAAATACAAAAAGTACCCAAGGACATTCAGGTTCACAACCTGATTTTTTTTTAAGGTACTGATGTTTTTTTCTTTAGTATACCTTGGTATTTTACAAGATTTTTCCCCCTATCATGTGCATATAGAATCATCCCCTTAAATATACACACATATATACCATTGTTGTTCACTTGTTTGTCAGTTGTGTCCAGTGATCTGTGACCCCATTTGCAGCATTCTTGGCAGAGATGCTGGAATGGCTTGCCCCTTCTTTCTCCAGGTCGTTTTACAGTTGAGGAAAAGGTGGTAAACAGGGTTAAGTGACTTCCTCAGGGCCACACAGCTAGTCAGTATCTGAGGTTGGATTTGAACCCAGGATAATGAGTTTTTTTGACACTAGGACCAGCTCTGCTCTACACATACACACACATACACACACGCACACATACATACACTCCAAACACATCTATGCGGTGTGTGTAGCAACCAGCGCCTTCTAAATTAAGAGGAAAGAAGCATGTTTCATTACATAGCCAAGGATTAATCAACATGTTTCATCTGCTCTGAGTGTTTTCATTTATACTATAGCAGAGTCAGCAGATGCAGGAAATCCTGGCTTCCATTCTGGCCTCAGGCAGCATGTTTGTGTCACCCAGGGTAAACTATTGATCCTCCCTGTACCTTAGCCTTGTTTAAGGCTGCATGTTGCAGGACAGTTGTGGCTCTGCATGGTGGAGCGACTTTGCTCCTGGAAGTTCTGTACCATGGAATCAAAAGTCCAGACTTCACCCCTCCAAAAAAGTGTATGTTGTTTCTCAGAGACCAAACTTGTATGTTGATTATTTATAGTTCATATTTATACAACACTTTAAAGCTTGTGAAACACTTTACATATTAATTATCTCAATTATTCCATCTTATCTCCACAACATTGTTATCCTCATTTACAAATGAAGAAACTAAGTCTGAGAGGGGGAAGGGACTTGCCCAGGGTCACACAGTTGGTCCATTTTCAAGGCAGGATTTGAACTCTTATTTTCCTGACTCTAGGTCTTCCACCTTATCCCCTATGCCTCTTGGCTTCCTAAGGATTCCAAGAGACCTATAAAGTCAAGTACAATATAAAACAGGAAAAGGAATAATGAAAACAACACTGTAAAAAGAATAAGGATTTTTACCAGACATGTGGTATGCATTTATTACTCTATTTGAACATCAAATTTAGCCTAGAAGTTATTGTAAGAGGAAAACATGTTAAGTTGTCATTGTCTAGAAACAGTAACAGAAAGAACTACTCCTCTGATGAGTGAGGCTTTTTCCTACTCTCAAATTCAAGGCAAAGTATTTTGCCTGGTTGCATAGGAACCATTCTGAGCAACGTGATGGATAATGGATTCACTTAGGATTTATCAGTGACACAGGGACGTTGCTCAAGTGAATGTCTCCTAGATGAATCCTTCATAAAACCTTGTGGGAATCATTTTAAACTTGAAGTCAGGAAAGGGATTTCTTCAGGGAACAGAGATACTACAGCCTGGGCATGATGCTTTCGGATGGTCTAACTTAGTGTGGAAGTAGAGTTCCAAAATATAGATAGGTGGTGAACACTTCCACTAGGCTTGTGTCTTTTAAACATCAGCTGTGTCAAGTGAGCAAGTGTTAGATTGCAATCAACACACGCCTGGATTCTCTGACAAGGGCATAAAGATCTGATGTCTCCTGTTTGTTGATTAAAGATGGCTTCATATACTTTAGACAACCTTCTTGAGAGGTAAGAGTGGAAGTTTGGGACAGTACACAGAGAAGTTAGCAAGGCCTGGGGTTCTGATTCTGCCTCAGGGACTTAATAGCTGAAGTCTGAACTCTTGCCCTCCCCAGCCCCTGTAGGATAAAGGTACTGGTTCCATCCCACTCATTTTACAGTGCACATTATTTTGCTTACCCTCCCTGCTTTTTCTTCATGGGATGGCTTGCATCTTTCCATTTGCATTATCCTGTATTTTCACTTCTTACATTGATGGCCACTGCTATAGTCTAGAAGATTTGCAGAGAAATGCTACTTACATCTTTCCTTAGAAACAATTTGAGAGTGGTAAGAGTGTTTTACTTGTCCCCCTGAAAAACAATAGATACCAAATAAAAGCAATGTTTTTTCTCTGTAACTGAATCAGACAGTTTCTCCCATAGGCTACTGACACAAGAGAATCTGAAGAGGGAAAAATAGCAAATATTTTCCATCAGGGCAATTCACAGTGAATAAGACAGTACTATATCCAATTGATAATATAAATTAGTTTAATATTTCATATAAGGGCAATAGAGTTCATATTAAATTTAGTCCCTATGTCCTGAATTGAACTGTGGTAAATTCAATTCCATACTAGAGAGAACATTTGATAGTGAGGTTATTATTAAAACTGTACCTATCTTTTCTTTTTTTTTTGGAAGTAGTTAGTTGGAAGGGATGTGGTTCACTTTCAAGACTTGAAGGATCTTGGCTGACAATTCTCATGTATCTTCAAAATCCCATTTAAAGGAAGAATCTGAAATTTGCTTATACACATATATACACACGTCTATGTATTTTTAATATATACATGTACACATATGTGTATGTGTGTGTGTATTTTAGCAATTGAAATGAAAAGTTCTAAATAGGACCCTTAATCCCTTATTTTCTCACTGACTCATTTTCCCTACCACAGTCAGAGAAGAGGAAAGGGATATGTTGTAATAAAAAGAGTTTGAGAAACATAGTTTCTGGATAATTTAACCATTTTATTAATAAGGTCATCACATTTATTAATAAAAGGATGGTCATATAGCTATCTCTCTTAGACCAAGGACCCCTCATGGTGGTGGGCTTACAGTTTATATGCCCTTCAAGGACTAGATGTTCCTGAGGAGTACCAATCAATTCTGATTGGTTAACACAACGGGAGGTGAACTACATCAAAATGAGTGTCTTGGAGTAGTGACTTAGGTCACCCAAATCTTGGTCAAAGACACAATTTCCATTCTTCCTGTCTTTGCAAAAGGGAGATTCAACACCTCGCTAGACTTGTCTGGGCCAACACAATGAGCAGGAATTAGCCCAAATTTTGAATTTCTTCTACTGTCTGATTAAATCTTGGCCTAAGAATATCTTTAAGAGAGATTTTCCAGACTGATTGGTTTGTGGATGAGGAAGTAGAAAAGAAGAAAAACCTTGGTCCTGATCCAATAATTAGTTCTTAAAAACAGAGAGAAATATTCATTTTTCACAGGGTATTAGATAGAGAACAGGACTGAGGGAAACAGAGATGGTAGGAAGAGTCCAAAGAAGGACAGAAAATGCAGAAATAGTGTGGTCGAAAAAGCACCGAGATTTGAGTCCAAATACCTAGTTCAAAATGACAGCTCTGCCATTAATATCTGTGTGGCTTGGAACAGGTAACTCATCGTCTCTTGGCCTCAGTTCCCTCCTCTGTGTGATGAGCAGTTTTGAACTAGAATGGTTCTAAGGTTCATATTCTAAGTCCATGAGTCTATCTTAAGAAATAGGTCAGCAACCTTTGAAAAATGTTTGAAAGGGATAAGGAAAGATGTTAGATGAGGGGAGGAGTGAGAATATGTTCAGTTCATTGAGAATTTATGAAAAGAAGATTATTATATGAGTTTGGCAGGGTTTCATAGACAATTGTGGCTTAGAGAAAAGACTACTAGACTTATAATAAGAAGGGTATATTGGAAAAAGTGATGGATCTGAAGCTGGAAAACTTGGTTTCTAATTCTAGATTTGGTACTTACTCCCTGTGAAACCTTGGATGAGTCACTTAATCTCTTTGGACCTTAGAAACCTAAGGCTCAGAGAAATAAAGTAATTTTGTCCATATTTGTACAGTTAGGAAGTAGGAAAATTGGGATTTAACCAAGATGTGCCTTGACCTATGTCCTGGAAAGGACTATAATCAATCAAAAGCTACCCATCAGTCTCATCCTTATCATCCTTATCATGGAATTGTTCTGGGTATTAGGTCTAATGCAGTGTGTACATACAGGAAAATCTTTTTGTCCATCTGATGTGGCTCAGCAGCGAGACCCTTGAGCCTTAGGAAGCATTAGAGTTCTTTGTAGTTTTGAACCACTTGATTCCAATACAAAATTGCAAATAGGGAGATGATATAATCTCAAAACATCTGGTAACAGAATATTGCAAAGCAATGTGACCCTCTGCCTACTCCTTTGACTCCAGCAACCTTGTTTAAATATCTTGTAATCAACATTCTTACTATATATTTGTACCAACTTATTGAAAACTATTCAACCACTTGATGAATCAGCATGCATTCATTAAGCGCTAAAGATGCAGTTGGCATAGTGTATGATCCCTAGGGGCAGTGGGAGAAGAAAAAAAAGAAAGTTTTTGTCTTCAAAGACCTTCCATTCTAAGTATAGTTATATACAGACATAGGGCATTTATTGACTCTTGGCTGTCGTCCTCATCTGGCACATCTTAAGAAACCAGGGAACCAGGACTGGCTCCCACCTCTACCAAACCTGTGTTCCTCATCTACGTCATTTGAGCTGTACTGATAGGGAAATGAGGAAAGATCCAGGGGTCTCTTACCATTAAGTAGAAGGAGGAACTAGTGAGTGACATAATTGGGATGTGTCTCTTCCAAGGACAACCTCATGTGGTATCATTAATGACCTTTTTTCTCCACCTGCTGTGGAATGAAAATCCTTAGCCCCTAAGAGTGAGCAATTTTCCTCTAGATAACTGACATTTCATTGTATTTCTTGCCTCCTATCTTCCACTGTGTTTGCTCCCATGGACCATGGCCCTTGGATGCTTTGAGTTGAACTTTAAGCTTTCTCATCTTTGTGCTTATGGTAAAATGAATCTGTGAGCTTGTGAATTTGGACCTTTCCTAAAACAATACATATTGTGACTCATCCGTGGTTGCTCATGTTGTTTAGTTGTCTTGCACGTCCTCTTATAAATTCACCACAAAGGATCAATTCAATATACCAAAGGCCTTCCTCTGACTAAATATGAACTAAATGGATCTAAAATAAAAATACTTACTGCATTATGCATTACTAATTTGTATGATTCTTTTATGAAATTTCCTTGTGTTTGAATATTGTTTACATGGACTGCTAGAAGAGATTTAGAGGTAGAAGAACTTAGAGGTCCTCTAGTCAAATGCCATCATTTTACAGACAAGGAAACTGAGGCCCAGAGAGTTTAAGGTGCCTGCCCACAAGGTTACACAGATAGTAAATGGAAGAAATATGATGTGACCCTGGACCTTTAACAATAAGCTAAAAGTCTTTCCACTATGGGGAATGATAATGTAGGGTTTCTTTAGAGGTCTTTAATTTTCATTCTATAGGGCAGCTAGGTGGTACAGTGGATAGAGCACTGGGCCTGGTGTCAGGAACACCTGAGTTCAAATCTGACCTCAGATACTTACTAGCCGTGTGACCCTGAGCAAGTCACTAAATCCTGTTTGTCTCAGTTTCCTCATCTGTAAAATGAGCTGGAGAAGGAAATGGCAAACCCCTCCAGTATCTTTGCCAAGAAAACCCCAAGTGGGGTCATAAAGAGTTAGACATGACTACAACAGCTAAATAACAATGACAATAGTTTCTATGGAAGAGAAAAAATAGGACATCTGTTTTATTTATCTTCTCTCTTCCACTATCCCCTTACTCTGTGTGTGACAGAGACAGATAGACAGAGAGAGACAGAAAAAGAGAGACAGAGAGATAGAGAAGGAGAGAAGGCAGGTGTATAGGATGGGAATGGAAAATTAAATTCTGTTCCCTTTTTTCTTCACTTTCAGATCTGCTGTAGTGTGTAACCTGCTTGGAGGAGGAGAAAAGCAAGTTTGCCACAAGTCTCCTAATGTACTTTAGACTACAGGGTCAAAGAGGGCCCCCAAACACACACAGAAAGCCTGGCAAATGAACACCAACACCCATCAAGCAGGTGGTTTTCTTTCCTAATTGGCCCCTGTCTTACTCTTGAAACTTTACGAATAAAGTGTAAAGTGACATTTAAAATCTCACTTTGTCAGGAAGGCTCTGACAGGTTCTGCTTTTTCCTTTCCTAATTGTGGCATTGGATAGTTTCTGATGAGCTCTCTCTCTAAGACTCCCTCAGAGTAGGAAAGTTTGCCCTAATTGGTCCTGTGTCTGTCTGCATGCCAACTCTAGAATTCCCCAGTAGCACCATGGACAGGTTTTGACAAGCAAGAGCTAGCTAGCCATTTGGAAATTGAATCCACAACTGTGTTGCGAGTGGGACACAACCCTTCCTCCTACTCTTTCCTTGCTCCTTGCTTCTTGATCATCTGGTACATGCCTATAATTGACAATTTCTGCTTTTATTTCTACCCTGAGTGTCAGTCTCTCAACGACAATGGTGATGAGAGCACCCAGGTGTCTAGTGAAACTCTGAGTAGCAGCATCCTGGATGGAATTGTTCAGCTGGGGATAGCTATGTCTTCTTTAGTATTTTTTTTTCTCTCTAGGTGCCTTTCTGGAATTCTTATTATTTCTACATATGAGCAGATATGGAGGAATGACTGTTGAGAACAGGAAAACACTTGGACAAGTTTAAAACCTTGCTCTGTTATATACTAACTGTATGACTCTGGGCAAGTCAGTTAACAATCTGGGCCTCACTGTCCTTGTCTATAAAATGAGGAGGATGGATCTTTAAGGACCCTGCTTGTTCTGAGATCTGTTATTCTGGTTAACCTTTGCCCAATTCAGTTCAATAATCTTTTAGTAATACTCTCCCTCTTTTTTTCTGTCTCTTAGCTTTCTCAAATTCCTACAAGACTCACCTTAAATTTTACTTTCTGTAGGAGGTCTTTCCCAGGACCTCGGTTCTATCCCACCCCAAGTGTCTGCGATTATATCTCATTTACACTGTATATACCTTATATGTACACAGTTGTTTGTGGAAGGTACTATCCTGGGCACTGATAATATATGGACTAGTAGAACAATTAAAAATGAAAGAGTTTCTACCCTCAAAGAGATTTCATTCTACTGAGGGAATAAAGTATATATATTCACAACTAAACGCAGAGTAATTGGTATAGTGGGGCACTAAAACATATTGGGGGAAGCATGAAAGTCTTCATGTCTGAAGTATCTCTGGAGCTGGGCCTTAATAGGAGGTAAGGATTCCAAGAAGAAGCAGGTGAAGACAGAAGGCATTCTAGACCCCAACCTTTGAGGTCTCTACTCTCCAAATTACGTCCCACTTTGGGTAAGGCAGGAAACCAGGATCCTAAATGGAAATGGCTTCCTGGACCATCATATGTGATGGCCTTTGTCATATAATCATGAATTTACACAAATATACTAATGACTATAGGGTTTGTATAGAGCATATTGAACCAACCCCGGCGTCAGGAAGTCAAGTCAACAAGCATTTATTAAATGCTCAGTATGTGCCAGGACCTGTGCTAAGCTCTTGGGATTAAAAAAAAAATGTAAAAACAACAATCTCTGTCCTCAAGGAGCTCACAGTCCAACACGCAAACATCTATGTGTATATAAGATACATACAGGGTGCATTGGAGGCGATCTTAGATGGAAAGGCAGTAGAAAGTAGAGAAGAAAGAGTGAAAAGACTTTCACTGAAGGTAGAATTTGAGCAAGAGTGGAGTTCAGGTCCTTCTTCCAACTCCTACTGGCTCTGTGACTGCGGGTAAGTCCAGTGTCCTAGGTATAATAATAATACAATTATATAATAAGATAATCTTCAAGATTATGAATTGTATTATTCTGTATTGGTCAAGGGATTTTTCCCCACCTGGAGATCCTTATCTTAATGAAATCATAAGTCTAGACATCCCTCACCTCTTATAAGATAATAGTGTAAGTAATAACAGTTTCATTTTACAGATGAAGCTGCTGGGTCTCAGTAAAGGTTAAGTGACTTAGAAAGCAGCAGAATCAGGACTCAAACCCAGTCTCCTGACCCAAAGTCCTTTGTTTTCTACCTGCAAAGAGAAATCGTATTCAAAATTTATGAAATATTCCTAAAGAGGGATTATCACATAGAGGGAGAAGAAGACATGTAACCTTGCATTTTAATGCTATTTAAAGAGCAATTGAGATGGCTTCCCATTTCTTGTTCACAGCATGCAGTTGCTCATCCTGCTACGTGGTTGGTCATGGTGTTCATTAGATTAGTCATACTAATAATTACAGCAGATGACTAATAGCTACTACTCAGACAGAGAGGGCTGATCCCAGTGTTCACTGAAATATGTTTTAGGGCGTGGGGTTAATTTCACACCCACATTAAAATACCATCCCCCCATTATTTTAAGTTATATTTTCTTAATGATATTTATAATCTACCAAACTTCTCATTCTGATGTCTCATCCAGGTGGGAGGTGACCCTGTGTTCTCCAGTGCTCTGTCATAAGAACATATGGGATGACAGATCATACCAAATGGGAATGACTTCAAAGATGGGCCCCACAATGAACTTTGGGGGTATGAATCAGCTTAGTGAATTTTAGCAGTCCACCGTGCTTGAAATTTGCCACCTTCTTATCTTTGTCTCTTAGAACTCCTAGTTCCCATCAAGGTTCATGCCAAGTGCCATAGTCAACATGAGGTCTTTTCTGAATCCCTGGTTAATGCCTTCCCACACCAATTTACCTTGTGTCTGTTTTGCATCTATACCTATGCACATGTATGTTGTCTTCCCTGACAACTGAAAGCTCCTTCTTTCAGAGCACAGAATGTTTTTTCTCCCCAATGAAAGAAGCACAGTAGGTACTTGATAAATGCTTGTTAGTTGATTGTTGACCAGTTTGACTACTATTTTCTGTCCATAATAGCTCTCAAAAATCACTTCTGAAATTATCCAGAGGTTGTGATTTCTGCTGGTGGAGGGAGTACCTGCATTGTGAAGGGATCGTTCTCTCCCCCCCCCAATCCCCCCCATGAATCAATCACTGGTCCATACCAAAGCATGGAAGAATTTGCAACCTTACAGGGCATTCCTTTAAGGAATATCCCTATAAACGGAGCACCACATATATGTATGTATGTGTATGTTCATGTGCCATTGTATACGTGTTATCACAAGAACCTGGAAGTAGATAATAAGAAATTTTAAATTACTTTGTGTAAGATGAGGTTTTTTCCCCCTCCCTTGGACAGATTCATTTGTAAATTAACAGGTATATGAGAGTCACACATTGGGAGGTTACATGGCAGAAGCTCATTTAGAACAGATGGGAGAGGATGAAATGATTGATGACAATTAAATAATTAACCAGTGGCAACAATTAGTGCTTTCCATATTTGAATGAAAGAGAGGAATATCTTGAATATAACAGCAAATCACACATCAAAACAGAAATTTTATAAAATACATATATACATATATACATGTATCTTCTAAGATACACACAGATCTATATATGTATATGTGTGTATCCCATGTTTCTTTTATGTGATATTTCCTATTGCTTCTGATCAAAATAAGTATTTTGACTCAGCCAATAAATTAAAATGATAAGTTTCATAGATCCTTCCCATCCTCGTTATAGATACTCAATAGTGGAAGACATGGAGCATTAGAACTGGTTTATCTCTTCTTAAAATGCCTCTATTCTTAACCTTTATGGTTTCCCACCCATATAATGGGAATAATTATAGAAATTCATGTTATTAATGACCTTTTAGAAAGTCTGTGTCAATTTTTTAATCGTTGGTCTTTGCAAATGGTTGTTTAAATCAGCTTTGAGACCATCTAATTGTATCACAGTCTAACCACATCTTGACCATATGGATGTCAGGCATTCACAAGTCAATTAAAGAAAGTATTTATTATGCACTTGTTGTATGCTAAGCCATGGGAATGCAAATACAAAAATAAAGATAGAGCTTATTTATTTATTTTTTCACTTATTTACTTGTTATTTATGACTGGTTCTCTTTCTACCACTCAGGTTGGATGAGCAGGCGCCACCTAGAAGCCCAATCCTGTTACTGATAAGCACGGAAGCTTTGACCTGCTCTCTTTCCAACCTGGGGGTTCACTCCTCCTTAAGTGATCTGATTATTGGAGTTCCCAGGAGTCCATCACAATTAACACTAAACTTGGTGTGGATCACACTGGGGACACCCAATTGGGATAGTCTAATGAGGCTCACAATTTCTAAGCTTCACATAGCTACAGCTGCCTCAGTAACTGGGATCACATTGTAATAGAGAGAAAGAATTACGTAAAAGAGAGTGGTAGATAAAGTTGATTTAATTATGATTCCAGAATTGAAGAGGGAGTTTTTGTTAAGGGGTGGAAAGGGTGGAAAAGACATAGCTCTAGCAAGAAGATGGGTGAAAAGATGCCTGTAGGGTCAAGTGAAGTATGGCTGGAGCCAGCACAGATGTAATGGGAGAACATTTCATCAGAGAAGGTAGGAAAGGATCTAGTTCTGTACCCGATGGCTGTTCCTGGAAAAAGGTGGTTTTTGGAAAGATGATTACGGACTGAATATATATGTTTATACTATTTCCCTAAATTACTAAGCTAGTTACCCTGTGAAAATAAAGAAATGAAATTAGTTAATTTTGACTGGATGCTAGAACTTGTGCTGGCTAGGTATTCACTAATTCCTTCCTAAGTGTTCAAATGCTGCTTGTTGGGTAAGCCATCCCCAAATTCAGCTACTGAGAAGAAAGAATGAAGGATAATGCCGTGTGGAAATGATTGCTTCTCCACATTTTGCTTATCCAAGTGATCCCATGTTCCCTTCTCATGCCTTAATGGTAACTATATGTGGGAGTACTATTGGATCAGAGATCTGACACCTCGCACCCAACTGTGAGAGAATCATAGAATTTCATAGCTGAATGGAACTTTAGATATCATGATTTAGAGATTATCTCTCCCCCCCCCCCTTTTTCAGCATAGCCATTTTATTTTGTAATAATGATGACGATACTGATCATGGCATTTATGATAATATTAGGTAACATTTATAGAATATTTACTATGTGCCAGGCACTGTTATAAGCAATTTATATTTATTCTGTTAGGCCCAGAAAAGTCACACAAGTAAGGGACTGAAGCAAGATTTATATGCAGGTTTTCTTAGTGATGTCATATGTTCCAATGGGCTTAATGACCAAGTCTATGAAAATGATTCACAGTGATCTATCTGGGCCTATTTTTTTCTCTTCCATTTTTCTTTTCTTTTTTTCTTGTTTTCTTTTTTTCTCCTTTAAGTTAATTTATTTAATTTTAGTTCTCAACATTCACTTCCATAAATTTTTGAGTTTTAAATTTTAAAGGTTTCTCCGCCCCCCTCCTCAAGATGGCATGCAATCTGATAAAGGCTCCACATATACATAACATTCTTGTTAAACATATTGTCACATTAGTCATATTGTAAAGAAGAATTAGGATGGGAGAAATGAGAGAAACAAGAAGAAAGAAAATAAAACCAAAAAGCAAACAAAAAAGAGAGCAAATAGCCTGCTTTGATCTGTGTTCAGACTCTGTAGCTCCTTCTCTTTCTTTCTCTGGATGTGGACAGCATTTTCCATCACGAGTCTTTCAGAGTTGTCTTAGATCCTTGCACTACTGAGAAGAGGTAAGTCTATCAAAGTCAGTCATCACACAGTGGGGCTGTTACTGTGTACAGTGTTCACTTGTTTCTGCTCATTTTATTCAGCGTCAGTTCATATATGTCTTTCCAGATTTTTCTGAAGTCTGCCTGCCATTTGCTACGGCACAATAATATTCCCTTACATTCAGATACCACAACTTGTTCAGTCATTCCCCAATTGATGGGCATCCCCTCAATTTCCAATTCTTGGCCACCATAAAAAGAGCTGTTATAAATATTTTTGTACATGTGGGTCCTTTTCCCATTTTTATGATCTCTTTGGGATGCCACTAGAAGTGGTCAAAGGATATGCACATATCTATAGCCTTTTGGGCACAGTTGCAAATCACTCTCCAGAATGATTGAATCAGTTCACAATTCCACAAACAAGGCATCTACATCTCCAGCATTTTTGATTTTCCTGTTTTGTCATGTTAGCCAGTCTGAGAAGTGTGAGGTACCCAAGAATTGTTTTTATTTTCATTCCTCTAATCAATAGAGATTTAGAGCATTTTTTCATATAATTATAGACAGCTTTAATTTCTTCCTCTGAAAACTGCCTGTTCATATTCTTTGACCATTTATCAGTTGGGGAATAACTTGTATTTTTATAAATTTGACTCAGTTCTCTATATATTTTAGAGATGAAGCATTTATCAGAGACATTGGTTGCAAAACTTCTTTCCCAATTTTCTGCTTCTCTCCTAATCTTGCTTGCATTAGCTTTCCTTGTGAAAAAACAAACTTTTCAATTTAAGGCAATCAAAATTATCCGTTTTTCATTTCATAATGTTCTCTAGCTTTGTTTGGTCATAAAATCTTCCATTTTCCACAAATCTGACAGGTAAATTATTCCTTGCTCTCCAAGTTTGCTTCTACTATCAGCCTTTAAATCTAAATTATGTAGTGCCATTTGAACTGTCTTAGGAAGATTCTGAGGATCACCTGGTAGGATAAAGTATCAGACACTGAAGTCCTTGCTTGAGCTGAACTGCCAGGCATTCAAACTATGCTTCAGAGAGCGCAACTCTGATGGGCTGGCCACATTGTTCAAATGCAAAATGCAGACTTGCCAAACAGACTGTTTTATGGAGAACTCACATGAGGCAGGCAATCAATCATATGGTGGCCATTAGAAACAATACAAAGACACTCTCAAGGTCTCTCTCAAGAACTTTGGATTTGATTGTGCAACATGGGAGACACTGGCACAGGACCGCTGAGCATGGTGTGCCCACATCAGAAAGGGTGCTGTGCTCTCTGAGCAAAGCAGAATTGAGATGGCACAAAATAAATATAGGATGCACAAATTTGGAGTAACCACCCCAAATATTCACGTGAACTATCTGTGCCCAATCTGTGGTAGAGCATTCCGAGCTCATATTGGTCTGGTCAGCCACAGTCAGACACACTGAAATTTCACTTTACCATGGTGATGTCATTTTAGTCATCTTTGAAGACACTGGACAACAACCAACCAGATCTGACTTTATTTGTGTGAAAAGTGTTTTATAATTGTATTCATATTGTCCCTGGGTCTGTTTTGGCAGGTAGACCCCCAAAATTTTGTAATGTTTTCAGTAACTTTAAATGGAATTTCTCTCTATTTCTTGCTGTTGGGCTTTGTTAATAATATATAAAAATGCTGATGATTTATGTGGGTTTATTTTGTATCCTGTAACTTTTCAAAATTTGTTTATTATTTCAAGTAGTTTTTTACTTGATTTTCTAGGATTCTCTAAGTATATCATCAGATCAGCTGCAGATTATTTCCCATTTTAAAGATGAGAAGACAGAGGTCCCAGAGAGGTTAACTGTCTTGCCTAGAATCACAAAGCTGATTAGGAACAAAGCCAGCACTGCTACCCAGGTCTCCTGATTCCCATTTTAGAAGTCTTTGCCCTACAACATGTAGCCGGAACAAAATCAGGTGTCTCCTTTGGAGATGAGCCTTCTGGGTTTTTTGCTTCTAAAAAAAAAAAAACCCCCACACAAACTTTTTTGGATTTGTGATAAGCATGAGTAATTTAAGACAAAATAATTTACAATTCTAGGATCTTGTACAATTCTTCTGTTGAGTGATTCCTGTTTTTCACTCACAGAAGCCTCTGAACTCAGACTCTCTGACCTTGTCAGTTTGAAAATCCCTGCCCACATCTTGTCTGTGGCAAAGAAAGTCTATTTTAATATGATTTCCAGAAGCCCTGCAGTACTTAGTGCTCGTTTTACATCTCAGCCCTGTTTCATATAGATCCACTGAGCCATTACGCTTCCCTAAAGATTTGGTTTGCCTCAAATACAAAATTGAATTTTAAATTTAATTTAAAAATCTATGGTACCTTTGGCCCCAATATAAGAAATTATATCGTCATTGCCTAGCTACTACAGGAAGAGTGCTTGAGACAGAGGAGAGATTTTTTTTCCTCTAGTTTTATGACTAGGAATCTGCTGGAAGAGATAACTAGGCTTCAGTCAACCTGTCTTTTGTCTTTTTACAACATTTGTATAGGTTTAATCAGATGGAAATAATCAATTACTCTTCAACTGTTTTGCCTTAATCTGACTATGACCCTGTCTGGCCTTACAAACCATATGCTTAATGTGGCTGGTCTTGAGTGCATTATGGGAAATTTGTTGAAACCTGTCAAAAGAGGATGAGTTCCAAGACCAATTTCCAAGTTAGATCTTTTCCTCTGAGCAGAATTTAGTAAAATTATAGAGTAAAAATGGAGACATAGATGAATATTATGAGGCAAACTAATCTTTTTAAAAATAGGTTCTGAATGAATGAAAAACCCAAGAGACAGACTTTATAAGTATTTACTAATCACTTTATTAATTAGGTTACCTGATAATCAATAAATTGATAATCAATGGTTTCTCTCAGTACACAAAGAGAAAACCATGGAGATCACTGAATGCTTAAATAACTTTGGAAGAGAAGGTGCCCTTGATGGGTGAAAATCAACCCTGATTGTTGAATCATTAATGAGGGGGCGGACTATTGAGTGACAGGAGGGCATTGTGAAGACTTCTCATAATTAAATATGGGGAATATTGTATTTTCTAAATAAAATTTCTTTTCCGTAAGGCCTCTCTCTCTGGATCCCTGATTCCAGGAATCCAAGGCTTGTGGGTAGTTAGGGCCCTTCTCCTCCCTTCTCTCTGTGAGAGTGCTACCTGAGCACTGGTATTTTTACCAAATAAGGACATAATAGACTGAAGTGGCAACTTGGAAGTTAATCAGATCTCTCTATGTTTGATACTATGGCCATATCAGCTAAGGTCCCTCTCCTCCCCCCACCCCTCCTTTTTTTACTTTAGCTGTAAAATAGTCACATCAGCAGTTAGTGAGGTATTGGATAAGGTAGAGTGTTTGGATAGGTGGATCCTGGTTACCTGATTTCCCAGGGTCTTGCCTAGTTTTTCCGCACTCAGACTGTAAGCCTGCCTCCCAGCCAATGGAGAGGTGCGATAGTAGGGGGGTGGGATTCTCTGCGTTAGAGTACATGATGGTGCTTTGTTCTCTGTAAGCTCCCTCCTTCCATTAACCTGGTACTGGTAGAGGAATACCCCTTTCTCATGAGAAATGAATAAAACACTTTCTGTTCTTACCTCAAGAAGCCTCTTTATTTTCTAAAGTTTTGGGCAAGGGTCTTGTACCCCACACACTATCAAATGAGGAAGTGGACTGAAAACCTTCAGCTTCTCCTGCTGAGAGCACAGCTTGATCATGAGACTATGCTCCCTCCAGCAACTTGGAGAAAGGGATCCAGCTCTACCCAGACCTCTCCAGTTGATTTTCTCTTTCATGAGATGGGTTACTCTAAACTCTGAATGGAGGACTACAAGGATCTGGGTTTAAAAGGCTCTTGTCTGTTATTGTTGTTTGTCCTTTCATCTTGAAGAGGATCATGACATCAGAGGATGATATCTTCACATATGAGTGAATTAGATTTAAGTGAGGCAGAGCTGTGCAATGTCATAAGCCTCACTTTCTCCTCCAGAGTCATTCAGAATCCAATGGCAAGTTGTAGGTCAGGACCACAGGAGATGACCCAGATGCAGTGGGAGAGCTTGATCTTTCAAGCTAATGTCTTTCCCAGGTCTTAGTTTGTCTGAGGCAACACCCATTCAGTGATTTAAGGCTAGGTAAAAAAAAAAAATCAAATTGGGAGGAGAAAATACTCAGGGTTTTCCTTTAGGGCTGGAATGTAACAGATTAGATTCTGTTTTCACTGTAAACAGAAGTACTGTCTTTTACTTGGGTGGAGTCCTGCCCATGATTTGGGCGATCTCTTCTATCAGCAATATCCTTCAGAGACTGACTGACATACAGAGGCTGGTCCTTGAATGAGGTAATAAAGGAAAAAAAAAACAACTCAATCCTAATTTAGTAATTGATAATTGATAATAGAAGAATAATCAATTCTCTCGGTTGGGAAAGCTAAACAACAATTTGTATATTGGTTGAATTAGGTTTTACCTTGAAACCAAACCTAACAACTTTGAGTGCCCAGGGAAATGATGTTTAACCTATTTTGTTTTCTTGCAAGAAAAATATTTAAAAATAATTATATTTTATTTTAACATTTGGTTTAAATCATTTTGAGTTCCCAATTCTCTTTTCCTGTAGCTGCTCCTCTACCTACTGAGAAGGCAAGCGATAGGATATCAATTATACTTAGGAAGTCATACAAAACATATTTCCGTTAGCCCTGTTACAAAAAAAAAGCAAGAAAAATAAAGTGAAAAAATATGCTTCAATTTGCACTCAAAGTTCACCAGTTCTGTGTTGAGGTAGACAGAATTTTTCTTCATAAAGTCCTTTGGAATTTATTGAATCATTGTATTGATTAGAGCAGCTAAGTCTTTCAAAGTTGATCATTGTAACATTTTTGCTGTTACTGTGTGTAATGTTCTGTTTTGCTCACTTAATTTCAGTTCATATAAGTCTTCTCAGGTTTTGCTGAAATGACTCCTCTTGTTATTTCTTGTAGTACAATTATATTGCATCAAAATCATAGACCGTAACTTGTTCATATATTCCCCAACTGATAGACACCTTCCTCAATTTCCAATTTTTTGCCACCACAAAAAAGAGCGGTTATGAATATTTTTGTACATAGAGTCATTTTCTGTGATCTCTTTGGGATATAGTACAGACCTAGAAATAGTATTGCTTTGCCAAAGGGCATGCTTAGTTTCATATGGTTTATATATAGGACGTATATAGAACTATATGTAGTTTATATATAGGACATAGATTCAAATTGTTCAAAGGGGCATTTTTGAGTTGTTCTATTTATTTAAACACCAAATACATTAAACACTTCCATATAATAAGTAGAACAGAAAAAAGATTGCATATGAAATTGCAAATATATAATGTAGAACTTGATTTTCCTTTTGAGTATATACTAAATTTCAACATGTCACTTTCAAAGCTGTCCTGCTTGTTCGTGTTTCTTTAAGCTCCTATGTTTCCATGACCATCTTCTTTCTTTTCTTTGGGCAGCTACATAACTAGATCTCCTCTTACCCCTCAGGAGAAAACAAAGAAACAAACTAACCCCCTCTTACATATATATACTGTCAAGAAAGAATTTCTCACATTGGCCCGGAAATGTATATTTCAAACTGCACCCTGAATCCATCACCTCTCTGGTAGGAGTTGGGTAGCATGCTTCATCATCAGCATTCTGAAATTACACTGGCTGAACGCAGTTCTCTTTCAAAATTTTTTTTTCTTCTTCATGATGTTATTAGTGTACTGTGACCTTGTTCTGCTCCTTTTCTCTGAATCAGTTCATAGAACGTTTCCAAATTTCTCTGAAACTATCTCCTTGTTAATTTCTTACAGTGTAGTTATATCCCATGACATGAATAATATACTCTGATTTGTTTGACCATTCCCCAGTTGATAGATACCCCCTTAGCTTTCTGTTCTTTGCAATAGCAACATCAACAAAAAACTACTATAAGCATTCTTGTATACATAGGTCCTTTGCCTCTCTTTGATGTCCTTGGAATATGAAGCTGAAAGTCGTGTAACCATATCCAAGGGTATATACAGTTAAAAGACATTTGGTGCATACTTCCAAATTGCTTTCCAGAATGGTTTGGAACAATTCACCATTGTAGCAATGGGACATATCAATATGCCCATTTTCCCACAAACCCTCTAATGATTGTAATTTCCACTTTTTGTTACTTTTCCTTATCTGCTAGTTGTGAGAAGGAAACTTAGAGTTCTTTTAATTTTCATTTCCGTAAAGAATACTTTTCAAAAATCACCTGATGGAGAAAATGTGGGAAAATTGGAACACGAATGCATTGTTGGTGGACTTGTGAACTGATGCAACCATTCTTGAGAGCAATTTGGAACTATACCCGAAGGGCTATAAAAATGTGTATACCCTTTGATCCAACAATATTACTACTAGGTCTTTATCACGAAGAGATCATAAAAAAGGGAAAAAGACCTACATGTACAAAAATATTTATAGTAACTTTTTGTGATGGCAAAGAATTGGAAATTGAAGGATACCTACTGACTGAGGAATGGCTGAACAAGTTGTGGTGTATGAATGTAATGGAATACTATTATTCCATAAGAAAAGATGAGCAAGTGATTTTCAGAAAAACCTGGAAAGCCTTACATGACCTGATGCTGAGTGAAGTGAGTAAAACCAGGAGAATATTGCACACAGTAACAGCTACATTGTGTAATGAGCAACTCTGATAGACTTAGCTCTTAGTAATGCAGTGATCTAAGACAATTCCAAAAGACACAAGATGAAATGTGCAATCTACATCCAGAGAAAGAATATGGAGTCTGAATGCAGATTAAAGCATGCTATTTTCTTTTTTTTTTCTTTCTTGTGTTTTTTCCCTTTTGTTCTGATTATGCTTTCACAACATAACTAATGTGGAAATATGTTTAATATTATTATACATGTATAACCTATATCAGATTGCATGCCATCTTGGGGAGGAAGGAGAGGGAGAAAAATTTGGAAATCAAAATCTTATAAAAGTGAATATTGGGGCAGCTGGGTGGTGCAGTAAATAGAGTAGTGGCTCTGGAGTCAGGAGGACCTGAGTTCTAATCCCACCTCAGACTCTTGATACCTACTAGCTGTGTGACCTTGGGCAAGTCCCTTAACCCCAATTGCCTTGCCAGTCCCCCTCCAAAAAGCAAAAAAGAAACACACAAAAATGAATGTTGAAAATTAAAAAAAAAAAATTTAAAACTAAAAATTTTAAAAATCACCTGAACATTTATCATTTTATTATTTTTAAAAGGAATTATTTTAAAAAAATCTGTGCACTATTTTTCCTTAACTAGTCCAAGGTTATAATAACACATCCAAACTTCTTTGATTGAACTCACAGCTTCTTATTACATTGGTTTTGTAAAGCATCATTCAGTGAAATAATTGTGGAATTTATCCCTTTTCTTGCTGTAATTATGGGAACACAAAATTTTAGAGCTGGATGGGGCCCTAGAGATAATCTAGTCTGACTCTTCATTTAACATGGAATGTGAGCTCTCTCAGACCTATCCACCCATGACACTGCAACTCTTTGCTACTTGCTAGGTTTGAGGTGCTGTTTGGGATCAGAAAAACTTCCACATGAGCTCCTTTCTAGAATATTTTATGACAGAACAAAGTTGTTTGACATATGCAATCACTGGTTGAAAAGCATAAGATAGAATATCAAGATAAATTAATCAAAAAACATTTATTGAGTACCTACTCTGTGCCAGGCATTGTGCTAGGTATGGGGATACAAAGGAGACAAAAGACAGGTCCTGCCTCAAGGAGCTCACAATCTAATGAGCCATTGAATTAAACAACTATGCTGTTCCTTTGTGGCTATCTCATCCACATCTCCCAGAGATTTCTCTATTAATCAGGATATTCATCAAGTCATACATGGAATTGGTTTTAGCATGGTAATTATGAGCATTGTAGAGAATGTTGAGACTTCCTCTTGGCACAAGAACAGAGCACTAGAGGGACAAAAGCATTGACAAGGATATTGCTACTTTCTCTTACTGTGAGAAGTAGGAATGTTTGTCAGTTCAGTTGTTCCCTATTAGCATGAGAATCAGACGGTCACCTGAGCTCTGATGACAGTGGCCATTTTTCTTCCCTTTTTTAAACTGGTTGACCCCATCCTATCTTACCTCCTGCTTTCTCTAAACATGTGAATTATTCTCTTTGAAATTTTCTCACAACTTTCTGAAGGAGGTCTTACCCAGAAAAGATGGTATACATTGCATACACAAGAAGGAACAAATGACCCATGGAAGATGAATGACTTGTCCAAGGTCACAGAATCAATTCCAAGTTCTTGGATTTGAAAACCAATGTTCTTTCTACTCAATCACCCTTCTTTACCATATTTCTTTCGTATATTGTCTAAATGACTTGATAGGGGTAGCTAGGTGGTACAGTGGATAGAGCACCAGTGCAAGAGTCAGGAGGATCTGAGTTCAAATCTCATCTCAGACACTTGACACCCACTAGCTATGTCACCTGGGACAAATCACTTAACCCCAATTGCCTCATCCTGGGTCACCTCCAGTCATCCTGATGAATATCTGGTCACTAGATTCAGATGGCTCTGGAGGAGAAGTGAGGCTGGTGACCTGCACAGGCCTCCCTCACTCAAAACAAAGTCAAGTGCAAGTCTTGTCATTATTTCTCTGATGGCATGGTCTTCTTCCACAACGAAGGATGAACACAACTCCATAACAACAAATGACTTGATATCACATGACCCTACTATAATTTCCATAGTATCTTTTGAGAGGGAAGCCGCAGGGTGTAGGGGAAAGTACATTAATGTTGGAGTCAAAGGACCCTAGGTTTGATCACACTTAATAGTGGAAGATGGTGAATACATCCTCCCCTTTCTCTGAGCCTCCTCATCCTCACATAAGTAGAACGGGAATAACAATATTTACAGTATCCTCTCCACAGAATTGTTAAGTAAAAAGTGCTTTATGGACTCTAAAACACTAAATAAATTAAACTAATGCTTCAACCAATTGCTGTGAATTGCAAATGCAATGACTGATATAAAAAGCTTTGTGGACCTTAAAACACAATCTAAGTGTCAGTTATTATTGTTATCATTACTACATGCACATGTATTTCATAATCATAACGCATGAATATAAATGTTATCAATTGATTGTAGTAGTTCTGTAGAAAACCAACATTCTTATCTTCTTGAACTGACTCAGTAGTAGCCAAGGTGTAATCTCAGTAAAATCACCCAATGTTTCTTCTTCTGTTTCTAAGGTGGTTTTGTATGTACATATGTAATAGTAGCCTGTTTCATGGGATATCATCACCCGATTTTGTATTTTTTGAGCTGCTGATGAGTTTCTCCTTTCTTATCTAGGCTAGTCCTTAGACAACAACCTTTCTATATTTCCTGCTATGATCTTGGGAAGATTGCTTGATTGCAATGATTGCTATGGCTTGCAAGATTGCTATGGCTTGTCCCTGTCTTCTTCTCCAGGACCACCTTCTTGCCTTCTGCCTACCCTGATTTGTCTCCTACCAGATTCTTGGCAATATTTTTATAAAGTCCTGGACTAATTGGAAGAGTTTCTGTTTTCTCTTTTTTTTTTTTTTAAAGCATTGTTGCTTCCGGTCCATCCTTAAAGCAAAGCTAAAGAGTTTCTGGGGGACCTAGGCTTCTTTAGGTCCTAACATATCACCAGTTTCCCCTCATTCCTCTACAAGATGTTTCCAAGACTGAAATCACAGATTTTCTAATTTGATAAGACTTTAAAACTTATGTTTATGAGATAACAATTCATCATTTGGTAAAAATTGTTGGGAAAACTGGAAAGCAGTATGGCAGAAACTGGGCATGGACTAATATCTCACACCATTTACCAAGACAAGGATACATGACCTAGACACAAAGAGAGATTTTACAAGAAAATTATAACATGGACCATATTTCTTATTAGACTTTGGATAGGTAAACAATTTATGAAGAAACAAGAGATAAAGTTTCTGCATAAATAAAATGAATATAGCCAAGATTAGAAGGAAAGCAGGAAATTAGGAAAAAAAATTTATAGACAGTTGATCAGCTAAAGGTGCCATATCAAATGAAGAACTTTGTTCAATCTATAAGAATACAAGTCATTCCCCTATTAATAAATGGTCAAAATATATGGATAGTTTTCCAATGAAGAAGTCAAGACAATTTATAGTCATATAAAATGCTCTAAATCATAATTGATTAGAGAAATGCATATTAAAACAACCTTGAGATGTCATTTTGCTCTTACTCTATTGGCTAAAACAATAGAAGGGGAAAGTGACAAATGTTGGAGAGGATATGGAAAAATTGGTTCACTGATTCATTGTTGATGGAATTATGAAATGATCCAATCATTTTGGAGAGCAGTCAGGAATTATACCCAAAGAGTTATTAAACCGCCTATACACTTTGACTCAGCAATACCACTGTTAGGTCTATTTCCAAAGATGGTTAGGAAAAAAGGAAAAGAACCTATATGTCCTAAAATATTTATAGCAACTCTCTTTGTGATAGCAAAGAACTGGAAATTTCAGGGATGCCCATCAATTAGGGGATTGTGGTATATGGAATAATACTGCACTATAAAAAATGATGAGCTCAGTGGTTTTAGAAAAAACATGGAAAGATTTACATGGAAGAATGAAAAATTAAATGAGCAGAAGCAAGACAACATTGCATGTAGCAACATCAATATTACTTTAAGAATGACTTTGAACAAATAAGTTATCTTGACTATTATAAATACTCAAATTAACTATAAGGGACATGTAGAAAGATGCCATCTTCATCTAGGGAAAGAAGTGATAAATAGAAATATGTTTAGAATAATTTTACATATACATGTATATATATGTATATATACGTGTGTATATCTTTCTATCTGTCTATCTGCCTGTCTGTCATCTATCTATCTATCTATCTATCTATCTATCTATCTATCTATCTATCTATCTATCTATCAATCGAGCTATCTATCTATCTATCTATCTATCTATCTATCTGTCCATCTATCTATCTATATCTGTTTATGTCTAATGGTAGCCATCTAGAGGGGGTGGTGTAGGGGAAAGAAAAAAAGGAAAAATACATGATAATTTCATTGTGTATTTGCTAAGAATAGCAAGTTATGCATAGTAGGTTTGCAGTTGCATGTACAATCATCTTTTTTATTGTACCACACTTGTTTTCTTCCATAAATTAAAAAAGAAAATAAACCAAAGTTCCACTGATAGCTGTAACTAAAAATAGGTGGTGAAGTTTGGAACAGGAAAGGGGGATAGATGGGATAGAGGAGGGAGAAAAGGGCTGTGGGAGGAATAGTTAGAAGAAAAACAAACTTCAACAATGGTGAATCTGTTATAAAGGGTATTTATAGAGACAAAGGAAATAGAAGAACCAGACACTAAGGAACAGAGTAAAAGAAATGGTGTCTGGTCTCAGTGGAGGCAGAAGGGGCAAAGGAGTAGGAAACAGCCCCTTTAATGAAAGATTATTGGTAGTAATCATATTTCTCTTTCTCTAATCATCTCTTTGTAAAGTGGGTAGGGGGAGTCAAGAGGAAAAAGAAAACACAAATTTAGGTGAAATACATAATTAATAATCCATAACAGTGAACATAGGTAGAATGAACTAGCCTATCAATGGAAGAAAATGAATTAGAAAGCAGAATTCAACAATATGCTGTTTACATGTGTAGTTCAGTTTTCCAAGTGTTTTGCCTGTCACTGCACATGCAGAAGGAAATTCTAATTAGTAGAGATAAAGCTGCCATGATGCTATGTAAATGCATGAGGGTAGAAATGACACTAGAGTCTCTTAAGAGTCATGTGGTCCAAAACTCTCTTGGAGACTGCCGTGAGAGAGAAGAAAGAGACAGACTTTGGAAGATGGAGACTTTTTGAGGACGCTAACTTTTTAAGAAGTTCCTGATTTCTAGTTTGCCTCCCAAGAGACCTTGCCCTTAAGTGACATCAGGGTCTCTTTCTTAGTTTGAACTGAGATCACATTTTGCTTCCAGCAGAGTGGATTCCCTCTGTGCATTGCTTGATATATTTTAATCTATAGAATTTGTCCACCTCTACCCCTTAAGTAGGCACATAGAATCATCAGCAATCTCTCTGCCATTAAGGGTCTTCTTTTACATATATGTATGTACATGGTCAGTGACAAAACAGAACATAATAAAAATTCAAAGAGTCTTGCGCAGTTCTCTCTGTTGTTTTTTCTTTCTTTTGTATATTGTAACATTCATATTAATTAATGTTAAGTTCTAATAAGAAAGGAAATATTTTTTCAGATTTAGTTGGTGTGATGAGAGGCCCCAAGAGTAAAGGACTCTAAGCCTGAGATGGGGGGACAAAGACACTAGAAGTCTGCTGCTCTGAGAGACTGGACTAGCAGAAGGAGGCATCAAAGACCTGAAAAGGGCAGAATCTTTCCTAGGGTTCAGTACCTGAGGGAAGCAATTGCCATCAGTAGCTTTCTCCTTTATTTTTGCCAACTAGGTGTTCAGTTCAGTTGTTTTTCATTTTTTAAAGGAGTACAAATGCTGGATGTGACCTGTAAATTACTATTCCTGAGGCAAAACCCCATCCAGTCCACTTTGATCATAACTCTATCCAATGACATAACCAGGTTGCAGTTTAGGAAGAGGATTTTGTGGGGTGACATAGTGACATTAGTAATAAGAATAGTTCTCATGTAAATAAGTGTTTTGTATTTAGAAAAATGCATCTCACCCACTGACTTGATGAGGGAGCTAATGCATATGTTATTGTCCCCCTTTTTACTTAGAAGGATTAGAAGTAAAGTGAACTTCCCTAAATGATATGGCTAGGAGGTCTCTGTCTTGCACTTGGGTCTCTATCTACTTTGTCACATTGCCTCTCATTTTTCATGAAATACCTAGCTGCCTGTCAGAATGAGTGCAGCAACTCTGGAAAGCCTTTCCTGATTTCTCCTATAGCCAGTGTCCTTCTCCGCAGAAATTACTTTGCATCTCTGAACTCTTCTGAACTCTTCCAAAATGTAATCCCACCATTAAAGTCACTATTTTGCTCCTAGAAAGCTTTTTCTGTATTCAGCGTTCCCTCCTTTGTCTTAATAGAGAACCATCCCTAGGCAGGGTGACACCTTAAGGTATTAACTAAAACCTTAGCTGGCACTAATGGAAAAATTTGGGGAAGGTAATGGGTAAATAGAAACAGAGGGATATGATTTATTAACCTGGGGAATGAGGAGGAAAATAAATATGTGGATGAGGGACTAAGGCTTCACGGGAGTCTGATAAGGTATTAGTTGAGAACTGAAGAAGTTGCTTTTGTTAAGGACATTTAAGAGGCAGCAGAGTATAAAGGAACAGTGTGTCAGGCCCAGAATCAGAAAGACTCATCATCCTGGGTTCAAATCTGACCTCCTATACTTATCAGCTGAGTGATCCTGGGTAAGTCACTTAACTCTGTTTGTCTCAGTTACCCCATCTGTCAAATGAGCTGGAGAAGGCAATAGCAAATCTCTCAAATATCTCTGCCGAGAAAACGCCAAAGAAGACATGAAGAGTTGGACATGACTGAAAATGACTGAACAACAACAAAGCTATTAAGGTTAGAATGCTGAACTTGAACTCAGGAAGACCTGGGTAAAAATCTATCTCTGGCTGTGTAACCACGGGCAAGTCGTTTAAGATTTCTGAACCTCAGTTTCTTAATTTGTGAAGTAAGGCTAATCATCTTCATCATCATCATCATCAGTGGTACCTATGTAACATAGTGTTGGGAAATGACATTTGTAAAGTGCTTTATAAACTTTGAATTCCCATGCCAACATGAGCTATCATCATTGTTATTATTATCAACAAACCTATGGTCCCGCTCCCAAAACACGTTAACACAATGACGACTTCCAATAGCCTTCCAGTTGGTCTCCCAACCTCAAATCTTTTCTCACCCCACTCTATCCTCCATTCAGCTGTCAAGTTTATCTTCCTAAATTGCAAGTTTGTCATATCATACATCCCTCTCCTTATTTGATCTCCACTGACTCCCTACTACCTCCAGGATCAAATATAAAATCCTCCTTTTGCCTTTTAAAGCCCTTTACAACATGATCCCTTTCTACCTTTCTTGTGTACTTCCACTTCCCCATACTCTGTGATCTAGTTTTTCCTCTTTTCATATCAAGGCATCTCCCACCTCCAGGCATTTTCTTTGGCCATCCCCAGGCCTGGAATACTCTCCTTTCTCATCTCCACCTCCTCGTTTCCCTGACTTCCTTCAGGTTTCAGCCAAAGTCCTACCTTCTACAAGAAGTCTAGTACAATCTTCCTTAATCTTAGTGTCGTTCTTTTAAGAATAGTTCCAATTTATCATTATCTATATCTGTGTGTATACATATATATGTGTGTGTGTGTGCATATATATATATACATACACACATGTGCACACATATACACACACACACATATATACATACACACATATACACACATACACACATACATATATGTATATATACATATACATATATATATATATTTATATTCCATACAGAGCTCCTTGAGGCCATGAAGTGTTTTGCCTTTCTTCGTATTCTCAGTACTTACTTAGCCCAGTGCCCAGCACATAGTAGACTCTTAATGAGTGTTTACTGGCTCAGGAAATTTGTCCTCAATTTCTTTTCATAGGCTATGAATTCAATGTAAAGAAAATGAAAATCTGGAGCAGGGGGTGGGGAGAGAAAAGGTAAACTAGGCTCTGACATTTCTTTATACTCAAAAGATTTCTCTCTAGAGACTAATGATTTTTAAAATGAAGAAAATATGATTACTTATTCTTCAGATGATTCCACTCAGTTTTCTAGTACAATAACATGATTTCATTGTCATAGGAAACAATAATTTTAAAATGCATTTTTCTCTTTTGAATAAAAACAAATGTTTTTAGTCTTATTTTTTTCCCATTATAAGGGCTGAGGAAGTCATCACAGGGTCGTTTTTTTTTTTTCAGCCTGATAAACATTTCAAGTTTATTTCTCTGTGGAGGAAAAATATTTTAATGGTTACTATCTATCAAAATGGTCCATTGTGATCATTACTGAGAAGATTTGTTGATTAATCAAAAAACACATGAAAAAGAATTGGACAAGAAAACAAAATCTTGAGAATACTAATGGTGTGGCAGACATACCAGTTTCATGGTTAGAAAAGAAACCAGTACAATTAATATTGAAAGTGATTACTGGGTCTGGTGGCACATGTTTCATAATGCTTGCTTCTGCCGAAGTGGGTAGTGCCTTTGAGCACAGGAGTTAGGAGTTAGAAGAAAACTAACTGAAGTTTACTGGATATCCGAACCAATCTGAGACTGGGCAGAGCAAAGGGCATCAGGCAGCCCTGGGAGGGGACAACCGTCCCTTTTAAAACAGAATCGTTCAGAGCTTCAGTGCCAATCGGCAGTAGGATTGGAGTGGAGTACCTGTTGCACACACAGCTTGGACATGGGAGGGATACCCAGCTTCAAAAAATGAAAAAAACATAAAAGATTATACATTTCATGACTTTACTTTGCTGTTCAGTCCTTTCAGTCATCCCTGACTCTTTGTGACCCCATTTGGGGTATTCTTGGCAAAGTTACTAGAATGGTTTCCCGTTTCCTTCTTCAGCTCATTTTACAGATGAAAAAGCTGAGGCAAACAGGGTTAAGTGACTTGCCCAGGATTATATAGCTAGCAAGACTCTATAGTCTTCCTGTCTCCATGCCCAGAACTCTATCTCCTGTGCCACCTAACTGCCATTTTATGAATTTATATTCTAGTATTTAATCAATTGTTGGTTGACAGATTAATTAGTCTATTTCCATTTTTTTCATAGAGATTCCTAACTTAAGAGCACACTGTTGGACCACTCACATATACTTGTTTGCCTCCACCTAGGCTGGTTCTGGACACTTCATTATCTGGTGCTTTTCCAATGGTAATATTCTGTTTCCCTTAAAATATTTAGTCTCATAGGTTTCAAACATAAAACAGACTTTGTTTGCACGGTTTAGGGCTATAAAGCCCTCACATAGGAGCCCACAGAGAACTGTGGAAGTCTCCAACCTATTCCTGGAGGCTACTCTTTCCAGGGTCCTATATGGCCTTCTTCTACTTCTCTGTATGGGATCCCCACACAGCATGAGGGGGCAAAATTTTTTCTATTGCCTTGTAAAGTTCTCCTGATAGCTCCTGTCTAGTCCTTAATACCCTGTGGCTCCATTCCTACCCAGCATTCCAGGATTCAGTTCTGAATACCTCCAGGTCCTCTATGTACTTGACAATCTTTAATCTTTAGGCCCCTTTGGCTCTTCTGCCTCCTGTCTCCTCCCTAGGTCATTGGGTCACTTTCTATTTTATCCTAGATTGTTTTCCTGAAATTGCACGCTACTGGGCAACTACTTCTCTGATCTTTAAAATCTTGTAGAAAACCAAATTATTGGACTGGTTTCCACTTTTACCTCCACTCTACTTCTCCAAAACTTTTCAGAAGGACTTGGAGAAGAAAGTGACAAAGTTAACTCCTTTTGACACATTCTCCTTTGTAGAGGAAGGTCTTTCAGCGAAGGGGAAGGGCAGAGACTGTTTCTTTTTGGAATTCCTTCCTGCTACGCTGAGTTATGAGGATCATGTCTATATCATGAATTGTAGTTTACCACCATATTTCCTTCCAACTACACTGTGAGTAAGGTAGTGTAGGTACTATCCCCAATTGTACAGGTGAGGAAACAGGTCTAGAGAAATTGTATCCTTATGCAAGAATCCACAGTAAAGTTTTGGAGCCAGGATTAAAACCCAGGTCTTCTGCTTTCAAGTCATAATGAGGGAAAATGTGGACAGGTTGTTTGGAGGGGCATACCTTCAAATAGATTGGTGAAACCTAATTTCTTAGAAAGGAATGTATACTTATTTGTATCTAATGGGAGGAGAGGAGGGAAAGAAAGAAAAGAAAAAAAATACATGGCAATTTTTTTGTATATTTGAAAGGAATTGTGAGTTGTGCATAGGAGATTTGAAGTCTCATGCACAATCATCTTTTTTAATTGTACTATGTTATCGAAATGTTTCTTCTATTCCATAAATTACAAATAAGATTAAAAAAAGAAAGTGGTGGATTCTTTGCTGCAGGAGACTGTGTTCATTCTGAGTTATTATAAAAGTTTTTTTTCTTTCATGTTGGGTCTCAAGGCAAGAAAAGAGGGTCTAGGTAGGTGAAGTCTGTCAACTATATGTTCTTCCATGTGTTTTCCCAAGTCACTGGAGTTTACTCAACCTCCTGTCTGATTTATAATAGCAAAGACATAATCCATCTGCTCTGGAGAATATGGGCAGGAGGTTTTCTTTCCCTTTGTTTCCAAGCAAATGAGTCTAGGAAGTCTGTTGATTGTTTTACCTAGTTTTATGCTTGTTTGGTTGATTAGAAGTGTTGGACTGAGTTGTATAATGCTGGTGATTTGAATTTGGGGTATTTGAACAGTGACAGGACCTGAACTCTGTCTAGGGGTGGGGAACCTGCAGCCTCAAGGCCACAAGTAGCCCTCTAGGTCGTCAAGTGAGGCGCTTTGATTGAATCCAAACTTCATAGAACAAATCCCTTTAATAAAAGGATTTGTTCAGTAAAACTTGGGCTCAGTCAAAAGACCACACCCAAGGACCTAGAAGGTCACATGTAGCCTTGAGGTTGTAGGTTTCCCACCCCAGAATACCATACTCACTGCCTCCTCTCCATCTTCTACTGTGACCTAGAAGATAATGTCCAAACTCCTTACTGTGGCATTAAAAGCCCTTCAAAAAAAAATCTAGTCAATCTATCTTTCCAGCTGTTGTCCTCTACTATGATAATCTTCCTCTCTAAACAAATTAACTATTCATCTTTTCTGCAATAAGATATTCACATTTCTACCTTTGATTATGACATTCTCCTTGTAGGATATTTTTTGCCATTGCTGCTTTTTGCTAGTCAAAATCCTGCCCTTCCTGTAAGACCCCGCTCCAATCCACCTTTCTCAGCTATGAAGCTTTTTCAAACTGCCCCTACCCTCTTTGATGGGCAGCTAGGTGGTGCAATGGATAAGAGCACCAGTACAGGAGTCAGGAGGACCTGAGTCAAATCTCACCTGAGACACTTGACACTCACTAGCTGTGTGACCTTGGGCAAGTCATTTAACCCCAAATGCCTCATCCTGGGTCATCTCCAGTCATCCTGATGAATATCTGGTCACTGGATTCAGATGGCTCTGGAGGAGGAGTGAGGCTGGTGACCTGCATAGCCCTCCCTCACTCAAAACAAAGTCAAGTGCAAGTCATCATTTCCCTGATGGCATGGTCTTCTTTGGCAATGAAGGACGAACACACACATCCTCTCTGATCCCTTCTTCCTTCTGCCTCCTATGAAATTGCCTCATTTGGCACTTAGTGCTGGTAATATTATTTTCCTTTTATGCTTAAACTTTCTTTCCTAGCTAGATTACAAATTTCTTGTGAACTAGAAATAGATGGTTCTATACCATTGTACCTCTGACTTGTGACATTATATCCTAAAAATAGAAGACTTTTATACAACACTTTACAATTTGCAACATACTTTACATACATGCTCTCCTTTGAGACTGACAACAATCTCATGAGGGAGACATTAATGGCAATATTATCTCCATTTTCCAGATGGCCAAATTAGGGCTCAAAGGTAGGACGTAGCTTGCCTAGGCACACAGTGAATACAAGAAGAGGGATTTAAACCTAGGTCTTTCAAATGCCACTTACAACCACTAAGGCATGGCATAGACACAGTGGCTCAGTGAGTAAGCTGGAGGGCAGCCAGGTCTGGAGAGGGCCTTGACTTTATGTCATGTGAAAATTATTTAGTCTGGAGAATAATTGAGACCATTAAAATAAGGATGATTAGCAAAAGACTTCATGGGGACATGACTCTATTTTCAGCTATTTGAAGGACTTCCACATGAGACAGATGTTAGACTTAGTTCTGCTTGGTCCAAGAGGACCCAAATAGATGGAAGCTGTGAAGTAGAATTAGGTTTGATTTTTAGGAAGAATGTCCTAACAATAAGAGCTATCCAAAAGTAAAAGGGGATACCTTGGGAGGTAGCGGGACCTCCTCTTTGGAAGTCTTCAGAGAAAGCCTAGATGGCCACTGGTCAGATACATTGTAGAGACCATTCTTGTTCAGATATGGATTAGGCTACATCAGTGGTTCCCAAAGTAAGACCTAGGAATCCCTAAGAGTTCCCAGACGCTTTCAGGGGATCCAAATCTATTTTCATAATAATACTGAGGCTGTAACTTCTAATACACTAAATGTTGATAGATACAACCCATGCAAACAAAAGCTTCTTGGGGTTCTCAACAATTTCTAATAGTGTGAAGGGTCACTGAGGCCAAATATTTGAGAATTATTCCATAGGTTCCCAAAGTGGGCAATATCTCCCCCTAAGGGGTGCTGGAATGATCCAGGAGGTGATAATAGCCTTGGGTACAATTGGAAGACATTGAATAAAAATAAGGAGGTGGTGGAAGCATAAAGAAAGAAAAGAAGAGAAGAAAATTTTGAAAACCATTCGTATGTTTCATCTGTTGTGTAACAGAGTTAAAGTAGAAGTGATTATATTATTTTCCAAATAAACACACAAAATGCAAGTTGTAAGGTCAGTGGTCAAGTCCACTGACAGATCTTAAAAATTAAGTGTTGGCAGATGGTGCGTCACTCACCATCAGAAAGTTCAAAATGCATCAGCAGGAATATGTGCGTGTAATGGCTTGTTTACAATACGATACTATGTGGTTACATGATGCAATTTTGCAACATCAAAATTTCAATGCAGGAAGAATCCATAAACTTACAATAAATTATCAAATTTAAGATGCATCATTTAAAAATATTTTATATTTTGAAATGATATAATTTTTTTTTTAAAAACTGCTAAAGGGTTAAAGAAAGTAGATTTCCAGTGCTGAGTATTTTTTTTTGAAGAAGGAGTAGTAGCCCAAATAAGTTTGGGAACCACTGGATTAGACTGTCACTAAAGTCCTTTCCAATTCTGAGATGTTGGAATTGTTCAGAATGTTTGTGAAATACAGGTTTCACAGTTTGGTGTCCACCCCACTACATCATTATATCCTATAACCTTTCTTATAAACCCAACCTTTCCTTGGTCTTCCCCCTTGGCTAGTCCCAGAGTTTAGTTCCACATTCTCCTCTTACCTATCCATTCCTCTCCACTGTGGTCTCCATGTCCAGTTTAGAATACTGGAAGTTGAGAATGGTCTAACTGCTCTTGAGCACAGTCTAATAACAATGGATATTTATATGGTGCTTAAAAGTCTTCAAAGTCTCTTCTATATATTATCTCATTTGAACTTCTCAACCACCCTGTGAAGTAGGTCTTGCCAGTATTATCATTCCTATTTCAAAAAAAAGAAAATTGAGGCTCATAGGGGTCCTGCCCACATTTGTACAACTAGGGCACATCAGAGACAAAAGCTAAAGTTGGAAGTTTGGGATGGCCACTCCACACACAAAAACATCCTATTTCTCCTATCTATTTAGACTCGTCAATGATTTCCAACAATCTTATTCCAAGAGGCCCGTATTTCTATAGGAAATAATAATGTTCCCCCACAGAGGTCAAAAATCCATTCCAATTCAGTTCAGTTCAACAAACATCTTTTAAGCATGTACTATGTGCTAGGTGGATACTAAGACAAACATGATATTTTTTACCCTCAGGGAATTTACATTCTACTTTTTTGTCTATGTTTGGTTGGTCCAGTTGCTTAAAATATGCTGTTTTTAATCAGGCATAAGTCCTGGGGTTCATTCTTTTGTAAGTCAGTTCATTCTGTTATATTGTTATAATATTATATCAATATAATATTATAGTTTTAGCTAGCTATCTTTAAACCATATGCAATGCACTGGATGTGAGGTAGTAATTACTCTCCACTACAAGGAGGAAATCCTTACACTACCCAACATATCTACCATGATAGAGTGGAAAGAGTAATTACTTTGGTTCCAAAGAACATGAGTTCAGATTCTGTCTCTGATACTTATTAGCTGTGTAATCTTCCCAAGTCTTTTAACTTCACAAGTCCTCATGAAGGGGAGGACTAATGACCTGTGAGGTCCAATCCAGCTATACATCTGTGATTCTTTACTACATGTCAGACACATCTTTCATCCATCCCTCCATCCATCCCTCCATCCATCCCTCCATCCATCCTTCCATCATCCATCCATCCATCTATGCATCTATCTATCTATCTATCTATCTATCTATCTATCTATCTATCTTATCTATCTATCTATCTATCTACCTATCTACCTATCTATCTACCTATCTAGAGCAATCCACTGATCAACATTTACTTTTAAAATCTTGAATCTAGAAATCCACTTAAACCTATGATAGTTACCTTTATTAGCCTTTCTAATGCATCTATCTTTTTTTATATTTGAAATACGATGTTAATCTACATTCCATTGTCATCTAATTTTGAGCAAAGCATTAACTCCAAAGTCAGGTTCATCAATCACGGCAGAGGAAATGTTACTGACAGCTATTATCAACTGCACAGTTGATTAGCTTTCTTGATTAAATAGGAGCACAGCTGATGGGAAAACCAGAGAAAACTTCTGCCTGTTTTATGGGAAGAACTCCCAATGAGAAACCCCCTGTGGAATTAACAAAAGGGAACAGGAGACAAAGGAAAACAGCAGCCGCTGTAAATAGCTTGGGATACAGAACGACCTCCCCAGGAACACTTCCCCAGGAAGTGGCTGATGCTTTCTCTGTGTCTTTCCCTTATTTTTTTCAGTCACACCAGTAAAAGAGTTTTTGGATTTGAAAGGTCTCTGTGGCCAAAGATGTCCTTAGCAAAGGAAAATGGAGGTAGAAGGGGGAGGATGGAGGGAGAAGAAGCATGTAGGAAGAGGGTAATTCAAAGGGCAGGATGGGAATCCTATCCAAAGGCTGTGATTAGCCACAATTTACCTTTGCGGCTGAGGCACTGAGAATAACATCGAAATGTTACACATGTTTTTTTGTTGATCACTCTTTTCTTAAGAAATTAGAAAAAAGGAGGAAGCAAGCTGATGGCATTTTGATTGGAAGCCCTACTGGAAAAAGCTTCATGGCACTATTGACCTAGCATAATTAGAATTGGCTGCCACCTTGATCTACTTCATATTTCCTTTCTTGACTACCTTTGGTCTTTTCGGTTCCTAGGGGGACCAAGTCTTACAAATAGTTGTGAAAAAAATGGCAAGTTGCTTTGTTGGCAAAAGCTAAGAAAGCAAGCGATTGTTCCTTGACTGTGGAAACTGGTTAATTGAACCATGTAAATTATCACAAGGGTCAACATGGTGAAGTGGATAGAGGGGCCACCCTTGGACTCAGAAGAGACTTACCTCTAATACATAACTATATGTAAGATCATGGGCACCTCAATTAATTTTTCAGTGTCCCTAAACCTCTGACATAGAGGTTGTTAAGCTGTGTTGTGTCCTGGACTCCATGGGCAATCTGATGAAGCCTATGAATTCCATTTCAGAATAATGGTTTTAAATGAATAAAATAAAATATATAAGATTCTAAAGGAAATAAATTATGATGAAATAAAGATGTGCGTTTTCTTCATTCAAGCTCAAGAACTCCCTGAAATCTATCCCAAGGTCCCTTGGAGATCTATTTATCCCAGATTAAGAAGCCCAGCTCTTAAACTATAAATTGCTGAGCAGGTGTTAATCTGCATTGGTAAAAGGAGTTTCTTTAATTAGCTTCTCTATGCCAGTGAAGTCATTGATTCAGTAAAGAAACACAAAAGTCAGAAACCTATAGCCCAGGTAGAAAAAAAACAAGGTACAGGTAAGAGTGAGAATTATTCCTCTCTCTACTCTCTCTAACCTCCCCTGATGGAATACTGCTGCTTCTGTCATGTTCCGTTGTTGTCTGTTGCATTAATGGGTTAAACAAAGCCTACCTCTTCATTTATAAGGTGGACCAAAGTTACCAATTAAGTTGAGCCTGGCATGTACCGCATGGGCTGTTATGTCCTAAAGCAATTGGACAGGAAGACTAGAAAGAAATAATAATGAACCAATTAGACTTTGATGTTAGCCATTTGTGCCTTAAGTTGTTTAGCAATGACCTAGAACTTAGATGACAGACACTAGACCAGCCTAAGTTGATTAACTCAATCCTTATAAAATTTTGGGCTCCTTGGATTCGGTGAAAGATGTCCATGAAAAATCTACCCTGAGAATGAAAATCACAGCCATGGAAATGGGGACAACCATGGCCCAGGATTCTGCTTATTGGTCCTGTCACAAAGGACAGTGGTGATGTATGACCCTATACCTAGACTGTTCTTTTTTCTGCTACCACTTAAAAATATATTAATAACTTTTATTTTTTACATCATCTAACTTGCTTCTAGTTCTTGAATTTTCCCTCTCAGAGAGAAATTTTTTAAAGAAAAAAGAAAAAAAAATCAGTAAAACTGATCATCTCTACTATAGCGCGCGCACGTGTGTGTGTGTGTGTTCATATTCGACTCTTCATGATCCCATCTGGTGTTTTCTTGGCAAAGATACTGGAGTGCCTTGTGATTTCCTTCTCCAGCTCATTTTACAGATGAGGAAACTGAGACAAGCAGGATTAAGTGACTTGCCTAGGGTCACATAGCTTGAGTTGGAGGTCTGGATTTGAACTCAGGTCTTCCTGACTACAGTCCTGGTGTAACCCTTAACTGCCCAATTATCATTTTAGGGCAAAACTAAATTTGCTCTTAACATGGAGTATGTTTATTTTCATTCTCTAGCTTCCAGACCATGAGTGAGAACCTGTTCACCTGCTCCTCTGGATCCTAATCAAACAACTCTGCCTTTGCTCATGAAAAGGGTATGTCCATTAACTCCTCTGTGGCTCCATCATTTACAACAAAATATCCTGACCTGACTACTGCTCTCTCACGTATGTTGGTTAGAATGTAACCTCCTGTGAGAATATCAGTTCTTTGAGTATGGAGACTGTCACTGATTTTATTTTTGAATCCCCAGGCCTTATTACAATGCTTGGCATATAGTAAATGCTTAGTATTTCTCTTTTCATTCATTCATTCTTTTTTTCTCACCGCAAACCTAGCACACATAACAAGTCAAAGCTTCTTTCTAAGACTTTTCAGGTTCTCCCCAAATCTGGCTCCATTCTAATTATCTAACCTTCCTTTCCTTTACCTTTCACCCTTGATCATCTCTTCCCATGGTTAGGTGGGGAGAAAATGTGTACCATGCTGATTTACATAGCCATGCCTGTTCTTTTCTTTCTAGACTGCCTTTTCTTTTCTTTCCACTTATTGATGTCCTACCCTTCCTGGGCACCTTAGAGGAAAGAACAATTATCTTGGGTCAGAAGATTTGAATTAACATCCTGACTGACTGGGCAAATCCTTTACACTCCTTCATGAGCGTCAGTTCCTTCATTTTAAAAACATGGATAATAACATTTTCACTTCCTCTCTGGATTGTTTGGCAAAATGTTAATGAGTCTCTTTCACCACAAATCTATTAAGAGCCAGTACTCTCTGGATCTTCTGGGCACTAGAATTCCTGACAGGTCAAACCCCAGTAAATACACAATTTTGCTCAAGGGAGAGAAGCATTTAATGAGAATTATTGAATAATATGAAGTATAGGGGAAATTCTTAACTTATTAATGAACACTGAAATGTAGGATGTGTGGAGAACTCTTAAGAACATAGACTCTCAGGGGAAATATCCAGTTCAATTCAATATTCAAATACAATACCCTTGTTGTTCAGTCAGGTCTGTTTCTTTGTGACCCCAGTTTTGTTGTATTTGGCAAAGATATTGGAGTGGTTTGCCATTTCCTTCTCCAGCTCACTTTACAGATGAGGAACTGAGGCAAACAGAGTGAAGTGACTTGCCAGGGTCACACAGCTAGTAAATATCTGAGGTCAGATTTGAACTCAGATCTATCTACTCTGCCTCCCAGTTGTCTTACAAAATCCTTGACAAGTCCCTTCATCTCTCAGAACCTCCATTTTCTAACCTGTAAAGAGGGAGATAGATTATTGTCTTCTAGCATCCTTTCCAGTTCTAAATCTACATATAAAATTACTGTCCTAGGCTTAGGAGGGTTTACCACTGAGTCAACCAAGAAGGCTGAAAAAAGTCAATGTCTCCTGACTCACTGGCCTCTGCCCTCTTGCTTCTGAGACTTTCCAGGAAGCATTGCATCAGCTCCTGAATCTTGCCTGCCTACCTCATTCCTGCATCTTCATAGGGTGTCCAGTGCCAGCCCAGGATTCTACTCCTCTGGTTTTTCTGTGTTTCAGAACCCAGGTGAAACCCACCTCACACTTCCAACTCTTTCTTCCTGTCTTGATTCCTTCATGCTCTACCTTCTCCAGCTCCTGCTACTGAGAGTCAAGGGTGTCACAGGGCTCAATATCACCCTAAGATTGGACTGTTCAAGAAATGCCCTGAACGTATGCTATCCAACTGAATCCCTCAATGAACTTCAATCCAGTCTCTGATAATTTGCCTGGACCCATTTCTGAATGCTCAGGATACTCCTATCATAGTGTTCCCATCATACTCCCTAATCCTGGTGTTTCTGTATGCCTGTCAGTCACACAACACCCATTCTCCATTCCCAACTGCCTACTCTCTTACTCCAATCCTCCTAGACCCTATTCTGATCAATGTTCAATTCAAGTTCTACCCAGACCCTTCCATGGTCCCCTCTAGAATGCCTGTTTCAGAGATCCTTTAATTTTTTCTTAAAACTTGCCCTCAATTTAAATCTTTTATTGCTCCTTCCAGCTTTTGGTACTCATTAAGGCATGGATCCCTCCTAATGACATGGAATCTCTGGTCACTCTTTCCAGTACTGGTTACACTTTCATTCATAGCCCCTAACTCACTGGTTGGAGTGGGGGAGTCAGAATATCCCTTTCTCCCCATTGCCATTTTTAGACTTTTCCTCTAACACCATCACTCAGCAACCTTTCCTCTTTGGAGGTTTATTCAATCCATACTCTCAAGATTTGTGCTAGCTGTTATCTACCAACTACCAGGACACTCTCCTTCCTTCCTCAATAAATTTAGAATTTAGTGCTACAACCTGACTATTATGGAAATATGTTTTGCATGACTGCACATGCATAACCTATATCAAATTGCTTGTCATCTCAAGGAGGGGGAGTGGAAGAAGACAGAGGAAGAAAGAACTTAAAACTCAAAATTAAAAAAAAATGATAATTTTTTACATGTAATCAGGGAAATATTATTAATAACAAAATAAAATAACCAAAACAAGTCAATGCTAAGCTCATGGTCTTTCTCATACCCCAGCTGCTGCCTTCAACATACAGTACCATATAGTATTAGTTTGAGGGAATATTAATTACTCCCATAAACATCCTAACTTCCCATTCCTACAGTCTGCTCATTTTTTTACATCTTTGTCCTTCTCTCAACCTCAGCTATACCAAGAGATAGTCATACCCTTCATCTTGCCCCACCCATAAGTGTTCCACTTCTATAGCCATGAATTCTAAAGTCCTTTAACTTGATAGTAATCTTGTATTGAATGATAATGATAATCTTCGTTTCTGCCTTGTGACCCCTAACTCTGATTCTAGTCCTCACAGTGACCTCTGATATTTTTACCCTTCCTTTATTTCCCTGGCATCATCCTTCCCCTAGCTATGCTCTTTTCCTTTCCCCATCTTGATACCTTTGTAAACCAGTACAACTTTACACTGGGTGGCACAGTGGATAGAGCAACAGCCCTAGAGTCAGGAAGACTTGAGTTCAAATTCAACTTTAGACACTTGCAAGCTGTGTAACTTTGGATGTCACTTAACCCTCTTTGCCTCAGTTTCCTTATCTGTAAAATAATCTGGAGAAGGAAATGGAAATATCTTTGCCAAGAAAACTCCAAATGGGTTTCAGCTGAAATATTTGAACAATACTACACTGTCGTCTTTGAGTCATTTGTCTATTTATCTCCCTCTGACCATGTCTTGTTATGTCCCAACCTTGAATCACTCCCACCATCCACAATATTCAGTCCAATTCACATGCTGATGAATGAATATAGAAAAAAAATTATGATACAATGTTATCTGGGTCCAACATATTTGTGTTACAAAATCTCAATTGGGCCTTCAATGCAGCTGATGCATATGTGTATATATGCGCATATATATATATATATATATATATATATATATATATATATACACACACACACACACACACACACACACACACACACACACATATATATGTCCCTATATATATATATATATATATATACACACACACACACACACACACACACACACACATATATATGTCCCTATATATATATATATATATATATATATATATATATGTCCCTAATCACTTCATTAATCCATCACAAAAGCTTTTTAAAACCTTTTCATCCCTTATTAAAGTTCCCACAGCACTCCCTCCTCTTACTCTCTCTGTTGAGAGCCTTGACTCATATGTCATTGAAAAAATTTAGGACATTGACTGAGAGCCTTCTTTTTGACCTCCCAATCATTCATTGCTTCTATCTCTTCCACCACTCTCTCCTGCTTCATCCCTTTCTCCTTTCGAGAGCAATCCCCTCCTCATACATCCTAGCTACTTTTCAGTTCTATCTTCTTTACCAGATTGTGCCCTTTATCATATGTATTCTTTCACTGATCTCTTTCTGTCTGGGGCTGCTTCCCTGCTGCCTACAAGCTATCTTTTGTACATCTTGAACTTCACGTTCCATCGACTGCCTAGCACAGTGTGTGACACATAGTAGGCACTTGATAAATCTTTGCTCATTCCTTTTTCCAGATGCTGATGGAAGAACTCCAGTGAAGAACTTCATGAGGCAACCCATTCTACTTGGACAGTTCTAATTATTTCCCAAGGAGCAAGTTAATTTTAAATAGAGTGTTTGACCCTATTAAACAAACAGAAATCTGCCTCCTCAATCATTGTTGAAGCCAAGTGGAGGAAGGCTGATGCATTCTAATTCTCATCCTCATTCTAAGCAGCTAGGTATCTTTAGTTAACTATGATATCGTCAAGGATGGCTAAGCAGGCAAGAAACACTTTATGAAACTTAAAAGTGCTTTATAACTGTGTAATTATTATTATTATATTCACAATAATTCAAGAAAAATCTACTCCATTGGTTCCAGCCTACAATGATCTTTCATTCCTCTTATACATTTAATATAAATGTATTTAATTTAATAATGCATTTAATTAATTTCTAATTTTTTTTCCCTGTGACATCATTTTATTTCTACAGCTAGGTTGTAAGCTCCATGAAGACAGGGCATTTTTGCATTTTTTTTTAATGTCCCACAGATGATTAATGGTAGATTGAATGATACATAAGTCCTTTATCAGTTCTGAGTCAATGTATCAAATTCATGTTTCCAAAAAAAAAAAAAAAGAAAAGAAAAACTTTGGAAAAGGAAGCATTTCCATGCATATTCTAATACTCATTTTCCCAATCTCCCCTACCCCACACTTTCAGTATGAAGAATGTGAGTCCATTTGCTAGCGGTAGGAGAGTGCTTGGTTCCTGGAATACACAATGTACTGATGCCCTGGTTATATTTTACAACGTTGAAATATGGAATTCAGAGGCTTTGCCAGTCCTTCTGGGTTGGTTTCCATGACACACTTCACTATTCTGTGGTCCCCTTCCTTCTCACTTCTTTTACACATTTTTACGAATTTTCAAGTCCCACCTCCCTGATCTCAGATCTTTCTTCTTTTGCTACCCCATTCTGAGGTTTGAATTGGAAGAGAAGCTTTAAGTGTTAAACTTGCCTTCTTGGCACTGAGTCAAATGAATGTTATTAATTCTGTTTAAAAATGGAAGTTGCCTGAGGGCAGGGACTACCTGTTATTCATCTTGACGTTACCAACAGTGCTCCACACAGGGAATGGTAGATAATAGATGTGTTGTAATAAGTGCTTCTTATAATCAGTTGAATTACCTAGAGCAGCCAGCCATTCAAAGAGCCCACTGGGAGCAAGAATGAAGGCTTCCACCTCACAATAAACTACAGGACATCAACTAGGATCATTAATCAATTAATGAATGCCATATGAATGTATTCCATCCCTTAAACACTTTTTTCCTTTAAGGCTTTGTAAGAATGCCAGACTTCCTTTGAGACTGAGATCAAGTGTCATCTTCCACATGAAATTTTTTCTGACCCCCTCTCTATCATTGTTAGAGACATCTCACCTGTTCCCCTCCCCTCTCCGCATAACCTTGTATTAATTTTGGTGGTACTTTTGTCATAAGTGTTTGAGAGAACTGATTAGCATTTTGAGATTTGTAGTTCAGAAAGGTAAACATTCCCTCTTATCCTTGAATGCAAGTGGAATTTGGGAGAGGGAAGAGGAAGAGAGGGTAGGGTAGAGGAAGGAGGGGAAGTCTAAAAAGAGACACACAGAGAGAGACAAAAACAGAGACAGAGAAAAACAAAGACTAACAGAGACAGTGAGAAACTAAGATCCAGAAGGAGAGACAGAAAGAGAGACAGAAAGAGAGGGAGACTGAGAGAGAGAGAGAGAGAGAGAGAGAGAGAGAGAGAGAGAGAGAGAGAGAGAGAGAGACAGAGACAGAGACAGAGACAGAGACAGAGACAGAGACAGAGACAGAGAAACAGAGAGTAACGGGAGATGAGCTGAGGCAGGGAGTGAAAGATCAAGCTGAACTGTTGGATCCCAGCAAGCATTTGGAACCAAGAACTCAGATTGAGGCTACTAGCTGTCATCACCTTTTTGAAGATCAAGGCTTATTCCTCTCTTTTCCTTTCCTTTTTTATCTGTGTTTTTTATATTCTGATTTGCTTCATGTATAAAGAAACATGAGGTCATTTAGGAAAACGTATATATTATATTGGGGGCAGTTAGGTGGTACAGTAGATAGAGTGCTGGGCTTGGAGTCAGCCACAACTGAGTTGAAATTCAGTCTAGCTGTGTGACCATAGGCAAGTCATTTAACTCTTTTTGCCTCAGTTTCCTCATCCATAAAGAGTTGGAGAAGCAAATGGCAAACCACTCTAGTGTATTTGCCAAGAGAATCCCCCAAAGGGCTCACAAAGCATCAGACATGACTAAAAGGTGACTAAAGAGATACTTATATATATATGACATAGAAGTGACTAAACATATATATATTTACATATAATATATAATTATATATATGTTATATATATTATATTGCTACAATATATCAATAGTCTTGTAAAAATTTTATGTGACATCTAGAGATGTCATAAAAAGTCATAAGTTTAAAATAAAACCATTCTTTTACTTCCCTTCTAATAAGTTGACAGATAAAAAAGGAAAGGAAAAGAGAGGAACAAGCCTTGCTTTTTAAATATATATTTATGTATAAATATATATTTAGTCACATATATAAGTGACTAAACATATACTTATATATGTTATTATATATAATATGTATAATATATATTTTATATAAATGTGTATATATATCTATATCTCTCTCTCTATATATATGACATATACTTAGCCCATGCTGAGAAAAAGGGCATGAAAGAAGCAAGGGATTATCTGAAAACTCAGAAAACCCAGTAAAGGCAGAGAGACAAATGTTTGAATATTAGGAATACTCTTAACCTGTGGCTATTGTTATTTTATTTTATTTTTTTATCGATTTCACTGTATTCACATTTTTTAATATATATTAAATTTATTTATTTAACTTTTAACATTCATTTTCACAAAATTTTGCGTTACAAATTTTCTCCCCTTTTCTCCCCTCCCCCCCAAACGCCAAGCATTCTAATTGCCCCTATGACCAATCTGCTCTCTCTTCTATCATCCCTCTCTGCCCTTGTCTCCGTCTTCTCTTTTGTCCTGTAGGGCCAGATAGCTTTCTATACCCCTTTACCTGTATTTCTTATTTCCTAGTGGCAAGAACATTATTCGACAGTTGATCCTAACACTTTGAGTTCCAACTTCTTTAGCTCCCTCCCTCTCCACCCCTTCCCTTTGGAAGGCAAGCAATTCAATATAGGCCAAATCTGTGTAGTTTTGCAAATGACTTCCATAATAGTTGTTGTATAGGACTAACTATATTTCCCTCCATCCTATCCTGTCCTCCATTACTTCTATTCTCTTTTGATCCTATCCCTCCCCATGAGTGTCGAACTCGAATTGCACTCTCCTCCCCTTGCCCTCCCTTCTATCATCCCCCCCACCCTGCTTGTCCCCTTATCCCCCACTTTCCTGTATTGTAAGATAGGTTTTCCTACCAAAATGAGTGTGCATTTTATTCTTTCCTTTAGTGGAATGTGATGAGAGTAGACTTCATGTTTTTCTCTCACCTCCCCTCTTTATCCCTCCACTAATGAGTCTTTTGCTTGCCTCTTTTATGAGAGATAATTTGCCCCATTCCATTTCTCCCTTTCTCCTCCCAATATCTTTCTCTCTCACTGCTTGATTTCATTTCTTTTAAGATATTATCCCATCCTCTTCAATTCACTCTGTGCACTCTGTCTCTATGTATGTGTGCGTGTGTGCATGTGTGTGTGTGTAATTCCACCCAGTACCCAGATACTGAAATGTTTCAAGAGTTACAAATATTGTCTTTCCATGTAGGAATGTAAACAGTTCAACTTTAGTAAGTCTCTTATGACTTCTCTTTGCTGTTCACCTTTTCATGGTTCTCTTCATTCTTGTGTTTGAAAGTCAAATTTTCTTTTCAGCTCTGGTCTTTTCATCAAGAAAATTTGAAAATCCTCTATTTCATTGAAAGACCAATTTTTCCCCTGAAGTATTATACTCAGTTTTGCTGGGTAGGTGATTCTTGGTTTTAGTCCTAGTTCCTTTGACTTCTGGAATATCCTATTCCATGCCCTTCGATCCCTTAATGTAGAGGCTGCTAGACCTTGTGTTATCCTGATTGTATTTCCACAATACTTGAATTGTTTCTTTCTAGCTGCTTGCAATATTTTCTCCTTGACCAGGGAACTCTGGAATTTGGCCACAATGTTCCTAGGAGTTTCTCTTTTTGGATCTCTTTCAGGCGGTGTTCTGTGGATTCCTTGAATATTTATTTTGCCCTCTGGTTGTAGAATCTCAGGGCAGTTTTCCTTGATAATTTCATGAAAGATGATGTCTAAGCTCTTCTTTTGATCATGGCTTTCAGGTAGTCCCATAATTTTTAAATTGTCTCTCCTGGATCTATTTTCCAGGTCAGTTGTTTTTCCAGTGAGATATTTCACATTATCTTCCATTTTTCCATTCTTCTGGCTTTGTTCTCTGATTTCTTGCTTTCTCATAAAGTCCTTAGCCTCCATCTGTGCCATTCTAATTTTGAAAGAACTATTTTCTTCAGTGAGCTTTTGAATCTCCTTTTCTGTTTGGCTAATTCTGCTTTTGAAAGCATTCTTCTCCTCATTGGCTTTTTGAACCTCTTTTGCCAATTGAGTTAGGCTAGTTTTCAAGGTGTTATTTTCTTCAACATTTTTTTTGGGTCTCCTTTAGCAGGGAGCTGATCTGCTGTTCATGCTTTGACTTCATGTCTCTCATTTCTCTTCCCAGCTTTTCCTCCACCTCTCTAACTTGGTTTTCAAAATCCTTTTTGAGCTCTTCCATGGCCTGGGCCCATTGGGTGGGCTGGGACACAGAAGCCTTGATTTCTGTGTCTTTGCCTGATGGTGAGCATTGTTCTTCCTCATCAGAAAGGAAGGGAGGAAATGCTTGTTCACCAAGAAAGTAACCTTCTATAGTCTTATTTCTTTTCCCTTTTCTGGGCATTTTCCCAGCCAGTGACTTGACCTCTGAATATTTTCCTCACACCCACCTCACCTCCTGATCCCCCCAGCCAGCGTTTGGGGTCTGAGATTCAAATGCTGCTTCCAGCCTTAGGGCTTTTGGCGGGGGCAGGGCTGCTATTCAATGTGAGATTAAGTTCAGGTGCTCAGGTTGGGGCAGGGCCGCCTCTCAGGCTCAGTTCCCTCTGGGGGTTTATGCACAGACCTTCCACAATGGATCCAGGCTCCTGCCCGCTTGGGGAGCCCCGTTCTGCAGCCGCCTCTCAGCTTCTACCTCCCGGGGGGGCCTGAGTTATGGGGGCACCCCACTCCCCTCTCAACCCTCCAAAGAGACTCTCTCACTGACCCCCGTCACCTGTGGGTAGAGGGACCCGCGTGGCTGCTGGAGATCCCGTCCCTGAAACCCGCCTGGATCTTTTCCTCTCGGTGCCGCAGCCGTGGCAGGGCTGCACTCAGCTCCCAGTCCCAGCGCCCAGTCCACAGCGCGAAGGACCCCCTGCGAGAGGTTTGCAGGGCTCTCCGGAACAGAAATCTCCCTCCCTCCAATGTTCCGTGGCCTCTGGGTGCAGAAATCGCCGTGAGTTATCTCCTTGCAGTTGTTCCTTGGGTTGTGGGTTCGGAGCTATGTGTATGTGCGTCTTTCTACTCCGCCATCTTGGCTCCGCCCCTGGCTATTGTTATTATATTGATAAGACACTGAATAACATGAAGTACCCAAACCAGAAGATGTGAGGACCTTAACCATTCATTTACCCCTGGCTAAAAGTGAGCTAATGGTTTTAGTAGGGTGTGACTGATTAAATCTAACCTCTCCAGTGGACAAAGGGGAGACAGAGCAGAGAAGGCAGTGATCAAAGGAGAGGTCACACCTTAAATCACTTCTAAGGTAGGAGGTAGGGGAGCTCAGCTCTTCTTTTCAGAAGGGAGGTGAGAACACCTAGATCTTTTGAGTAGCCTCACAGCTACATTCACCATTATACTTTGTATCTGTCAGGACTATTTTCTTCTAATGGAATGCCAACTCTTTGTGGTCAGGGTCTATTTAAAAGTTTTTTGTTTGTTTGTTTGTTTTTTATTTTGCCAATACCTAGCATAATATTTGGCACATACTCTCTTAATTAATGTTTATCAAATAAATGTAACTAGGGACATTAGGCCTGGAGAAGAAGACTTGAGTGGTTGGGGGTGGGGCATAATATCTGTCTTCAAATGTTTGAAGGGATGCCACATAGAAGACACATTTTCTTTGGCTGAATTAGGAGCAATGGATGAATTTTAAGAGGCAGATTTGGGTTTGGAGTAAGGAAATACTTCCTAACTGGAACTATCCCCAATTGGAACGTGTTGTCTTGGAAAGCTGTCAATTCTCCATCAAAGGAAGACTTCAGGCAAACCCTGGACTCCTGCTTATCAGGTATGCAGGTGTAAGTTGAGTTGGTTGCTGAGATCCCATCCAATTCTGAGGTTTTTTTGATTCTGTGACCGCCTGGGTATTCATGAACCTGAAACTTATTTTAGGGATTTTGTCCTCAGACAAGTTAGGTGGCATTTTATAAGGATTCTGATGACAGTTTCTTTGCCTGTTTCTTCCTCTGACTCAACCTAGCATTCTGTTGTTTTTTTAACACGAATCAGCATTCAAGTAAGGTGTTATCCTCAACTGCACAGGTCAACTTATTAGAAGGGAAGTAAAAGAATGGTTTTATTTTAAACTTATAACTTTTTATGATATCTCTAGATGTCACATAAAATTTTTACGAGAGTATTGATATATTCTAACAATATAATAACGAAAGGCTTTTTTCTTTCTTTTCTCCTTCCTTTTTTTTTTTTTTGGCAGAGGTGGGGAGCTGTCCTTAATATCTAAGTTGCTGGGTTGGAAAAAATAACTCCTTCCTTTTTACGCATCTTTTAAAAAACAGACTAAATTTTTGGGGCAGTTAAAATTAAAGCCCTGAAGCAAATGAAATAAAACTGATATCCCTTCCTGAGTAACTTTTATAAGTGCACTTTGAAATTAAATGGACTGCCCTGAAATAAGTACACTAAACTTTATCTCCACTTCCCACTCACACGCAGATGTGAAATCAATTCTTTCTCCTTCTATTCCTTCATAAGTGTTTTGTTCTGTGAAAAAAAAAGCAGAGTTTAAAAAAAAACTTTACTTCTAATATAGTAGCTGTAAAAAAGATGGATTAGGGGAAGTATTACTGAAATAGTTCAGAGTCCCTTTTCTTTGGATTTTCTGTGGATTAAGAATATTAACTACTAGACAGATATATATCTTTGATACCTGGTTGTGTGTATGTGTGTGTGAAAGAGAGAGAGAGAGAGAGAGAGAGAGAGAGAGAGAGAGAGAGAGAGAGAGAGAGAGAGAGAGAGAGAGAGCAGTATTCCTGCTGAATCATGAAATTACACGAGCTCTGCTTTGAGAACATCTAGTCAAACCCATAAGTGAATGAGTGCCCTTTGCAACACCCATGACAAGTGGTCATCTAAATTTCTGGGGAAGACCTTCTGTGATAGGCAACTTATTACCTCTAGAAGAAGTGAAACCACTTTGAGGCAGCTCTATTTGCTGGACATTTTTGTTTTTCCATATGCTAAGGCCAAAACTATAATTTGAATGCATAAATGAACAAAATTTCTATTTAGTGTTTATGTGTCCAGAACTGTGGATGCACTGGGGATGCAAATAGAAAGAGTAAGGCATTTCCTTCCCTCAATGAATCTGACATCTAATTGAGGGAGATAAGACATAAAAGAAAGTTCAGCCAAAAGGTAGATGGAAAGCCCTGAAAGTACTGAGGGTTTGGAGAGAAGATAGATGGCAGAACCCAGGTACATTATGAAGGTACATTACCACGGGGATAAAGATAGAGTAGATGGTAGGTAAGGCATATATAATGTTAGGGAATATTAGAATGGCAAGTTAGGATGCATTAGGAGGACCTGACGCCCCTCCATCTCTCTAGAAAGATTAGAGATGGTAACTCCCAGCTCACCCACGTGATATCAGCTGCTGATTTCAGTCTGTCAATTTCCCTCTTAAAGCCAAACACAGTAGGCCATATCTAATCTAAAAGGGCACAGGACTGCAGTCTATCACCCTCCTTTTTCCATGTATCTCCCCCCTGCCCAATATTAGGCTGATTTCCCTGTCACATCCCACTGTTATATCCCACTGAGTTTGTGGTACACCAATACCACCGGACTCTTTATTTCCCACAAGAATCTTACTTTAGCTTGGCCTGCATATCCTGGACTTCGAGCAGTTGATTTTTTGAGCCCAAGTGAAATATTTAACCTTTAAGAATGATTGTTTTTTACAGTGAAACAATAACACTGCTCTGCCTATCTATGAATAGTGATCATATGGAATTTGGCCTTTTTAGTCCTTATTGAAATGAGTGAAAACAATTATTTTAGTCCTTGTACAAAATATTCTCAGATGGAATCTAATATCAAAGACCATTAATGTCAAAGTCAAATAGAAATGGAGGTCACTAAACATATAATAGGGGTCCCTATGGACTAAATATTAATTAATTAATATTTCTAAATATTAATTTAGAAACCACATATTAGTATAATCTATGTTTTTTGTAACATTATTTATTGTGTTAAATATTTCCCAATTACATTTTAATCTCATTTGGATTACACTCAGGAGTGTTGTGGACCACATGTATTTAATACTTCTTATATAGATCACAGAAAAGATGGGAGGATAGGCAGCTTAAGGTTGCCCCAAAAGATTAATTTTGAAGGGATAAGACTAGGAAAGTAAGATTTGCTCACAGACCAGTGAGTGACAAATAATAGATACACAGGGTAAAGAATAGCTATAGGAAAGAAGGTTGGCATGATTATGACTTGGGAGTAGCTATTTGTCCTTTGTTCTAGAAGAGGACAATGACATCTGGAAGATGATGCCATGACGTACAAGTGAATTAGATTTAAATGAGGCAGGACTGTGCAAAATCACCAGTCTCACTTTATTCTCTGAAGCCATCTTGGTCCAGTGGCCAAACATGGGTCAGGACAACTGGAGATGGTCCAGGATGTAGTGGGGGATCTTGGCCTTTTCAAGCTAAGGTCTCAGTTTGATTGAGGCTTTGGGAGTGCTTCTACTAAAGCATTTCCCATGCACTTGAGCATACACTTGAGCCACTTTTGGTGAGATACCAGTCCTAGACCTTTACAAAAAGACTTTTATGACCATCATATCCTGGTTGATCCCAAGGTCCCTATGAGAGGGGATCTGCCAAAAAAGATTGTCACTGATCCAGGGACAGTGACTCATGCTGTGGATTATAAGGAGTAAGGAGGGACAACTTTCATTCTCTTTCAGTGTGGTCTTAAAATATCTATGTTTATATCAATATCCATATCAACAATTATGAATTTATTTATCTGTTTATATGTAGCTTTTTTTCCAAGCAGAATGTAGTCTTCTTGAGGGCAGGGATTCTTTTGATTTTTGTCTTTGTATCCCTAGTGTCTAGCGTAGTGCCTGGCATGTCATGGATGCTTAATTAACATTTGGTGAATTATATTGAATTAAAAAAAAAAACACCTGGAGAAGAATATCAAGTTTTACTTCATCTGGTTTATTTGTTCCACTATGCAATTAATGTTTCAGCACTGGAACTATGGATAGTAGCAGACCATAGAGGACAAGGATCCTGGGAAGAGAATGCTGAGGCAATGCTTTGCTGTGGGCAGACATACCCCATTTCTAGGAACTCAGCAGATGTGTTGCCCCTGTGTGCTGATTCATAGTGGCTCTGGGTAGTAACATTCATTATGGGAGATATAGACATGATGAAAGACAATGTCTTCAATGGGCCATCTTGTGTTGCTTATGCCAAAGACAATGGACATCCATGAAAAACCTGGACTTTCAGATCAGTGTTACAGGTTTTCTCTAAAACATTTTTAGAAAGCCTTTCTATTTGACAAAAGAACAAATATCAAACTAAAGAAGAAAACCATGTTGTATTTCAGGATATCTGTTCTTGCCATAGAAGTCACATACTGTTTATTTATGTAAGAAACAAAACATTTTGACATCTTGGATTACGTGTCTTATAGATATCTTAAGCTCAATATATCCAAAATTGAGCTGCTTATCTTTTTCCCTTAAACCCTTCTTCCTTCCTAACATCTCTTTACACTGATAGTACCATCATTCTCCCTATCATTTGGGTTCAAAACCTAGGTGTCATCCTTGACTCTCTCTCTTCTTTTGTCTCTCCTTCTCCCTCCTTCTATCTCTCTCTATCTCTACCCGTTTCTGTCTCTGTGTCTCTCCCTCCCTCTCTTTCTCTCTCTCCCCCCTCTCTTTCTCTCTCTCCCCTTCTCTCCCTTTCTCTTCTTCTGTCTCTCCCTCTGTCTCTCTCTGTTTCACTCTCTCTCAGTCTCTTTCTGTCTCTTCTCATTTCTGTTCCCTAGCTTATCTGGTTTTCTTCAAGCCTCAGTTAAGGCTCTACATTCTACAAAAATCTTTCCTGATCTCCTTTATCCTAGTCCTTTCCCTCTGTTGATTTTCTCCAAGTTATCCTGTACACAGCTTATTTGTATGTAGCTGTTTGCATGCTGTTTCCCCCACTTAGGCTGAGTTCCTTGAGAACAGGGACTGTTCTTTTGACTTTCTTTGTAGCCTCAGCACTTCACACAGTCCCTGGCATATAGGCACTTCATGCTAATTGACTGGATGACTAACTAAATAAACATCCCGCACATTATGATTTCCAGTCCATAACTGCTGGTCGTGTGAGTGCACAGATCAGATTTCCAGAAGTCTCTCTTTGTTAAGTTATTTCAAAAGTACTGATGTGGGAACAGCCACCGCACAATTGCGTTCTATGATAAATGAGACTAGTCATTGCTGGAATGGTTGTGGTACTTCTAACACTCTCCAGCCTCACTTGTAACAAAATGAACTTCCAAGAAGTATTGATGATATCTACTTTTCTTTTGCTTCTCAAGGAAATGCAAAGCCCACTGCCAGACTTTTAAGGTGGTGATTTCACAAGAACCCCAAATTGGATTGAAATTGAGGGAGAAGAAAAGAATTCTTGATTTGGTCTTCCAAGTGTTCAGTTTCTATCATGATTTAAATTCACAAAAATCTCCTTTTTTTCCTCTTTCCTGTTCTCTCTTTTCACTCTACCTGGAAGGAGTATGATCTAATAAGATGGCCAACATGGTGTGATCGTCTCTCCCACCCCTTTGCTAAGCTCCTGGGAATGAGATAACTGGATTTTTGGTAATACTTATTGATAAGTTTAATGATTTGGAATTTTTGCTGAGGGGAAATTGTAATAAGATTGTTCCTGGGACAATGTTTTTCTGGGTCACCTGGATGATGTTCAGAAGCATCGCTAGAAATATTTTCACTCAAGGAAAAAAAGAAAAGTTCAGTGTCAAAGAGTAGGGAGGAAGCAGCCTAGAAGCTATTCCAACCTCAGACATAGTTTCCCTAGTAGTTGGGATAGTTTGATGTTCACTCCCATGGAAGTTATAAAGTGTGTCATAGTAAGACAGCCAGCATTGGGGATGATAAAATATGAGAACCAGAATGCTACCCTCTGCTAATGGAAGACCATGAAGGATGGCTAACACTGTAATGATAAGGATTTTACTCCATCTTTCACCTTCCAGGATGATTGGCATTTTGGATATTCAGCACACTCAGGCAAAAAAAACCAGTGTTAATTACGGTTCTCCTGGGGGTCTATGATTATGAGGCATGTGGGATAGGGCTTCCATCCTCAATCAAATACAAGCTCATGAAATACCTCTGAATAATATACTAACTTCACTTGCTAGGAATGTATGATTACTCAACTACCCATCCTTAGCTGGTAGAGGAATTCTTGTTTATAACTCTCAACCCCCTTTACAATAGCCATATAGTTCCTTCTTTCCCCTACAAGTTTAATTTTTCTTTCTTTCTTTTTTATTGGAGGAGAGGGAGTAGGGCTGCTAGGCAGATGGGCAGAGAAGAAAAAAAATTCTGATTGTGTTTTGCCTAACCAGTTTGTAAAGATTCATTCTAAAACATTTGCTTGAATTCAAAATTCACTGTTACTTTTGTCTGCTGATATGAAGGTATTAGAGATCAAGTAATTTTAATATATATGTGTATATATATATATATATATATATATATCCCTAGGTTGGACTTTGCGAAATAGTTGGATGAATTTGAGAAAAAAGAAAATCCCATCCATTCTATTAGTTAGGTTGACACACTACCAAACACATATGTTGCACATACGCCATTTGGGTATTTAATGGTTTCTGGATAAAACTCCTGGATGTCTGATGCCTAAATTTTAATCCAGCTGTTTTGTCATATCACAGATAAGGTGGTCAGGTTGTTGTAGCCCTTCAGATAATATAAGTTCCTTGAAGGCAGGAATGATTTTCCTTTTGTCTTTGTATCTCCAACACCTAGGACAATTCCTTCCATGCCATAGGTATGTAATAAATGTTTGTTGAATGGAATTAAATTGGTTATCTGTAGTAGTTTTGTGAATTGATTTTATTTTAATTTCCATTATCAAATGTTTTATATCTATTGCATATATCTATCTATATGAAATATATTTCTTGTATTGGAAGCAGTATTAAATTAAGAGAAGTCATCATAACATAATGGCAAATTCTGAGAGTCAGGAGAGCTAGGCTCCAGTCCACCTTTATCACAATCAGTAGCAAGACCTTTGGCACTTAAGTCATTCACTTTAATTTCTGCATCTACAAAATGAGGGAACTGGGATACGGGAATTCTTAATCTTTGTATGTCACTGACCCCTTTTGGCAATTTGCTAAATTCTTCCTATAAATCCCTTCTCATAATAATGTTTCAAAATTCATAAAATAAAATGCATAGGATTGAAAAGAAATTATATTAAAATAGTTACTGAAACTTTTTTAAATTCTTGGACTAGATCAAGGGTGGGAAATGTGCAGCCTTGTGGCCTTCTAGGTCCTCAGCTGTGTTCTTTTGATTGAGTCCAAGTTTTACATAACAGATCCTTTTATTAAGGGGATTTGTTCTGCCAAGTATGGATTCAATCAAAAGATCACATTAGAGAACCTAGAAGGTCACATGTGGCCTCAAGGCCACAGGTTCCTCACTCCTGAACTAGACTATCGCCTAGATCTTTTTTCAGAACTAAAATTTTAGGATTCTAAAACAAGGTTTGGCTTGGTGTGGCAATTACTTTTCTCTCTTTTATATTGCATTAGAATGTTAAGGTAAAGCTTGTTTGGAGTGAGATTCTTAATAAAATATCTTTATTTATTAAATACAGTGTCAGCTTTCTGCGGAACAACCTAGCTAACAACCTGCATTCACAGAGACACATCACCATAAGCTGGTATCACATCAGGTGATAAATTGTTTGGTCACAGCAACCCATGATACAAAAGAAAATATAAAATGACCCTCAGTCCTAGGAAGGTCTCTCTCTATATAAGGACAGTAATAGAGTGGTATAAAAGAATGGAGAGAGTATTCAAAATCGTATAGATTTTAGATCATCTAAAACATTGTTGAACTATTGGTTCAGTCATCTCCAGGATCAAATATAAAATCTTCTGTTTGGGTTTTAAAGACCTTTGTCATCTGGCCTTTTTCTGCCTTTCTGTCCTTCTTACATCTTACACCCCTCTGAGGATTCTATGACTTGGTGACACTGGCCTTCTGGCTGTTCATCACATGTGACACTCCATCATCTTTTCACTGGCCTGCCGTGCTCTTCCTTAACTGTCTCCTGACTTCTTACAGTCTCAGTTAAAATCCTACCTTCTGTAAAAAACTTTTCCATGTTAAGTTAGTGCCTTCCATTTGAGATTACTTTCAATTTATCTTGTATGTATCTTGTGTGTGTGTATGTGTGTACACAAATACACACATGCACACACAAAGTCATTTGCATTAGTTTGTAAATTTCTTGTGTTGGAATTACTTTCTCCTTTCTTCATATCCCCTTAGTATAGGTTATGATGGCTTAGAATGAGTTGTAAATAGAATTTATTTTCTGTTCTGGTCAGAAATTTTGAGGGTTTTCTCCTCCCAGATTTGATATTTTGCCATCTTTTATCTTAATTCTTACCTAGCCATTGGGCATTGAGTAGGTATCTCCTCAAACAAACTGAGACCTAGGAAACACCTTAATTCACTGCATCTTGGGCCATCGCCAGTCTTCTTGACTTTGGACTTGGATGATTCTGGAGGAGAGAGTGAGGCTGAGAACTTTGTGTGCTCTGCCTCACTTAATCCCAGCGACACCCATGATGTCACTGGTCCTCTAAAAGAATGAAAGGTGAACCAGAACAACAGTGCCTGACAATTAGGGAGACTTAATAACTGCTCCTTGACTTGGTATTTCTATCAGTTCTCATATGACATAGACTCAATTCCCTTCACCATCCTTACTATCCCACTGTGGGGACTCTCTGACTTATCAATGATTTTGAGCCACGGCAGCCAAAACTGCATGCCATTGCAGGATCATTAAATGAGGTCCATTAAATCAATTCCCTATTCCTGAAAGCTATTATCAGAGCAGCTAGGTGGAACAATGGATAGCATTCTGATCCTGGAGTTAGGAGGACCTGAGTTCACAAGTTACTTAATCTCTCTTTGCCTCAGTTTCCTCATCTGTAAAATGAGGATAATGATCGCACCTACCCTCTAGGGTTGTTGTAAGGATCGAATGAAATAATAATTGTAAAGCACTTTAGCACCTGGCACATAGCAAGGTCTATATAAATGTTAGCTATTATGCCTTACCCCCCTTAATGAAACCCATGGTTGCATTAGTTTTTTTGGTTGCTTCATGCTGCTTACTCACTCACATGGAGCTTTCTGGCAACTAAAATTCCCAGACCTTCTTCATCAGAATTGTTATATAAATGTGTCTCTTCTATGTAATTCATGCCTAACTGATTTTTGGTTCCCAGATGCTTAAGAATTTACATTTATCACGACTGAATTTCATTTTATTTGTTTCAGTTCTAACCTTTTGAATCATGGTCCTGTCATCAAGTGTGTTACCTATCCCACCCAGTTTAGTGTCATCTGCAGATGTGATGATCATATCATTTATGCCTTTATCCAAGACTCTCCTTATAGGGAAAGGCTTGTGGTTAGCTACCCATCATGTCCTTATAGAGGATCATTTGTGGTTGGTTTACTTCCTTTTCATGTTCTTCTAAGGGTGTGTCCCCTGCCACATCTTGGAGCAAGGCCTGTCAAGCTAGACACTTGATTTTCCCAAATTAATTCATTCTTTCAGATCTTTCCTCTAGGGGCCATGAATCTGACTGGTTCAGGATTTCAAAACCTGACACTCACAAAGCAAAGGTAAGTATCCCATAGATTTTGTGCACAAAAAGAGAAAAAAAAGAGTTAAAAAATTCTTGATGTTTCATGATAAAGACAGACATATTACACAGCTAGTGAGAAGAGAGCTGTCTCAAGTGTACGAGAAAAGGCTGTGATTTTCTTCTAGGGTGACCGAGAAGGAAACAGAAAAGTGATGGACAGTGTAGTCACATTAATGATATCTTTTGGTTAGCAGCTATCATGTCCCCAATTTCCAGAGCAGCATGAACAGGGACATAAACGCTTTCTCCACAAACTTCAAATACTTTCTTTCACCTTCCTTTGGTTAAAAATGCAGGCATTTTGTAACAACTATATATTTGCTTCTCTTAATAGCGGCGCTTTATAGCAGCCTCTATGCTGCTGAGTAAAAATTCACCCAAATGGGATCTGGTCATTGTATAAAGAGCCATTCCCTACTGAGAAATGGTATTTACAGGAAACAAATTCTTCTCTTCCCCAGGGAAGCTGAGATCAGAATCAGTTATTGATCACATGCTGACTCAGCATTTTCCAGGGAACTTTAGAACTCCTTTGGTTCTTTAGCATCTCTGCCTGTCAGAGTTTGAAAGGACATTAGAGACACAGACCTTTCATTTTCCGTGTCAAGACGCTGAAGTTCAGAGAAAGAAACTGATAGCTTATGTTGCAAACCAGAGCCAGGACAAGGAAAAACCCAGGTTTCCTTGGTGGTGCAGTAAGCAGAATGGTGGGCCTAGAGTCAGGAAGACCTGAGTTCAGATTTGACCTCAGACACAAGTTGTGTGTTTCTGAGCAAGTCACTTAACCCCTGTGTGCCTCAGTTTCTTCAACTGTAAAATGGGTATGATAATAGCACCTACCACTCAAGGTCATTGTGAGAATCAAATGAGATATTCACAAAGCATTTGGAGCATAACAAATGATTGTTTCATTCCTTTCCTTCCTACATATCCTTGTTAAAAAAAATACATGTTGCATATGGTTACTGTGGGAGAATCATGGGATCATATTGTTTTAGGATTATGAGCTGAAAAGAATCTTCAAAGTCATTTTGTCAAACCCCCTCATTTTATACTTGAGGGAAGTGAGTCAAAGACATTTAGGTGACTTGTTCTAGGATCATACAAATCCCAAGTAGCAGATACAGAGCCTCGATCCTCTAATTCCAAATTTGGCCTTCTTTTTATGACCCCATGTTGCATTGACACAGAGAAAGAAAATCTATGATCTTTGCCCTCCAGGTACCATGGCTCCCTCTCAATGACCTCTCATATAAATGAAGATGAGACTGCCTGGTGGGTAGAGAGCTGGTCTTCATGTCAGGAAGACCGGGGTTAAAATCTCACCTCATACCCATAATATCTGAGCATTCCTGGGAACTCCTTCAAGCTCTCTGAATCCCTGGTTTCCCCTATAAAATGAAGATGACAATGGAATATACTTTATAGGATTATAGTGAGGTTTAAATGAGATTATAGATATGAAGTGTTTCACAAACCCTAAAAGAACCATAAATGGGAGTAATATGATTAGCCCCTCCCCTCCAAATTGTATAGGTTAGTGACTCCATGTTAATTAGTATATATTGTACATGCTTTTGATAGAATGTAAGCTCATTAAAGTCAGAGCTTGATTAATTTTTTAGTCTTTGTATGCTAAGTATATAGCACAGTGTCTGTTATAAAGGAGAATGGTTGCTGACTGGCTGATTGATGTTTTTCCAATGGCTACTATGGCAGGGAATTATGACAAGTGTCATACAGATTCTGACATAAGTATAAAATGTGGTCTTGGTCTTCAAGGGTTGAACATATGATAGCAACAGTATGAGATGAGGGTAGGAAGACATATGAGTGAATGATTAATGAAACTCATCTATTAAGAGCTTACTGTGTGACTTCAATCACTGCACTTTAGCTAAATTGTGAAGGACCTCGAATATCAGATTAAGAAGTTTGTATAGTGTTTTGCAGGTAATAGGGAGTCACTGAATAATTTTTGATGAGAGAACCTTCTGCTGGTGATGCTTATGGGTTGTTTCAGTTCCCATGAAGATAACTTTAAAAGAAATATGATAGTTGGTTTCAAATAATAAAGACTGTCATATGGAAGAGGAATTCACTTATCCTTCTTGGCTTCAGAAGGCCAGACTTAGGTATAATATCTTCCAAAGGAGGTAGTAGCCTCCCCCTCCTTGAAAGCACGGAAGCCAGGATGGTATGATTGTTTTTTCAGGTATATTGTAAATATGTTATTTGAGTGAGGGTTAGATGAGATGACCACCAAGGTCCTTTCCAGCTATGCCATTCCATTACTGTGACCCATATGATCTTCAGAACATGTAGTCCAGAAAATGCACATAGAAGAACCTATGGCAGGAGCAAGGAGATGGTGGGAAATATTGTTGCAGAAAGGATGGCAAAAGCCCCTGAAACAGACTGGGTAAGTTGCCATAAGTACCAGGGCCAGTGCTTCTTGGGACAATGGACCCTGTCTGCTCCTTTCATAGATAGGTATAGACCTTCCATCCAGGTCGTTGAGTCTGGCCTTTTGACTGAGCCCAAGCTTTATAAAACAAATCCTTTAATTAAGGCGTTTGTTCTTGTGAAGCTTGAATTCGGTCAAAGGACCGTACTTGAGGACCTAGAGGGCCACATGTGGCCTTGAGACTCCAGGTTCCCCACCCCTGGATAGTATAATAAGGGACTGAGGCACACTAACAAAGTGCAAAGGGAGTCAGGCTCGATTGCTTTCAGAGGGCACAGCAGAATCAGGTTTAGTAGCTGCTCTTGTGACCAACGGGAGTCAGCCTCAGTAACTGCAATCATGACAGAAGGGAATCAGCTTAAGTAGTTACCAATATGAAGTGGAAGTTGGAGGGGGACTTTCCCTGTTTGAAGCATTAAATTCTACCTAATATTGTAGTGGCCATAAGTAGACAAAACAGGTTTAAAAAGTGCCATAAAACCTAACTTTATAGGATTGCAGCTTTATAGCTGATGCTGGGGCTGCCACATTGAATAAATGTATGTTTTTCATTACATTTTTATTGCGCGTTTAAAGCACATTAAAGCACAACTATCAAAGCAAAGTAAAAAAAGAGGGGAGAGAGAGAAAGTTTGACTTTGTAAGTAATCACATACATTTTATCTGTGGTTAGATTTTATGAAGACTGAAAAAGACACATGACTGTTGTCTTTTTGGACTTCTTTTAGTAACTCATCCCTCTTCTGGGGAGCTCTATTAATAGACCTTTTTGCTACATTTGTCTCCTGTTGTGAGAACATATTTTTTTCCTTAAAAAAATCATCTCTTATAAGCATATCCATTCTCTTCTGCGCTATAATATTTGAAAAATGCTTTATGTTAGTCTATCCATTGGTAGGTTTATTTTTTTGATTTTCAAAAGCATTCCAAGTGGTTTATAGGGTCTCTTGTTTTTATCATTCTTTGGACTACAGAACCAATTGTGAAAAAAACCACAGGTATGACCTCCCAGATGTTTTGTCTGCATTATTTTCTCAAACTCTGGAATTTTGGGTTGTTAGAAAATTGATAAAAACTATGAATTTGATCTCTTGATCCAAGTCTTTCAAGACTTCTTACCACACTTTTTATCCAGCCAGCCTGTTGACAAATGTGTACTAATGAGTATAAAAAGTATTTCTGAATAAAAAGTTTAATAGCACAGAATTCTGGACTCTGACATGGTAGAAATGCTGGAGAGGATGTAGACCACTAAGGGTTCTTAACCTGGAGTCTGTGAACTTGTTTTTAAAATATTTTGATAATTATTTCAAAATAATTAGTTTCTTTTGCAATCCTATATATTTTACTGCATACATTTATAAACATTATCCTGAGAGTGGATCCATATGCCTCACTTTCCATGCCACACAAAAAGGCTAATAATCTCTGATATAGACCAATCCCCTTCATTTTACATAATGGAAAACTGAAAAGTATCTAACTCGCCTGTGGATGCCCATGATCACAGGAATTAGGGCTGAAGGGACCACAGAGGTCATGTAGTCTCCATCCCTCATTTGACTCTAACACTGTTACTATAAAACTTATTTAAAGCTGAGGGAGAAATATAATTGCCACTAAGGTTCACATACTTCCTTTCTCTTTAGCTTTAGGGAGTTTATTTTATTTTATTTTATTTTATTTTTTGTTGTTTTTTTTTTTAAATTTTTTCTTTCTTTCTTTATTTAACTTTTAACATTCATTTTCACAAAATTTTAGGTTCCAAATTTTCTCCCCTTTAGTCCCCTCCCCCCACCCCAAAACATTGAGCATTCTAATTGCCGCTGTCTGCCAATCTGCCCTCTCTTCCCTTTCTGCCCTTATCTCCATCCTATACCCTTTTACCTGTATTTCTTATTTCCTAGTGGCAAGAACAGTACTCAACAGTTGTTCCTAAAACTTTGAGTTCCAACTTCTCTTCCTCCCTCCCTCCTCACCCCTTCCCTTTGGAAGGCAAGCAATTCAATATAGGCCAAATCTGTGTAGTTTTGCAAATGACTTCCATAACAGTAGTGTTGTGTAAGAACTAATTATATTTCCCTCCATCCTATCCTGTCCCCCATTACTTCTGTTCTCTTTTTTGATCCTGTCCCTCCGCATGAGTGTTGACCTCAAATTGCTCCCTTCTCCCCATGCCCTCCCTTCCATCATCCCCCCCACCCTGCTTATCCCCTTATCCCCCACTTTCCTGTATTGTAAGATAGGTTTTCATACCAAAATGAGTGTGCATTTTATTCCTTCCTTTAGTGGAAGGTGATGAGCGTAAACGTCATGTTTTTCTCTCACCTCCACTCTTTATCGCTCCACTAATAAGTCTTTTGCTTGCCTCTTTTATGAGAGATAATTTGCCCCATTCCATTTCTCCCTTTCTCCTCCCAATATCTTTCTCTCTCACTGCTTGATTTCATTTTTTTAAGATATGATCCCATCCTCTTCAATTCACTCTGTGCTCTCTGTCTCTATGTGTGTGTGCGTGTGTGTGTGTAATCCCACCCAGTACCCAGATACTGAATAGTTTCAAGAGTTACAAATATTGTCTTTCCATGTAGGAATGTAAACAGTTCACCTTTTATAAGTCCCTTATGACTTCTCTTTGCTATTTACTTTTTCATGCTTCTCTTCATTCTTGTGTTTGAAAGTCAAATTTTCTTTTCAGCTCTGGTCTTTTCATCAAGAATGCTTGAAAGTCCTCTATTTCATTGAAAGAACAATTTTTCCCATGAAATATTATACTCAGTTTTGCCAGGTAGGTGATTCTTGGTTTTAGTCCTAGTTCCTTTGACTTCTGGAATATCCTATTCCATGCCCTTCGATCCCTTAATGTAGAAGCTGCTAGATCTTGTGTTATCCTGACTGTATTTCCACAATACTTGAATTGTTTCTTTCTAGCTGCTTGCAATATTTTCTCCTTGACCTGGGAACTCTGGAATTTGGCCACAATGTTCCTAGGAGTTTCTCTTTTTGGATCTCTTTCAGGTGGTAATCTGTGGATTCCTTGAATACTTATTTTGCCCTCTGGTTCTAGAATCTCAGGGCAGTTTTCCTTGATAATTTCATGAAAGATGATGTCTAGGCTCTTTTTTTGATCATGGCTTTCAGGTAGGCCCATAATTTTTAAATTGTCTCTCCTGGATCTATTCTTCAGGTCAGTTGTTTTTCCAATGAGATATTTCACATTATCTTCCATTTTTTCATTCTTTTGGTTTTGTTTTGTGATTTCTTGGTTTCTCATAAAGTCATTAGCCTCCATCTGTTCCATTCTAATTTTGAAAGAACTATTTTCTTCAGTGAGCTTTTGAATCTCCTTTTCCATTTGGCTAATTCTGCTTTTGAAAGCATTCTTCTCCTCATGGGCTTTTTGAACCTCTTTTGCCAATTGAGTTAGCCTATTTTTCAAGGTGTTATTTTCTTCAACATTTTTTTGGGTCTCCTTTAGCAGGGTGTTTACTTGTTTTTCATGCTTTGCTTGCATGTCACTCATTTCTCTTCCCAGTTTTTCCTTCACCTCTCTAACTTGATTTTCAAAATCCTTTTTGAGCTCTTCCATGGCCTGAGCCCATTGAGTGGGCTGGGATACAGAGGCCTTGACTTCTGTGTGTTTCCCTGGTGGTAAGCATTGTTCTTCCTCATCAGAAAGGAAGGGAGGAAATGCCTGTTCACCAAGAAAGTAACCTTCTATAGTCTTATTTTTTTTTCCCTTTTCTAGGCATTTTCCCAGCCAGTGACTTGACTTCTGAGTGTCCTCTCCACCCCAACCTTGCCTCCAGATCCTCCCACGCTTGGGGTCTGAGATTCAAATGCTGCTTCCCAGCCTCAGTGCTTTGGGAGGGGGCAGGGCTGCTATTCAGTGTGAGATTAAGTTCAGGTGCTCAGGTGGGGGCAGGGCCACCACACAGGGCTCAGTTCCCTCAGGGGGTTTATGCAGAGACCTTCAACAATGGATCCGGGCTCCTGCCTCCTTGGGGAGCCCTGGTCTGCTGCTGCCTCCTGAGGGGGCCTGAGTTATGGGGGCACCCCACACCCCTCTTGACCCGCCAAAGAGACCCTCTCAGCAACCCCCGTCACCTGTGGGTGGAGGGACCCGCGCAGCCACTGGAGATTCCATCCCTGAAGCCTGCTCGGATCCGCTCCTTTCTGCGCCGTGCCTCTGAGGCAGGGTTGGGCTCTGTTCCGGGTCCGGGCGCGAGGGACCTTTTGTGAGAGATTTTCAGGCTCTCTGGAGCAGAAATCTCCTTCACTCCGTTGTTCTGTGGCTTCTGTTGCTCCAGAATTCGCCAGTGGTTCTTTTTTTACAGATATTTTATGGGCAGTGGGTTCGGAGGTAGTGTATGTGCGTTTTTCTACTCCGCCATCTTGGCTCCGCCCCTCCGGGAGTTTATTTTAGATGAAAATTATGTGTTTTGTCAAAATGACTCTGAACCCCCAGTTAGGAAAATTTCTAACATGACTAACTTGACATTCATGCATTCATGCTTACATATATATGACTGAGGCAAAATACAGTTTACTGAAACTGTTTGAGTAATGAAACAAAAGATTAATTAGAGGATCTGTGGATAAACAGGCACAAGGAGGTTAAGATGAGGAGAATCAATCTTTTCTTTTTTATAAGGCAATATAATTCAAAACATTTATTTTCAGTTCAAAATTCTCTCCCTCCCACATTTCCCTCTCCCATCGAGAAGGCAAGAAATATAAATTACACACACACACGGGCACATGCACACACACACACATACACACAGTCATGTGAAACATATTTCCACAATTAGTCATATTGCAAAAGAAAAAATATCCAGAAAAGTAAAGTAAAAAAGCACGTTTCAATCTGCATTCAGAATTGGAGTTGGATTTCATCATGAGTTCTTTGGGATTGTCATGGATAATTGTATTTGTCAGAGTAGATAATTTTTTCACAGTTGATTGTCATTACAATATTTTGTCATGTGTACAATGTTCTAGTTCTGCTCGCTTTATTTTGCATTGGCTCATATAAGTTTTCATAGGTTTTTATGAAACCATCCAGTTTATCATTTCTTATAGCACAATAGTATTCCATCACGATCATATACCACAGCTTGTTCAGCCATTTTCCAATTGATGGGTATCACTTCAATTTCTGATTCTTTGCCACCACAAAAAGAGCTGTTGTGAATATTTTTGTACATAGAATCATTTTCTTTTTTCTTTGATCTCTTTGGGGTACAGACTGACTGGGCATAGTTCCAAATTGCTCTCCAAAATGGTTGGACTAGTTCAAAGCTCCACCAACAGTGCCTCAGTGTACCTATTTTTCTACACCCCCTCCAGCATTTGTCATTTTCCTTTTGTGTTCTGTTAACCAATCTGATTGGTGTGAGGTGGTACTTCAGATGTTTTTAGTGTACATTTCTCTAATTATTAGTGATTTAGATCATTTTATATGACTATTGATAGTTTTAATTTCTTCTGAAAACTGCCTGCTCATATTCTTTCATATAGTTTCAACGCCACCTTTATATTACAATTAAGGAAACAGGCTCAGGTAGGGAAATTGACTCTAGGTGGAAGGGATAGAAGCGGTCAAATCCCCTGATTTTTCAGATGAGACCCAAAGAGGTTAAATGACTTGTCACACAAATTACATCAAAAACCACATTTGATCTTTAGTCTGCTGACTTTAGAGCATCTATTTTCCATATTTGCCTGCTGTATCCCTAAACTCACATAATGGCTTCCTGTTTCCTAAACTGGTGTACTTTTTACCAGGCACTGTTTCCTTGTAGCACAATATATTTTACAATATCAAAGAAAATTGGGGGTCCTGATTTTCAGCTGTCACTGAGACTCAAGCTTGTTAAAACGAGAAAACCTTTATACATTAATTATTTTGATGGAAACCCTCTTCACCCCCAGCAATACCCATAACTCTGCCTTCTTTAGCAAAGCATAGTGAACACATTTTAACTTTTGCTCAAGTTAAGATGTGGTATAAAGAGCACTTGAGTCAGAGTCCTGCCTGGTCACAGGTTCATAGAATTTAGAGCTGAAAAAATGACCTGAGACAGCATCTAATTTAATGTCCCTATTTAGCAAATGAATAAAAGAAGGCACAGAGACATAGTGTGCCCACTTGAGGTCATATATGTAGCAAATAAAAGAACTGGGATTTGAGTCTTTGTCCTTTAATTCCATATCTAATGCTGCCTGTTCTACTACTTACAAGTTATATGACTTTGGTCAAGTCACTAAAGTTTTGTGAGGCTTAGTTTCCTCATCTGTAAAATGGGGATGGTAATGGTTTTGTAGTACTTATCTTACAGGGGTGGTGTGAGGGGAAAAGAAAAACATTTTTGTCAATTCTAGAACTTTCCATAAATTCAAAAATTCAATAAATAAATAAATAAAATTAAGCACCTACTATGTGCAAACATTAGGAATGGAAAAATAAAAACAAAATAGTTCCCAATCCTTGAGCTTATGTTCTGAGAACTTTTATAAACACCATTTATTATATCAGTCTATAATAACAATAGTGCTATCAAGTGCTACTGAGAACATAAGTCTATTTTTCCTTATATCATAGGCAATCCCAGACTGCCTTGCTTAGCCATTCATACTTCATCCCTTGTTTCCACGTTGTAACTTCTACAATGAGGATGACAAACTCTCTAGAAAGTACTTTCTTTCCCTTAACCAGCCTAATCTGAGGTGGCTTATATGCTATCGTTTGGGAACCAGACAACTAGTCTTAATAGAATTTCATGTAAATTAAAGTAAATAGGCCTTCTATGAGACCCAGTAGTTTACTTTAGAAGTAAAGTGCATGAGCTGAACTTTATGTGGAATATTTGTTGCCTGTTCAGAGACATTCTCTTCAATGAACACTTTGGAATTGAGAATCAAAATATATCATCAAAATATAGATTCCTATTCTGAGAATATCTAAAGTTTTTAAAAAATAATTCATATTCCAAATCATGGAGCTAGAAGCATGTTATTAAGAACTGGAAAGAAGGCCAGATCCAAAGACCTTGATTTCCACTAAAGTTTGTCTATTTGAGTAGCCACAGGAATATATGGACCCCACTCTCCCAAGCCTGACTCTTGTGGCACAGTTTTGTGTGCTTAAACCAAACCCATTTCTAGCTGCTAAAACTTTTCTGTAAGGCTGCTGATGTGGTCTGATTATAATTCCATCTCTCTTATCCTGAGGAAGAGATCTGCACTTTGTGGTGCAATTAGTCTTTAGAGAGCTCCCTTTTTCTATTAGTCCATTTTCCTTAACTCCATTTCTCCACTGGTGATACAGCAACTGCCATAAAAAGCCCTTTGTCTGAAAGTTTCGTATAAATCTAAGCCCCCAGTGGTTTTGGGTCTTTGACTAGAGAACATGTCCCACTGCAAGTCCAAGCCACTACCTTATGTTCTGTCTTATGAGATAGTGGGGGAGCCATGTGTAATAATGTCCTTGACTAAATCACTGTCCTACTGCCCTCACCATCCTATACTGTGCTTGGCTCTAAATATCAATACACTATTCTGACCCATCCTAATGCTTCTGCATGCCGTTCACTTAAACTCATTCCAAATTTGTAGGAAAAACTATGGTACCAGGAGTAGTGTTTCTGATATTTCAGCTAAGATGCTGTTTGGAGGAAAAAGTCCCTGGGAGAGAAAAGACTTGGGATCCCATGAGATTAGGAAAAGTCCTCATGGGTTGGAGTGGTAGGATACCTAGTCCAACTGGGTAGGAAAGGTGTTCAGTGATCATGGGACTCCAGACCCCAACTACTGTGTTGAATCATCTAGGAGAGGGAGAGTAACCCCAGGAGCTCCAGAGATACCACCTTATGGCTCCTGTCAACAAAGATGAAAGATCTCCACAAGACTCAATAATCAAGTGGAAAAACCTCTACAACCCTCTGCCTATGGAAACTAAGCCTCAAGGTGAGAGGAATTGGACTAAAATGGCAAAATATCACCAGAGGGTTCCTGTTAGACATGATAAAAGTAAAAGGCATTAGTAAGAGGCTGGTGAACCTCTGGAAGAGTAGTTCATTTGTATTATAGAAAGGGGAGGAAGGACAGTCCCATGTTTAGACAAGAGTGGATGGTCAAGTGGAAAGTGACCATAGGCTCCTTTTTGAGTAATACCATTTCGATACAACATCAGGCTGCCAAGGTTACAACCTTATTAGAATGGCTCACAGGGGCCATTTTTGTCACCTACTCCAAAGAAACTAACTTCCCTGTTTCCCTGTGAGGTCAACCCCAAGAGGTAATATTTATGCACCAGTAACTAACCACTCTCCTCTTGCTATTCAACAATCTTAGGTAGATTAGCTCCCCTGATGATACAGTAATCATATGGAAGATGCTGGATGCCTTGATATCGGCAGGTCCTCTCTCCCCCAGTAAGTTAATTCCTCATGTTCTTAACTTTTACTGAGAGAGGATGTTCACCAGGATATGATTAGCCTGGTGAGGAGGAACCAAATGCTGAATGATCTCCATAACAGTTCCTCATGCTAGACAAGAAAAATTGTAGAGGAGGTACCAGGCAGGTAATAATAGGGAAAATGGTAACAATAGGAGGGGTAGACTTTCCACAAGTCCCATTCAGAATGTCACCATAAAGGCCAGACACCACGGACTGTGTCCTTTCTCTTGAGTGCCTATCCTGTGAGGGGATGGTTCTCTTGTTGGTAGATCATAGAGTAGATAGGAAGGAAATTGACAGGATCTCAAATCTGACATTGTAGTGAAAATAAAAGGATTGAGGGGGATCCTACTTCTGCAGTGTTTGAGAGTGAGAATTAAGTCACAAAGAAATCTGGATAGTTAAGCAAGAGAGAGTCATTAAATTGGAAGATTGCGTCCTTTACATTGGATCATGATGACCTCGGCAATTCCTCTGACAAGGAAAAGGATGAAGTGGACTAACTAGCCAGCTGGGTACTTATTCTCTTTGACCACACCTCCTCTTAGTATAGGGTAAGAATGCTGATGCCAAAATCTTGGCCCTCTGCCCTGACTTTACTTGTTTTAAGAAAACAACCTAATTTAAGGGTGGGATCCCAACCCCAGGAAAGTCCTCTCAAGGGACTGAAGCCCTTATCTCCTATAACTCTATAGTCGCCAATAAGAGACTCATTAATCTGGGGGACTTTTAGATATCAGGGCCAAATTACTATGGTTCCCAGTGACCTAGATACACAAAGTTTCTGTAGCTTGTATTGGATTGGGAATGGAGCCACCTTGTGAGGTCACTGCATACGTGGGTCCTGTCCAACCAGTAAGATGGCTAACTGTGGCAGCACCTACAGATGAGTCCATTTTAGAAACTGTCTTTTTGAACCAGCTTATTGGCTCAGATTCGCCATGGGGTATGTGTCTTCCCTGACAATGTTACTTGCATCTAAATTTTAACAGTTGGGTTGTTGGCTGTCTACGAACCATTCCCCCATTTCCTTTGCCTCTGCTGGTACTACAGTTGAGGCAATATTTATTGGGGTTTGGGGGTGATCTCAGTTCAACCATCACATTTGGCATGCACAGAAAGCCAATGGTACTTTCACATTGTGCATAGATTACCAGAGACTGAACAAAGAAATTGATACTATGGCTCCTGCTATCCCCCAGCATAGTGATTATCACAGAGATGCTGGTGGCTATCCATTATGGGAATGTAATCCTCTATGTAGGCCATTTCATTCTTTTCAGTTTCCTTCACATAGAGTACTTGGATCAGTTTGCCTCTTTTCCTTGCAAGTCCATGGTCCTTCCCCAGGAATATTTAAATAGTTCTGAAATCTGCCATCAGTCAGTAGGATGGACTGTGTTCAAATTTAAGTTTCCTCCTGATGTGGAGGGCACATTATCCAGATGACATCATTGTTGGAGGGCTCTAATAAGGAAGCAGTGAAACTATTCTTGCAGATTGTTGGATAACTAAACTTGTTGACGTTTGGGGTCCTACCTCAAAAATAAACATTCTAGGGGTGGGTTCCTGTGGGGCATCCTTGCTAAAGTGAGAGAAGAAATTCTGGACCTGAAGCCCACAAGAAGGTGGCATAGCAGCTACTTCTGTTTGGTTACTGATGATAGCACATCCCCTACCTTTTTAAACATCACTAGTCTTCCATGAGAAATAAAAGAAAGGAAGGAGATTGATTAGGAAGCAATTTCCCAGAGAAGTGGCGATCTCTTGCCAAGGTTTTCTCTGAGAAGCTGAAGAATGATGATACTAATCTATTGCAGTATGTAACTATCATCTCGTTTCTCAAATTAATTAAAAAAAAACACCTTATATCTATAATGTAGATTTGAGGGGAAAAAGCCAACAATTCTGAATTGTCAGTATAAGGAGACCTGTGCTGTAGTGTCAGACTCATTTCTAATTTGTACTAATGTAACTTTCCAGATCACTTAACTTGTGGGCTTTAATTTTCATAACTGCAAAAGGGAAGCAATAATGGTATTGCTGGGTTAGATGAGGCCAGCTTCTTTTCCTACCATATTCTTCCCCCTTTATTAGAATGAACACTGGGCTTTTATTATTCACAATAGAAGCAATAATATTAAAAAGTCTCCAGTTCTTAGCCTGTGGGGGGGGGGGGGTTGTGAGTAGGAGGATCAGTGGCATTTTAGTTTGGCTTTAATCCTAAAGAAAAGGAGTAAGGTTAATGGGACAATTATCCAGTGGAAGGAAAAGAGGAAAGGGCCAGAGGCAATCTGGGATTCATGCCTCATACTGAGTTGTCCCACAGAAGGGCAGAGGTAAAATAAGGTCCATGACTCAATGCCAAGGCATCCTGGGAGTGGGCAAATAGAACCAAAGAATGGAGAGGTAGAGTCTAGGTGGATGCTAATTTTGGCTAACTCCTCTATGTTATCACTATAATTAGAGAAGCCCCACAGAGATGAGGCAAAACACTGAGCAATTGTGCTACTGTTTTAGTTGTAGCAGAGGTAATATAGGTTGGGGCATTAAAGGAGACAGAAGGGCCAGAATTGGTTGTTAATGGATAATTCAGTTGGCCATGAGGTAAAAATTGCCTTTAGGTTTGATGGAGGAGGAATGCGTAATTATCTATGAACCTTCCTCTGCACTGAGTTTTCTTAGGAACAATTGCCAATTGCCTTGTCCATTCATCTCAATTCCATAGATCTCAATGCTTTGTAGATATCGTAGCATCCAATCTAGCATGGCTTTTGGATTTATGTTTATTTTCTTCCAGCCTAGAGCCCTGTCTCTTCTGCTTTATATGATGTTTCCCAGTCATCTCCACTTTAGCCCTTTTTCTGAGCTCACGCATCTGTTGATCTCATTTCAGGAAGGATGTGATCTTACTGTCAAAGTTCCTGAATACTGGGCTTTTCAGTAGATTGACAGAACTGACTACAATGCAGCCATCCTTCCAAGAGAGGGCTCCAGAGACAGTAGAGCAGAAATAAATGGATCTCTGGCATTCTTTCCAAGTTGGCATGGAACCCAAAGAAAAGAACATCAATAAACATTTCAAAAATACACAGAAGAAAACAAAAATGAATTCATAGAGGGCACAAGCAAACAGGAAAATTCTATTACTACCATGTTCAATTTAATATACACTTAAAAAATCAATTGCATATAACCATGCACAATTTCTTATATGATTCTCTTATTTGTTCTTTTTACATAAGAAGACCTTAGTTTGCTGATAATTGTTAAGTTTGTGGTAAAAAAGGAAATTTATTTTTTAATTGATGGCTGCTACTTTTAGGGTCTCATCATGAACTGTCTTATAATTCCAGGTAATTACACCATTGTCTAACCTTCATCTCTATATTTTTCATAAGAATTGTGTTAGAGACATGGTCAAATCCTTTGTTAAAATCTAAGTTCTCTTTAATACAATTTTAGTAACCCCTCTGAAAAGAAAATATGGTCTTGTTTTTGATGAAGTCATGTTAAATCTTTGTGGTAATGGACCTTCTAATCTAGATGTTAGTTGCCATCTCTTTAAATATTGGTTCTGGAATTTTCCTAGGAAGACAAACTGACTGGCTTGTAAATTACCTATTCCATTCTTTCCCATATTGTTTCTTAAATTGGGACAAAATGTGCACTTCCCTGGTCTTGAGGTATCATTTCAATTCTGTCCAGTCTTTCAAAGATCCCTGGTGTGGTTAAACAATCACATCTCACAGTTACCTTAGGATGTAGTTTGTTTAGGCCTGGGCACTTGATTTCATTAATATAGCTATCTTCTTATTTATTCTGGATATTAACTCCATAGAGCCATCTGTTCAGTGCTTTCAAGTCCAAAAATGATGCTTCTTGTTGGAGAAAATTGAAACAAAATAAGGATTAAGAAATCTGCTTTTTTTTCTATTATTGGTTAGCACCATCTTGTCCATTGCAGGTAATATACTATTCCTGCTTTGAGTCTCTATTTTTTCCCAATAGAGTTTTTAAAAAAGTAAAACAACAACAAAAAAGCAAAAACCTGAAGCCTTTATGTTTTCCTTAGCTTTCGTTACCACTCTAGGCTCATTCTAAGTTTTAGCATGTCTTTTATTAGCATACCATGATGTCATATTCACCCTTTGCCACTTTGCTTTGTTCCATAAAGAAAGTGAACAGAATTGCAAGGAAATGAACTTATTTTTTGTTCCTTTAGAAGATGGGAAGTTCCTCATCCAAAGTTAATGGAACTCTAGGGTGACTAACTTGCCACTGAAGGCTCAGTCATGGTGGCATTTTAAAAGCATGCTTGACAAAGGTTCATGACTGGAGGACTTCTCTCATTTGAGAGTGACCCAAGATGACAGTCACGGAAGAACATAGCTCTGTAGTAGGAATCCTTCCTTACTCTTCCCGTTGCCACAATTTTGGATATGGAGATTTCTCTATACCCTTCTTACAACGGCAAGCAGAACAACTTGCCATAGTGACCTAGAAGAGGACACACCTGAATGATCTAGTTATGGAATCTAAGTTAGTTTGCAAAGAGGTGCAGACCATGGGGTACCCAGCAGAGTAACCTACCCAAGGAGAACAGAATGAAGAGCCTAAAAGAAGATAAAAGATAGCAGGTCTTTGCATCACCTGATGATCCAACCAAGAAGACTGAGAAGGAGTGGTTCCACAGGAAGAAAAAGATCCAGCAGAGCAGGGACATGAAGTCCCAGGCAGCATCTAAGAGAAATGTATGGTCAGCAGTGTCAAAAGCTGCAGAGGAATGAAGGACGAAAATTGAAAGAAAAGCAGTGAAGATATTGACAACTGTAGGGAGATTCATTTCTGTAGGATGATGAGGTCAAGAAACCAGACTACAGAGAGTTAAGAAGGGAGAGACAGAAAGGAAGCAGAGGTGCTGATTGTACACAGGTTTTATAAGTTTATCCACAAAAGGAAGTAGAGATATGGGGAGATATGTAGTGATATGTATTGGGAATGCAAAGATCAAGTGAGAATCAGAAAGAGGATTGGACCCATGATTATCTATTGTACTACCAGGCTGAGTGAGATAGGGACATAATCTTTCAAAAAAAATTCTGTTATCTGTCATCTAGCTAGCTAGCTAGCTGTCATGTGGCTGTTCAATTCTCTCTCTCTCTCTCCCTCTTCTCTTCTCTCTCTCTCTCCTTTCTCCTCCCCTCTCTCTTCCCCTCCCCTATTTGTCCAATAATTTATCTATTATCTTTCTATCTACCAATTACTTATCATCTACCTATCTAATTATTTCTCTGTCTATTTGTGTGCTTATATTTTTCAGGGCCCTGATATCCTTTCTTCTCTTATGGTGCCCTCATGCTACTTCCACTGGACAGAGCTACTTTCTCCTAGACAAGTTACTTGGCTGAGCACTTTGGACTTCCATCTCAATGTAGCTTAACTTTATTCCACGTTGGGACTATCTAGGCGTGTTCTGTACTCAGCAAAGCAACTCCTGACAGCTCAAGAAATCTGAAAGAGGTCATTTAATCACAGAATAACTTCATATGAAATTTGGTGAGGACCTTAGAGACCATTAAGACTGATCTCTTCACCTTAAAGATGAGGAAGCTATGGTATTAATTGACTTGTTCGATGTCACAAAGCTTGGATTCTACCCTAGGTCTTTGGATTCCAGATTCAAGTCTCTTCATTCAATAATATACTAGAGTCAGCTCATACAGGTTCATGAAAACCAACTATTAAATTTTCTGTATAAGCATTTATACTTCAGAAAACAACCAGTGCTATAGATCAAGTCTTGATTTATTATTTTAGTGCTTGTCTAGACTTAAGAAAATGGAAAAATTTTAATAATTCTGATTAAACTTAAAAAATGCCTCTCATAAATTTCCCCCCAAAGATCTCATTGTTAAATATTTAACAGCACATCCTCTGACTTCACTGCTCCTCTTTACTGCCTAGTATAGTACGGGTACTATGTTGAACTATAATAAGAACTTTGGCCTAGTAAAAAAAGCACAGAACACTGAGAATTGTGACTCTTGGGTTTTAGTCCCTCCTTCATCACTAATTAGCCATGTGACCCTAACTAAATCTTTTCAGCTCTATGGGTATCCATTTTCTCATCTGCAAAATGAGATAGTTGGGAATACTTGATCTCTAAGGTCCCTTCCAGTTATAAGTTTCTATGAAAGAGAGGTGGAATTTTGCTCTTATAGGAGGAATTAGGGCACTTTCCTTTGTATCTGTTTCTTGGTTGTCTTTTATTATAGATCATAGGTTGCTTTGGTAGAGAGAATTTCATTTTGTCCTTGTATATCCAGTGCCCAGCATAGTGCTCAGCTCCTAACTGGTATCATAAAGGCTGTTGGTTGGTTTATTGATTTGTATATGAAAATCATTCTACTGTTGTGGAATAAAGCCACTTTTTTCCTTTAGGCAAGATTTGCTCGAAGTTCTTTTTTACAAAGATGGCAGGTCAAGGTGGGGGACAATGCTTTTGGAAAAATGTGATTCCAAGGGGAATTCCCCTAAAGGGCAAAGGCTGAGCAGATAATAGTGTACAATTGCCGTGGAATATTATAACATAAACAACCACAATCATAGTTTAGAGAACTCTAGGAAGACTTATATAAACTGATATAGATAAAGTGAGTATAACAAGGAGAGCAACATAATCATTAACAAGATTACAAGAAAAAAATCAACTTGGATGGACATGGGCTCTGGGCAATGCCATGAGTAGAGAGAACTGATAAGGAAGCATCTTACCTACCTTTTGATAGAGATGATGGGCCAAAAGTACAAAATGAGACACCCATTTTTGGACAGGACAAAAGTGTGGATTTTTTTATTTTTGCTTCATTATACCTACTTTTCCCTATTGGTGGGGGCAAATGGGAACTATAGATAACATTACCAAACAAAAAGAAGAAAAGGAATGAGAGAGAATAATTGAAGAACTTTTAAAAAAGGGAGGGGAAAGAAGTTCAAAGGTCAGAAAAGCAGAATCACTGTGAAAGTAATGTGTTGAATTTATGACAGACTTAAAAAATACTGTCCATAATCACAATTTTAATATATTATTTTTTGTTCTATTTTGTGTATGAACTTCTCTTTTGAGGGTGTTCATTAAATATAGAATAAAAAAGAATTATAAAAGAAATAAAGCAAGTAATTTTCAGTTTTAGAGAACTGAAATGTCTCATATATATATCAGTGAAGAGAAAAAAAACTTACTACAGGAAAATGTCAAGATGTCTGTTAGAAGCATATTTTTCCATGATGTCTGAATTTAAATATCTAGTCATAAAATACTGACTGAGGAAGGACATAAGTTTAAGGTTTACTTATGGGTAGGTTAGATTAGACAGGTTTGAAGGAATGAAAAAGCATTTATTGTCTGCTAAGTGCCAAGAAAAGTGCTAAGCCCTGGAGATATCTATACAAAAATGAAGATTTTCACTGCCATTGTGGAGTTTTCATTTTACTATCAGGGGAGATGGTGACACATGGAGGTGACCAAGGAGCAATACTTAAGTTTAAAAAATTAATAGGTTGGTGTGTAGATTTATATCTTCCCCAGGAACAACGACATAGTTCATTTGATTTTGGTTCCCATACTGGAAAACAAGGGGGTGTGGGGAGAGGGGGAGAGACAGGTGGAATGATGGCTGGTGAGAAGTTTGGGGAGGGAAGTAAAGCATAGATAGAACTCAGGTCTAGATGTAGTTGGTAACAGAGGCAATGACCAATGAGGACAGTGGGACTTTAGAATAGAAATTCTCAATTTGAGAAGAGTATGCACGCAAGGGTTTTTGACAGGTGGACATCATCTTCTTAGGGAGATGAAGGCTATGCTTTGGATAGTAAAAGGGAAAATACAAGGGTAGATGTAGTATATATTTATCTGTAATATAAATATATTTAATAATATATTGACTACTATATGTATACATCATCTATCTATCTATCTATCTATCTATCTATCTATCTATCTATCTATCTATCTATCTATCTATCTATCTATGGCTCAAGTGATAGTAAAAGAATACTTTTGAAACAGAAGTAACTAAGCTGGCTTGCACTTTACTAATCCACCATCAGATATTTAGTTGCAGTATCCCCCATGAAGTGGAGTTGGGATTTTACAGAATCTTCCATGGTTTCTTGCTAATTTCTCCCATAACCAAATGTACATTTGCTTATGTACAGTCTAAGACCTTGGAAGCTGAGGATTAGGATAAAAGAGGCCACCAACCAAATATATGAAAAAGAAAGAATATGGATCAATCAAGTGGCTATAATCAAGGATGGAAGATGAATAGTCCACATATTCTTTTGTAAGGTTGGTCACCTTACAAAAGCATTGATGAGTACACACCTTAGTAGTGAGCTTCTGGGAGAAAATGGACAAAATCTCATGGGATGTTCAGGTATGGAGATGCTTCAATATGCATATTAGAAGAAATATTCCATGTATGCAATCACAAATTGGGCATTCTATCAAGCATATATCAAGCCTACTTTATGCCATACAATGAACTAAGTGCTAGGGTTACAAACAAAAATGCAAAAGCAATCTTTGCTCTCAAGGAGCTTATAATCTAATGTTGATAACATGTATGTAAATTCATATAAACAAGACATCTACAGAGTAGATGGAAGTTAACCTTAGAAGGGAAGTCACTGGCAACTGGGAGGACTATTATGATTTTTATTAACCAAGGGACAATGTAATAGGTTCCCCATTCAATTTGGGGTAATATTGGCTGAAGATTAAGCTATTAGGATAGCTCAGTCTGGGATAACATGTGCAAAATAAAGTGGAAAATGAGGCAGTTGTTTAGATAATTTAAGTAAAAAATAGACAGTCTGAGTATTCTGGATATTTCTGTCAAAGTGCCAAATAATTTGGAAAATTGCTTCCATCTGGCCTTAATAGTAACAGTTTACCACCTCCCTAGAGTATAAATGTGCTCAGGCACCAACAGAATTGTGTTTCAGAGGTTTGGGTTTGAGATGACTTGAAAATTCTTCCAAGCAGCTTACAGAGAAAAAAAATAAGAAATAACTTTGAAATTTTGTTTATTTCCCCCCACTCACAATATATAATTTGAAGAATTTGAGAATGATCTTGTGGGAAGTTTTATTTACAAACAACTGTTTCAAAATATGGTTTTGGTTTTGAACCTGTGGACCCTCAGAATAGTGATAATCCCCTAACACTTTTATGTTTACAACATTCTTTCTTCATGTTTCCTTTCTCCCATTAGATGGGAAGTGCAAATTATCGTTGTACCCATTTTACAGATGAGGCAATTTAGCCTCAATGAAGGGAAAGGAGTAGCTAGGTAAGCAAATTTTAGAACCCAGAATTGAACTTGGGATTTTGGGCTCCTTCCACACAAATAAGCCACCTGTCAGATGGAATTGATAATGTCAAAACCATTTGAAAGTGCTTCATAACAGTTTGCTTTCCTGCCTTTGGCATGTAAAGCAGTCAGAAACAAAAACGAAAACAAAATGAACCTTTACTGCTTTGAAATGAGTTGGAAGTGTTTCAACTCAGTTTTTGAACTGTTTGACAAATATCTAAGTCAATTTCAAATATATATTGAAACATTCTCAGTCTGTTTGAAACCATACTGAGTATTTAAGGAATATTTTTAAGCTCTTTTGAAAATTTGCCTTTTGCAGACAATAGAGTTTATTGATTTTTAGCTGTCTGACATTATGTAAGCCAGCAAACATCTGTCTACCTTGGTTTCATTTGTTTTTTTGAATTAAATTGAATTCAACAAACTTTTATTAGACACCTGCTATGTGAAAGACACCATGTGGGGCCACTAAAGGTACAGAGAAGGAAAAGAACACATTTCTTGCTCTTTTAAAACTCATACTCTAATAGGAGTTTATATATATAAATGATTAAGAACAAAGACAAGATACATGTAATGTTCCAAGAAATTTTGAAGGAGCAGAAATCATAAGATCATAGATTTAGATTTTAGAAGGTATCTTAGAATCCATTAGGTTCAACTAACTCATTTTACTGATAGGGAAATTGAGGTCAGGAAAGGTGAAGGGACTTGTGAAGGTTCACAGAGTAAATCTTTTGCCAATTCTCAGTCATTTCTAAAAACCTACAATTTTATGCTAAAGATGCTTATTTACCAAGCGTTTAGTTTTTCAAGTTAGACTATGGGAAAAGTGTAAATCCCTTTTAATCAAATACTGGACTTGCATTATTTGTCACCATGGCTTAGTCAAAATGATTGTTTTCACACCTGGAAATTGAAAGAAAATTGATTTTGCAATTTTGGGAAAAAAAAAACAGAGTTAAATTGATTTTTTCTAAATCCCTATTACACATGTGTAATGTATTATATTCATCTTGTTTGATAGTTACTTCCATATACTGTAGCATAATCAAATGCTCTAATTATATGATTGCATTATTATTTAAGGTAATTAAATAATTATGTGAAGTGCATGAAAATTGACTAATAATTACTTTGAGATCTGGAATAGCAGTGGACTGGGAGCTCTTGTCCTGGCTCCACTCTGCTCTCATTTAGCGTTTTTGTATTGAGTTTCTCCATCTGTAAAAAATAATTATAGTATTGACTTCCTAAGCTATCCAAATGAGCATGTGCTGAAAAGATGACCCTTATGCAATTAGACTAACAATGGGTAAAAGAAAACTGGGAAAATCTAAGACAGTTTCAATCAAGGAAAAAATGCCAAATTCAACAAGGAAGAGGTGATCTGTTTTGTTCCTTGTAAAATGGGAGAAAAAATTTTAAAAAATCATTTGTGTCCTTAGATTGTTGTGGAAATTGGGTTCAACATCTAAGAAATAGTAGATATTGGTATAAAAAAATCTGATTACGTGGAATCATAGATTTAGAACATTGAGGCATCTTGAAAAACCCAGTTCCACCATTTAATTTTGCCATTGGAGACACTGAGAATCAAAGACAGTGGTGAGTGATGGAGTCAGGATTTGAACACAAACTTTAGCTGCCCTGTCTAATGCTCTTTTCCACGTACCAGACTTTCCTTAAAAAAAAAAAAAATAATGCATGTGCTTAGGATTCCTGAGCCACGAGTTCTAGTCCCTGGCCTGCTATTTACCCTCATTTTGTTCTCTGAAAATATATTTTATGTCTCTGTACCTTTATTTCCTCATCTGTCCTCAAGGAGAGTTGAGTTAGGGAGACCATACTCCCTAACTGTCCGCTCTAAGAGTGTTCAGAACAATCATAAAACAAGTCATGCTGGGAAGAGGAAAAAGAGATCACTGTTCTCTAGTTTGGAGAGCACTTGATGGGGAATCAGGAATCCAAAGGCAACTTTCATAGTTATAGTTTGTCTTTGGCAAAGTTATTTAATCTCCGAGCTTGCTTTTCCATCTACCTGTTAGTTGTTTAGTCCTTTAGTTGAAGTTACATCAGTCGGTCAATAAATGTTTATTAGATGTCTGATATGTACAAGGAATTGGGCTAAATGTTTGCCAAAAGACACTTTCTCATCTCCAGGAACTCACCATCTAATGGCAAAGACAACAAGTAAATACATATGTACAAACACATGTACAAAAGCTATATACAGGATAGTTCGGAAGTAATTAAGAGAGGGAAGGCTCTAGGATTAAGACAGATTAGAAAGGCTTCCTGTAGAAGCTGGAACTTTAACTGGGACTTGGAAGAATCCAGGGAAGCCAGGAGGTGGTGTTGTTGAGGGAGAACATTACAGGCATGGGAGATAGTCAGAGGAAATGCCCAGAGCTGAGAAGGGATGAAACAGTGAGGAGAACAGTGTCACTGGATCTGAGAGTTTAGGGGTGAAAGCTATAGCATGTGAAAATTCTAGAAAGGCGGATAGGTGGGTAGGTTTTGAAGGTTTTTAAATGTTAAAGAGAAGATTTTCTATTTCATCCTAGAAGGATGTAATGGCAATTTAAATGGTAAGAGCTTTCTTATTCATTAATAGGCCCATGTGACCTACTTAAGTCACCTCGAGGCTTGTGAAACATGTGATGGGAGGAGCTTGCTGGACAGGTGGAAGAGGAAGGGTGGAACAGAACCTGGAAAAATTTAGTGAGCATAGGCATAGGGGAGGAGAGAGAACACAGGCTGGCAGGCACAGTAAAGCTGGTGAGTGTTTGTGAGAAGGCCCTGGGTGTATGTGTGTGTGTGACTTGGGAATGCCTTTGTCCCCAGCAGTGCTAATGTGTATTGACTTCTTGGCTACTATGATGGCTTTCTGGTTCTGGGCTTTGATTTTCTGGTGTATGAATAAATGTTTTTCTTCTGCCTTCTATATGGAGAGTCTTTTATACTTTGTGATTGAGAACTACACCCACTGTTCATAGATGTCCTCAGTGCTGTGAATATTGCCTGGGTGATGCAAGGGGATAAGGAGCTACTGGAGTTTATTGAGTATGAGGATGACATGGTTGGACCAAAGGTTTAAGAAAATCACATGGTGGCTAAATGGAGGATAGAATAGAGTGGGGAGAGACTTGTGAAAGAAAGACCAACCAGCAGCTATTGCAATAGTCCAGGTATGAGATGATGATGGCTTGTGCCAGGGTAGTGACAGTATCAGCAAGAGGTGTATTCAAGAGATGTTGCGAATGTGAAATTAACAGGCCTTGGCAGCAGATTGGTTTTGGGGTGGGTGAGAAATAGTGAGTAATTGATGATTACCCTTAAATTTCCAGCATGGGGTTTGGGAGGATGGTGTTAATAGGGAATTCTGAAAGGGAGGAAGGTTTTTGGGAAAAGATAATAAATAAAGGTTTTGGACGTGTTGGGTTTAAAATGGACAGTTTAACATTTCTGCAAGGCAGTTGGAGATGAGAGACTGGAGTTGAGTAGAGAGATTACAGTTAGAGAAGCATATTTGAGATAGATATCTTTGCGTTTGGCCATTAGAGTATCTTTGATAGCTTTGGAGAAAGCAGTTTTGGTTGAAAGATGAGGTTGGAAACTGGATTGCAGTGATTACAGATGACTTTAATTCATAATAAAAGATGATCAGATTCTTTGATGCCAGATAATATTTCCATGGATGGTGGGTCTCTGTCACTTTTTTATTTTACTCTCAAAATATTTCTTCCTTTGGTTTTGTTTTATAATTTCTCGATTTCTCATAAAGTCATTAGCTTTCATCTGCTTTATTCTAATCTTTAAGGAATTATTTTCTTCAGTGAGGTTTTGAATCTCCTTTTCCATCTGGCCAATTCTGCTTTTTAGGGCATTCTCCCCATTGGCTTTTTGGATCTCTTTTGCCATTTGCCTTAGTCTATTTTTTAAAGTGTTATTTTCTTCAGCATTTTTTGGGTCTCCTTTAGCAAACAGTTGACTCATTTTTCATGATTTTCTTGCCTCACTCTCATTTCTCTTCCCAAGAGAGGGAAGAGTACTTCTCTTTCTTGATTTTCAAAATCTTTTTGAGCTCTTCCATGGCCTGAGACCAATTCATATTTTTCTTGGAGGCTTTGGATGTAGGAGCTTTGACTTTGTTTTCTTCTGTTTGCATGGTTTGATCTTCCTTGTCACCAAAGTAAGATTCTATAGTCTGATTCTTTTTTTCAGTTTTTGCTCATTTCTCCAGTCATTTACTCAATTTTTGAGCTCTTTTTCAAGGTAGTTCTCTGCTTCCAATGGGGGTGAGGGGTGTACTGTCAGCCACTCCATCCCCCAACAATTTGTGGGCCTACAGCTCCAGAAACAGTGCTTGCAGTTGCCCCTGCTGCTGCTGTGGCTGCTGTGGGTTCCTCCGTCCCCTTCCCCCTCTGCTGCCCTGGGCCTGGGGCTAGATCACTCCACTCTCCTGAGCTGGTCCCATGGGCCTTTCCCACTGACCTTCCAATTTATCCTCAGCATTTTTGGGTCCTGAAGTCTGAAAACCACCACAAGTGCAAGAGATTCAGTCTCTTGAGGCCTGCTCAGGCCGCCTCTTTGCACTCATGGCCCACACTGGACTACACTCTGCTCCCAGTGTGGCACAATAGAAACTTTCTGATGACCTTCCAGTCTGTCTTGGGCTGGACATTTATTTTACTCAGCCATTCTGTGTGTTCTGCAGCTCCAGAATTTGTTTAGAGCCATTTTTTTTACAGGTATTTGGCTCGGCTAGATGGGAGCGCTCTAGAAAGTTCATGCTGTCACTCCTCCCAAAATATTTCTTCCAGCTCCTCCATATCCTCAAAAAAATTGGTTCGGGTTATCCTGCAGGCAATAATCATTCTACCTCTTTGAGCCTGCACAAGTCATTTACACTGTGTGGTTTCACTTTGTTCATTTGTAAAATGAAGGTGATGAAGTAGAAGGCCTCTGATGACCCTTCTAGCTCCAGATCTGTGACCTGTGATCCTTTAATAGGATCTAATGATAGAATCTTAAGACATTAGAGTTGGAAACCACATTAGAAGTCATGTAGTCCAACCTTCTCATTTTTTAAGTGAGGAAACTGACTTTTAGAAGTTGTCACTTTCTAAGGATCACACAGTCAGTGTTAGAAAAGGGATAAACACCAGGTAGGTACTTGATTATCTTAGGGGATATCCTGATTGGGATGGAATGAGTTTTCTCAATTGTGTGCTCATTGCTAAAATTCAGAGTAAAGGGAGTAATTAGACATGTCTGGAGAGCTAGATATGGCCCATCTTTGAAGAGATTTAAATACTAAACTGTAGATTTTCTCTTTTCTCATAAAATCAATAGGGAGCCACTGAAGATCCTTGAGCTAGGGGATGCCATGATCAAGCAGGCCACAAGTCTTGAAGAAGAGGTAGAATATCTCTAACCTTCCAAATTCTCTCTTTCACTGCCCTTCCTGCATACTCTACTTTTGAGCCTTACTGTCCTACTTGCTACTCCTAGAATTCCATGATGCCTTTGACCAGATTAACCCATATCCCTGAAGTATATGGCTGCCTTACCTTACAGAGTCCTTCATTTCCTTCATTCCTTCAAGGGTTGTCTCAGGAACTACTAATGTTCCTACTACTCCCAGTTAGTTCCCTCTTCTCAAATCATCTTGGATTTCCTTATGGGCCCATGTTGTAACTGAGCACAATCTAAGTTCCTCAAGGGTGGGAACTATTTTTCCATTAATTTTTTTGTATTCCCAGTGCCTAATATGGTGTTTTGAACATAGTAGGTGCTTTAGAAATACCTGTTGAATTGAATCAAATGTGCTCATAGAAATGTTTTGTCAAATGAAGACATGAAGTCAGCTTTCTTGACATTTTATAATAAAACATTCATTATCTGGAAAATAAACTAATCAATGCTTTGAAATGAAAATGTCTTGCAGTAAAATGTCAAAGGAGTTATTTTAAAAAGTGTTTATTAGTTGAACAATAACTTGTGATGGCTTTCTACTTAATTGCTTTTCAAATGAGTATCAGCAAGAAATCATTTCACAATAATAAAATATTTTATTAGAAAAAAAGCTAGTGGCACCCCATTGTCCATATGATAAAACATAAATTCCCTAGTCTGACATTTGAGCCCCTCCATAATTTGTCTATATGCCTCTATAGGATTATTTTTTGCAATTTCCCCTTATGACCTCTGCTTTCTAAATAAAGTAGTCTATTAGCCCTTTTCCAAACCTGATACTCTATTTTCCATCTTTGTCCTTTTGTATAAGAAATTTCCCAGAGCACAAATGTACACATTTTTCAAGCATTTTGGTTCCCTCCAATAGAATAAGAGCTCTTTCAGGGCAGGGTACATTTTACTTTTTGTCTTATCTATCCAGCATAAGACATTGTACATAGTTGATTTTGTTCACTGAATTACCTGAGTAAGTGGTTGTTAAGAAGAAAAGGTACCCAGAGATTCTTTTGCTGGACATATTCTCCAAGGAGAAAAATGACAAAAAGAAAGGGCCCATATATATACAAAATATTTATAGCAGCAATTTTTGTATAAGCAAAGAACTGGAAATAATTTCTATTCCCATTGACTGGGGAATGATTTGGTAAAGAAGCTGCATGAATGTGATAGAACTTTATTGTATTACAAGAAATGATGAAAAGAATGAATATAGAGAAGCATTGGAAGACATATGCATTGATATAAGGTAAGGTAAGCAGAACCAGGAAAATAATATATACAATGAGTATTACAATGAAAACAAAACCCAAAACAGAAACACAAGACCAGTCAAAAGTGAGTGCTGAATATAATTATCTAGCATGGACCAAAGTAAACAATATGAGGAAGTACATCCTCTTGCCTCTCTTAAGATTTATAGAACTCTGAACGTGGATCACTGCATATAATTTAATAGTTTTTAAAATATGGTTGTTAATTTTACTGATGTATTTATCCCTGTTTCAAAATTCTTTGTTATTACTATTTGGGCCTGGGGCAGGAGGAGAGATATATCAGGAAACATGGCTAATGTGAAAGCAAGAGGCATTCCTAAAGAACTATTTAAAAAAAAAGTAAAGATGTTATTTTATGTTTGACATTGAGTGACATCTTTCAGTCACATATTTCATTCCAAATATAGCAGCTTTTCTGAATGAGAATGTTCAGCAGCCATACTTACCATCTCCTAGTTATACAATTGTTTTCTTTTTATATGTGTAGGATTTATGTATTTATATAGAAATATAATTCCTTAATGTAGATTTGTGTTTAATTCAGTGAACAAATGCATGAATTGTTAAATAATTTCAAATAAATTCTAATTATTCTAATTATCAACAGCAGTCTTGTTGAGAGGAAATAGTTTAGTTTCACATAATTTTATTGGATTGAAACAGGTGCTAAGCAGAAATTTCTTGGATGAAGGTAAGTCTGGCATATGGGGCCAACAAGATTGAAGAGGAATAACCGGTGATGTCACTATTACAGTGGCTCTAGTATCAGTCATCAGGGTGTAACCAAAAGTACCCAAACCTGGCAGAGGACGGAAGCTGTGTTTTGTAGAAATATAGTGAATGCAGGACTAGTGTGATGTTATTCCATCCCAAAGTTCCTTCTCCCCTTGTGCTACTGGTACTTTCTATTCATGTTGTGAGTTTATTTCTGTGGGAACAGAAATTGAACCCATTCCAAGGAATGAGGGAAAAAACACCACTTCCTTACTGACTGAGTCTAGGAGGTGAGTTCTAATTATCTCCTGATACATTATGTGTATAATACATAAGTGCTCTATATTTACTTAAGAGAATTCTCTAGAAATGCACCAATTTGGTAATTCTCAGAGAATCATTCTCAAATGAGTTTGAATATGAGTCATACTAACTAAATCTGAGAGAAGTATCAGAGATAGAATCCAATCTGTCAAAAGTAAAGAAATCTATCTGTCCCTCTTGATACTTAGGTGGAACATTTAATAAATATTTATTGCATAAGCTACATGAGATTAACAGTCTTCCTTTGTGAATTTAAGTATTTTTCCCAGTCCAGTACCAAATGTTGGTGTTGGGAGCACTAATGTCAAAGACATCTTATACCATGTGATACGGTTCATTGCACTTGAGTCAAAAGACTGGGGTTTCAGTTATGGCTTCAGTACCTTGGATAAATCACTTCACTATCTTGGTAATTAAGTTCTTCTTGTGTGAAATGGATTTGTGATGTTTGCATTCCCAACCTCACATGAGGTGATGTAAAGAAAATGCTTTATAAATTGTAAGGCTCTAGAGAAATGTAAATCATTATTAGGTACTATGGACTTAGGAACATGGGCCTAACTGTCCCACATCCATCTCAGGGCTTTTGTGAATCTACAGTCTAGCTTTTCAACATTACTTAGCACTGTGTATGGAGTGAGGAAGACCTGAATTCTAATCTGATCTCAGACACTTACTGTATGGGAAATTCACTTAACTGCTGCCTGCCTCAGTTTCGTCAATTACAAAACAGGGATAATAAGAACAGCTATCTAAGGGCAGTTGTTTTGAGGATCAAATGACATAACATCTGCAAAGCATTAAGCACTGTGATTGTCATAATAGGTACTTCATAAATGCTTGTTCCCTCCCTGTCCCCCACTTTGTGTTAGTCAAATCATCAAATAAAGAGATTTAGCTTACTAAGTTGCTTATTAAACCATGTTTTCTTTTTTACTTTAAGAAAGTCTTGTACAACTGTATCATATACAAAACAGATCAAATAAGAAGTGATTCTTAAATTTAAAAATCACTGAAAACTCTCTTAGTGAATTGTAAATGTTTTGCTCTACATGAAACCTTTCAGAAACATGTATTATATAAAGTCCACTTGTATTCACATTCATAGAGTTAGAGCTAGAAGGGATTACAGAGGTCGGCTGATTCAAGCTCTTCATTTTAAAGATGAAGAAACAGAGTACAGAGAGGCTGAATACGTTGTCCAACTGTAGGTATCTGCGTTAGGATTTGACTTCTAGTACTCTGACTCCAAATCCTGCGTTCTTTCTATGACTTTTTCTCATGCATGGCATGATGCCATGGCACCTGACAAGCTTGGCTCAGTCGATGGAAAATGTCTCAGAAAAAAATGTCTTTTAATGAAATGTCAAAAGACTTCTGTCTCATCTTAGCTTGTCTTTAGTGACTTTTAGTTGAATACTAGTCTTTGCTAACTTTGTGACTGTCATCATCACCCATCCCTGTACCTCTGGTAGTTCACAGCACAGTATAGCACATATAACTACCTTAGGGATACACCCAGGACAGCAGAACATCAAGAGACACAGGAGGGAAGCCAGATATTTCCAGCCACACCAGCTCTGCCATTGAAGTGGTCTCACCTTCTTTTATTTTTTTCCTTTTCCAGACTATCAGCTCTGCACTGGATAATACACATTAGCCTTGAGGTTCTGGTTCATCCTGCCTTTATCTGATGGCTGCAGGTACCCCCTGTGAAAGACAAAGGGAGAATGATACTGTTCTCCAAGTAATTGTTTGGAAGGGCTGTTTGCCAACTGAACTCAGTTCATCTGATTTTATTAATATTGGTAAACATTCTATACATTGCCTTAGGGCTATTCTTCAATCCAGTTTGATAAGTTTCATCTTTATTTCATTAAAAAACCACTCTAAAGTACATCTGAAAGAAATGGAAAAGACAAGCTATCTTCAGGGTACTCTTAATTCATGTTCCCACTTAGGAGCAAGTGCCCTTGGAATGTTGTATTAATGATAGGGGAGCGTAATTTGGCTCTGTTAGAAGACTATGGAGGCCGAAATGATATTGAAAATTTATGAGCAGGACAATGGACTCACTCCTCTCAAAATTACAACAGTGATGTAAGGGCAATTCAAAGCAGGGTGTTGGCAAAATAATTGAGTTTTTCTCGTGACAATGGAAAATTATACCTTGATATTTTTAGGAAGACAAATGTTTCCAAAGGTCACTGATGAATGTTGGTTCACAGTGCTGTTTATAAATCACAGGAAAAGTTGGAGAATAAAATACTGTCTATGAAATGTAATGTCAAAATGTATTGTTAAATTTGCTGTTGGAATGAAATTCTAAGTTGGGAGTATTCTTTTCTTTCAAAGTTCTATCACTCAGTTACTCTCTCAGTGAGAGAGAGAGAGAGAGAGAGAGAGAGAGAGAGAGAGAGAGAGAGAGAGAGAGAGACAGATGGACAGACAGACACACACACACACAAAGACGGAGAAACAGAGCTAGACAGAGGCAGAAACAGGCAGAGACACACAGAGAGAAATAGAGACAGAAGGACAGGAACAGAGAGAGACAGAGACAGAGATAGATTCAGAGACAGAGATAGAGACAGTGAGATAGAGACAGAGATACCAAGAAAGAAACAGAAAGGGAGAAGGCAGGGGGAGAGAGGGGGAGAGAGAGATGCATAGAAATATAGAAAGACAGAGAGGTAGAGACAGAAAAATCATAAGATCATCCTAATTTTGCAGACGTGGAAATTATAGACAACAAACCTAGGATCCAGATTGAGGTCCACTGGCTCCAAATACATTTACCCTTTCATAACACCATGGTGCCTCCAATGGCATGTATCCCTCTTTGTTCCCTGAAAAATCATCGTGAAGATTTATTACTGCTAGTAACTCACTTTTCTATAGCACTGGAAGGCTACAAGGTTATTTCTCAGAACAATCCAATGAGATATGTATTACAAGTGTTATTATCATCAATCCCAGTTTATGGATGAGCAAACTAGTTCTCAGCAAGGTTAAATGATGTGTTCTTAACCACAGTTTATTAGTGTCTGAATTAGGATGAAACATAAAATTTCTAACTCCAATTTCCATTGTTTTTCTATTACACCATGTTCTTTTCGATGAGATAATGTTTTTCCTTATTCATTCTCAAAGAAGACCCATGCCATCAAAGAGCCTTGGCTTGTGTGGGTGAATTGTATTTAACTGAGGTCACCCTCTCTTACTCAAGTCCAATGGCAAGACAAAAGTCAGGAGGACTGTTGATAGTTCAGGATGCGGTGGATACTCTTGACATCTTCGATGTCTCACCAAGCTCTAAGCACTCTATAGTGTCTGCTTCAACCACCTTCATGGCTGTTGCAACAAATTGTTCTCATTTACCTATTCTTCTGGGAGAAGTCTTCACATGCTTGGAATAAATATCTCCCTAACCCACCGATGGACTTGAGGCCTGTTGGTTACCCTCCATCTGGTTTACTCTATTTGCCAACATGGTTTTAGCAAAGTGTAGCCACTGCATATAATAGAGCTTCTTGGAACCACAAGTGAGAGTTGAATGACAGATGGACACCAATGGGGGATGAATAGCTCTGAAAATGTCTCTGCAAGTCCTTACATCAAAGTGCTAGTCCTCCCTGAACACCCTGCACATCCCACGAGGATACATAATACTTAAATATATAGTACACACATATATGTGTTTGAAAGCATTACACATGTATAAGGTTAATAAAAACATTATTCTTCACATATAGTGGGCCACTTCTTGCAAGTGCATCAGTTAATGTCTTTCTCCATTTTGAACGTGGCTTGAGCAAATAACTAGTTTCAATCTGAATGGAATTGCCTCTTTACCTCTCTTAAAGGAGGTAATCCAAATAATTAAGGAAAGAAAACTATTTGAATGACTGTCATTTCAACACAAATACGATCATCCAAAATATCTCCTCTTAGAAATAGGATAACATCTATAACACTAGTAATTCATGGCCTCCATTATGAGGGTAGAGTAGATAGAGGCCTAGATTGTGAGTTGGGAGACCTGGGCACCATGGCTGAATTGTCTCTAGTTAGATACATGGTCGAGCTGCTTCTCAATTTCCTCATCTATGAATGAGAAGGTTAGATCTGATGATCTCCCTTCCAGCTCTAAATCCTATGAGACATAAAAAGGGTTGGGAGAGATCCATTACATAATAGAGTATATGAACCTTTCAGTAAGTCACTTCCCCTCTCTGGGCCTCAGTTTCCTTATTTATACATAAATGCAAAAGCCTACAAGGAAACTTTTTAAGCTATGTTGCTACCAATCAAGTAATCAAATGCTTAATAGCACCTCCTATGTTCTATTAGCTATGCTACGTGCTGAAAGATCAAGAATGTTTGGAGTGGATGAGATTATAATTAATTAGGGAGAACGTGGGATTACATAGGCAACCTCCTTCCCTTTCTTCTTTCCTTCCTTCCTTCCTTCCTTCCTTCCTTCCTTCCTTCCTTCCTTCCTTCCTTCCTTCCTTCCTTCCTTTCTTTCTTTTTCCTTTCTTCTTCTCTTTCCCTCTCTCTTCTCAGAACATGATCTTTGAAGATTTATGTTCTGTCAATGTAGATATGTCAGTGGAGTCAAAACAGACAAATTTTTTGATCTTCAAAAATGCTGAGAAAGTAGACATATCATACCATAGACTAGTAAACTTGACACTAATTATTGACAAAATTGTGTAATAGATTATTAAAGGAGGAAAATGATTTGCTACAAGGGTTGTAGGGTGTAATATTTAGGAAAAGAATTATACAAAAATTAAAGTTTTCAAAAAATCTTTTAAAAACAAAATATACAATTATCCAAAAGCCATGCAAAAATTCATTATTTAAATCCTTGATTGTGAGGTATGACAATATGTTTTGAATATGAGTTTCAACAACAAATCCTTCTTGATCATCTGATTCTCAAAAAGTGATCAGAGAAACTCTGCTTCGCAGATTCCCAAGAGAGTTAAAAGCCCTGGAGAAGTTGCATGTTTTCAGCTTACAGCTGTAGACTTCTGGACCACCTCGATCAATATTAGGGAGGATTCTGAGAAGACCTCTTCTGCCTTCCTACAGTAATAACTTGGCTACTATTCTCTCCCCAACACTTTTTCCCTCCAAGGAATTTCTAATATTAATGTCAGTGAGTTAGATGGTCTCTGAGGTCGTTTTAAACTCTGTTTGTGATTCTTTGATCCCCTTCTGTTATGCTTATAATCCAGAAAATTGGATAAATTTTTGAATTAGCCTGAGGTTTCCTGTATATACAGTGCTGGTGTGAGGCAATGAAAGAATATGTATTAGTGGACCTAAATGTCCATGAATGTTCAAGGTCACAAAAATGAGCCTCTGACTTGAACACTAGCTATTGATCACATCAAATGCTTTGGAATATCTGCTCTAGCTTGGTATCAGTAGCTTCTGGAGGACAATCATAACGTCTCTCTCCTACTTCAACTGTCTGGAAATTACATACATAGAATATTGCCTTATCAAAAAAGAAAGTGACCACATATCCTCGATCTTTTCAAATATTGTTCAGTCAAGAGCACTGTTTCTCCTATAATTAGAGCTACATAAAAGTAGGGAAAAGTAGGGAAAGATTATGCGATCTCTATCACTGGAAGTATTCAAGTACATATTAGATGACATCTTCCTGTAGATGCTGTAGCACAGATTCCTATTCAGGTAGTAAGCAGATGAATTAATGGCTTTTGAGGTTCCCTCCAACTTGGATACTGTATGATTCTCAATCCCCTCTCCACTTCCTTATCTACTTTCCCTGTGTTTGGGTGGTGCAATGGGAGCATAGTAAGGAAAGGAGGGAGAAGTATTGATGCTACTGACAGTTACTCCTTTTCATGTTTATTCCAGTCTTCCTCTCCTGGCCATGACTCAATCTCTAGGGGACTTTTGTCACCTTTGTGCTACTATTGTATATTCTCAGATTTAAAAATGACAGCAACTTACAAGCATATAGGACATTATAGTTACATGACATTTTTCTTTGGAAATAAACATTATTTTATTTTATCATTATAACAAGTTTGAGAGGTCGATAGCAACCTAATTTTACAAATGAAGAAAGTGAGGTTCAGAGATAGAAAGTGATTTGTCCGGTATCATTCATTGACTTAGCAGCACAGGAAAGACTATAATTCATTTTTTGCCTTCTAGTTTAAATAATTCATACCTTAAAGAGGAGGTAGTGTCATATACTAGTCACAAGACTCTGTCTTTATTTGGTATAACTTAGCACAACTGGCTGTGACTGTAGAGGCAGAAATGGGGGCCACACTCACAGGTGAAACAGACTTATTGTCTCCATCTCATGACCTCTTGGACCTCACTGGTATAGAACATTACTGAAAGAAATTCCGAATATTTTCTGGAGTGATTCTTTCCTAGGCTGGCCTTAATGCCTCCAACTTACTGAGGAACAACAGGAACTTGAGGGTGTGACTGGGGATGTAGTGGGTATGGCAGCAGAAGAATATGCTGTGGCCACAAAAAAGTGTTCTGTGTCCTTGAAATTATGAAACAAGACAGAAGGGTCTACTCCTTAAGGTGTGAGGAAACAACAGAACTCTAGAGAGACAAGAAAGCTTAAGGAAAAGGAAGCACTTGGACCCAATTCTGGATTTCTTCCCTAAGAGATCCAATTACTACAGGAGAAAAAAATCTGTGTGTTTTGTCTTTGTGTGTTTTGTTGTGTGTTTTGTCTTTGTTGTTCTAAGTCCATGGGCCCACCATGATGATCTTTGTATGAAAATTATTTTTTAAGGTGACCTATGGCAGTGATAGCATTCTAGGACTAGAACCTAGGTGCCCCAACACCCAAGCCTTGTGCTTCACCTTATCACCCCATTTAATTCCTGCCTATAAATCTTTTTTCCCCTATTCTTCTTTATGACAAGGCCATATTGGTTCTACCTGCAAGATCTGAGTAATCACTAAAATGACTTTCTCTTGGTATGGCTAATTATTATAATCAGGGAAATTTCTGAATATGTCCAGGAATATCACAGTCTTGTGATGAATTATCAATGGGGGAGGGGAGGAAATGTGAGAGAGAGAGAGAGAGAGAGAGAGAGAGAGAGAGAGAGAGAGAGAGAGAGACAGACAGACAGACAGACAGACAGAGACAGAGACACAGAGACACAGAGGCAGAGACAGAATAAGTTAAGAGAAGAGAAATGAGAAAAAAAGAAGCCAAGGGTCCGATTTTTGCAATCTCTGCCTCCTTGTTATTTCATTGTAGGTGCCTACCTCCTTCTGCCTTGTGATAAGGCACATTTTCTTTTTTGGGGGTCTTTAGCTATGGGCTATTGAGCTAAGTAACAGAAATCTTAAGAATATCCCTAGCTCCTAAATTCTTCCAAGAAGTAATTCTTGTCTATTCTTTCTAAAATCAGTGAACTCTGAGCTAAGGCTAATTCCTTCTCTGTAGAAACAAAACAAAACAATACCCACAGAAACTGAATGTGATAACACTTCCTGCGCTAGGCTTTTCATCTGCCCAAAGCCCTCTGTCATTCTTGCCTTTAGGAAGAGCAAGGATAATGAAAGGAGGGAGGTTGTAAGGAATGACCAGTGGAACTAATATCTTGGCCCTATGTTACTTTGCATTCCTTAGTGGGGAGGATATACTTTCCTCCATTACCCCTTCCCCTCCCTCAGGCTTCAAGAATGACTATACCCACAGATCAACTTGTTGGTTTTTATATTTTCATGGAGGTCCATCACAGCCCAAAGAGGGGAACTCACAGACACTCCACTTACACTTCATACCAGTCACTTCTTGCCTTTACTAGTGCCCAAGAAGATTTGTCATGAATATTATATACAGAAGTGTATAAGAGTCCCAACTTTTCTGGACTGATCAGGCAAAATAACTCCCCAGGTATCAGTTGGTAACTGCTAGGTGGAACAGTCAATAGAGTCCTTAGAATGGACATAGTTTAGAGTCAGGAAGACCCTTAATTCAAATCCTTCCTCAGATCATTACTAGCTACGTAACCCTACACAAGTCATTTGACTTCTGCTTGCCTCAGTTTCCTCAGCTATGAAATATGAATAATAATTGTACTGCCCTCTGAGGGTAGTTGAGAGGAAAAAAATGATGTAATATTTGTAAAGCTCTTAACACAGTGCCTTATTATGTGGCCAGCAGTGATCTGAAGTACTGTGGCTGTCAGCAGTCACCTAGAAATGGAGCGAGGCTTTGGGCACTGAGGACCCTCAAGTTTCTTTTACCCCTTAGAAAATCTACATGGATTTTATTCTTAGACAAGATTGGGTCCTCTAAAAAAGGAAGGATACAGACATAACAAACACATATACCTCGTCTTCTAGGATACCAAGTTCCTTCCAAAGAAACAAAATCTTAGGAAGTGCTTAGAAGCAAAATTCAGGAAGTAGGCCTTGGGGATGAAACAGGCTTCCAAGAGTGATTAGATCATAGCCCAAAGATGTAAGAGGCAGAGGGGGAGTCAAGAACATGAATACTTCAATTCTATGGATGTGTGGTCTTTGTGTGCTTTTAAAGGAACGCTTCATTTAAAAAGTTTTCAAATAGAAAAGCTTTTATTTCTCCTGGCAGTTCCTCTTTTTGTGGTAAGAAAGGAACCAGGTCACTGTTTAGTGGAGAGAAAAAGATGAAAAGTAACAGGTGTATTTGACTCATTGATAAGATAGCTCTGAGGACTATACTGAATTACTTTCACTGACTTAAAATGATTATATTTTAAATTCAATTTTATTTTCCTTTCACTTCCAAATTCTCTGCCTCCCACCTCTGTCTCCTCCACCCATTGGAAAAAGAAAACAAGAAAAAAAAAAACCTATTCAAATATTTAGTCAAGCAAAATAAATTCCTGCTTTAGCCATTCCAAATATCTGTATATATGTAAGTATATATATATATATATATATATATATATATATATATATATATATATATATATATATATATATATATAACATAAACACATATATGTGTATATATGGTATATTATATATACATATACATATGCATACTCACCCACATAGTACATACATATACATACATACATACATACGTTATATATATATACATACATTATATATATATACATTCTATCTATCTATCTATCTATATGGAGAGAGAGAGAGAGAGAGAGAGAGAGAGAGAGAGAGAGAGAAATTTCAAACTCTACTCTGAGTCCATCACCTTTATCTGGAGGTGGGTAGCATGTTTCATCCTCCATCCTCTGAAATTGTGGTTGGTCTTGTTATTGACTAGAGTTCCCAACTCCTTCAAAGGTGTTTGTCTTCACAACATTCTTAGTGAATAAACTGTTTTCCTTGTCCTACTCATTCTATTTCGCATTAGTTTATACAAAGCTTCTTAGGTTTTTCTGAAACCATCCCCTTGAGCATTTCTTACTGAGTAACAGTATTCCATCCCTTTCATTGTTCAGCCATTTCCCAGTTGATAGGCACTTCCTCAGTTTCCAATTCTTTGCCAACACAAAAAGAGCTGCTGCTTTTTGTATATATGAGTCCCTTTCCTCCTTTTAAAAAAATCTCCTTGGTATACAGACCCGGTAGTGGTATTGCTGGGTCAGAGGGTACACAATTTAATAGCTTTTTGGCCATAGTTTCAAATTGCTTTCCAGAATGGCTTGGCTAGTTCAAATATCCACCCATGGTGCTTTAATGGGTTTGTTTCCCCACAGCCCCTCCAGCATCTGTCATTTTTCATTTTTGTCAACTTGGCCAATCTTAAGAGTGGGAAGTGGTACCTCAAAATTGTTTTAATTTTCATATCTCTGTTAATAATTTTGAAAAGTTTTATGGCTGGATTTCTGATTCTGAAAACTGTTTATTCATATCATGTGGCCAGTTATTAATTGGGTCTTATTCTTATAAAGTGGATTATTCCACTTTATAAGTGGAATTAATATTATTTAATATTAATGTTATATATTATTAATAAGCTGGATCTTATTCTTATTAAGTAGTTTGAAACCATTCACTACAGATCTTAGAAATGTGACCCTTATCAGAGAAATTGCTGCAAATTTTTTTTCTCACTTCCCTTTTTCTCTTCTAATTTTAGCTTAATTAATTTTGTTTGGGCAAAACCTGTTTTTTAAATAATCAGAATTATCCATTTTGCCTTCTGTGAATCTCTCTACCTCTCATTTGGTCATTAACTCTTCCCCTATCCATACATCTGATTGACAATTTCTTCCATGTTTCTCTAATTTGTTTATGATATAACACTTTGTGTCTACGTCATATACACATTTGGGACTTCTCTTGCTATAATGTGTGAACTGTTCATCTATATCCAGCTTCTGTTGGACTGCTTTCCATTTTCTCAGTAGTTTTTTTTTAATAGCAAATTCATACCTTAATATTTAAGTCAGGATCTTTTCATTCATCAAACATTAGTCACTGTGCCCATTTGCTTCTTTATATTGTATAACTAATCTTTTTTGCAGATCAACCTCAATATGTCTTACATGATATCAAATTATATCACGCTAACATCATTTTTGAGGTATATCGCTAGTCTTTCTTTCTTTTCATTTCTTTCTCATTAATTCCCTTGATAATCTTGATCATTTGTTCCTCCAGAGGAATATTGTTATAATATTACATCATATATAATATGTTATTATATTTTCCAACTCTACATCTAATCCACTGGGAGTAGGATTTGTATTCTACTGATTAAATAAATTAATTTAAGTAGTAGAATAATTTTTATTACACTGGCTTGGCCTACCCACGAACAATGAATTGTTCTCTAATTATTTTCTAGCCATCTTTGTGTAAAAAGTATTTTGTAATTTCTTTCCTATAGTTTCTATATGCATCTTTACAGGCAGTTTCATCTCTAAGACTGCACAGTATCTCCATTGTCTCTGTTTTCTACATACATATATATATATATATATATATATATATATATATATATATATATATATATATATATATATGTGTGTGTGTGTGTAGGCATATGCATTCATCCACATATCCATTCATATATACTTGCAGGCATGTATATGTGTTTTTTTATGTATGTATATATTGTCTTCCCCATTAAAGTAGAAGTTCTTTAAGGTCAGATACATTTTTTCCTTTGTCTCTTCAGTGCTTAATGCAGTTCCTGATACATAGCACTTGCTTAATAATTTACTGAGTGGAAGTAAAGACAGAATTCCACCTTGAGGATATTGGATACTCATGGAGGGGGTCCTGAGGAGTGAAAAAAAGAGGGAAAGCAAAGTGTACAAGAGCAATGAAAAATGAAGTGGAAAGGATTCTAGCATAAACTTTACCAATGTCAGTTACTGGACTAGAACCAGTCCTTGCTATCAGAATTAAAGAGCATGATTACTGTCCACTGGAGACAGCAATTTTTCTCTGTCACAGTTTAATGCCACTAATCTCATTAGCATTTGTTTCTGGAAAATCACTTGCATGTTCCACATGTACCTGGCTTATTCATCTGTCTCTGAAGTCTCATAAATTTGGTGGGAAATCAGGATATGGATTCTTAGAAGTCTTAGAATACAGCTGTGATGTAGGAAATTAAGTCTTTATAGTATAGTAACTTCAATTTTGGGGGAAAATTTATTTTAATTGTTTTCAAAGTTTTATTGATATTTCTTTTTATACATCAGTCCTCTCCCCTTAACCTCTGCCATGGCTTCCTTCCTTTTCTGGCAATGAACCTCTATTGTAAGAGAGGAAAACAAACACAAAACAAAATATTTAAGTAAAGTATATGTCACATGTCACATCTGCAGCCCTTACCTCTGTTCTAAGAGCAAGGAGGAACTTGGCCACCAGTTTTGCCAAAGCAAGAAAGGAGCCTCAATGACTTTATATGCTATTGAATGAACTTACTCTGATAAATGCCATATGTGTGTACATACTTTGAATTCTTCTATGGATTTATGATTATACCAATGTGGGAATTCTCTCCATCTGTCCAGACTGCAACCTGTTCATGCCTTTTGATCTTGTGTGATTTTTATTTCATGTTTTCCCATTGGAGTTCCAAAGATGATTTACCCCAAGCTCTGAGAACCTTTCTTTAGGCCTTGTTACCTTGTGATGTAAATAGAGCAGTATTTGCATTATCTGAGTATTATCTCTCACCAAAACTACAGGAGCCACCCCTTTTTTAGGGAATGGCATTTCTTCATCACTGATTGCGTATCATCATGAAAATCAGTTTAACTTACAATCTGTCTGTCTGTCTGTCTGTCTATCTATCTCTGGGATGGACATTGTATTTCTGTGCAGTCTATGCATCTCTTGTTTCTTTTATCACCAAGAGAACGGAGCAGTATGAGGAAGAAGTTACTTTATATGCATGTATTTATATATGTATGTGTGTATGTATATTATATATATGTGTACGTGTGTGCATATATTATAAATGTGGATGTGTGTGTTTGAATGTAAGCATGCATACACATGTATGTATACAATAATATAACTATACTGTTATTGATATATGTATATACGTATATATATAATAGCATACGTAGTAACATACTATTGATATATTGGTATATACTACATAGTATGTTTATTATGCCTTGCATACTAATAATGTCTTTATATAGTGCCTACTACATGACAGGCATTATGCTAAGTACTTTCAAAATATTATCACATTTGATCCTAAGAAGAATCCTGGAAGGTAAGTGCTATTGTCACCATTTTACAGGTGAAGAAACTGAGGCAGACAGAGGTTAGGTGATTTACCTAAGGTCACAAAGTTAGTCTGAGGTCATATATGAACTCAAAACTTTTTGACACCAGGCCTTGTTCTTTTTCCTCCACTGTATCACCTAGCTTTCTAGTATGTATGTGTATATATGTAAATATATACATATATAGACACATATGCATATATACACATAGGTTATTATCTGTAAATATGTATATGTATGTTTATAAATACACTTACTTATTAGACATAAAACTTTATTGTACAATCTGAGCCATATATTTTTTTTGTATCGATTTTACTTTTTCTGTATGAATTCTTGGACAGATCCCTTTTAAGTGATCAAGGATCTCATTGAAGAAGCCTTGTAATGTCCTGGGGCTTGATTCAGTCAGCACAATATTATTTATACACAAGAACATCTGACAGACCTCACCATCTATAAGAAATTTATTTTCCAAACAATCTTTCCCAGGACATACAAATGATTACAGTCTGCATCTTTAATGGGTATGCATCACCATTCTTTTTGTCTTGCTTTGTATTAGAGAATTGCTAAACCAAATTATGTGTGTGTTTGTATTTATCAAACAAAATTGTACAGTATTAGCCTTTGCATCTTCATTGTCTATTGATTTCACAATAAAAGAATTCACCATTTATCCAGCCTACTTGTAGCAGGACTTTCCAAAATTAGTTAGGCTAGTCCTCACTAAGGAGACAAAGTAGATTCATGGAACAAATTAAAAGACTTTCCAACGATGACAGAACCTTCCAGAACTTACACTCTGCTGATAAACTTTCAAGAGCCCAATTTCACCTCCATGCCACGATGGAGCATTAGATATTCCTATGATTTACTTTGTCACTGTGAATAGGTGTTCCACTACTTTCCCCCTTGTCTTCTGCTTTCATGTATCATGAGAATGTGTAACCTTATTCCTCCAAAAGTATATGATTTGCTGGTCATTGAAAGAGACCTAACATTTAGTGTGCTTACAGTAGATAAATATTTATAATTGGTCTAAAAATTATGTGGTTTTTGTCCCCATTTCTGCTGTTCCCCCACTGCCAGAAGAGAACCGGAAGGTGACCATGAGGCACTAATTTAAGTGTGTAAGGGCGAGTTCATATCGGAAACCAATGCAAACACAGTTCTTAAGATATTTATTTGAGAGTATTAATACAGACTTGTATTTCAAAAAGAGCTTTCTATAACATTTCCCCCTCATCATAATGCTTATTTTAGGAAAAGATTTAAAGGTAATAAAAACCACAGATAGCTAGATCCAGGGTATTTAGTGAATAATTTCTTCCCATCTACCCTCATAATTGTGATTAAAAAAAAGGTCCCACACAATCTCATATAAACATAGTCTCAATGATATTTAAAGTCTGTCAAATGGCATTTGGTGCCTGGGATTTTCTTAGCTTCCCTAGACCTACTTTCTTATCATGAGAACTTCTTTGATAACCACAGCTCTCTTGACAATCTGACCCTTGTGTTGATCTATAATTACTAACCTTCATTTCATGAAATCAAACAAGGAAATGAAATGATGTTTCCGTGACATTAATAGTATAGATTCATTTCAATAGGTTCCTTTCATCTTCTCTTTAAAGAAAGCCTCTTTATCTTTCCAAGGTGACCTTTTTCTCCTGGCTGCAACTACTTGGAAAATATTCTTTAGCATTTTTGCTTTTTTTCCTCCTTTACTCCTCTATACAACTTGGGGTGGAAGGAAAATGGCTGAATATATTTATCATTGTATGGTGCCATCAACTTTGTTCCCAGATAAGGATGCTCTTCAGCTCTCAATGTACTTGTCACAATTCAACCATTGCTTTTTAATCAATCATAACAGTTGAATAATCTGGCAACAAGCTTTGAAAATGACAGGGATCCTTTTTTTTAAAGCAAAGATTATAATTCAGTTTTCCTTTCAACTCTCACTCTATAACATCCTGTAAACATGAAGCCTGACTTAAATATCTGATGTGAGGATAAAGGAAGAATAAGAGTTGTCAGTGAGGTCATTTCTATATAGTGCAAGTTTATATAGGCAGCAGTTTTGTTTTGTTTTTTTCTTTAAAAAAAAAGATCTGAAGGACTTTGCCTGAAAGCTAATCATGAGCATACAATGTTATATTGACAATCACAAAAAGCAACTATGATATTGGATCACATTAAGAGAAACTTAACTTGAAGGAAGGAGGAGGATGGTTCTGCTAAATTCTGCCCTGGTCCTATACTATTTGGAGTTTTGACTTCATTTCTGGGCATCACAGTTTAGGGAGGACGTTGGTAGCCTAGAGATTGGCCAGAGGAGACCAAGTATAGTGAAAGAACTCAGCGTCCTACCATGAGAATCAGGTGAAGGAAATGGGTTGTTTAGTTGGAGAAGTGAAGACTTGGTGTGGGTAGTGACGGCGGTGGCAGCTCATTACAACCTTAAATATTGGAAGGGCTCTCAGAATGAAGGGATCTGACTCTGCTTGGTCCCAAGGAAGAGGATCCAAGAACAGTAAATGGAAAGAAGTTGAAAAGAAGCCCAGGCAATTTCCCAAGTGTATAAATTATAACATAGATTTGAAAAGCCTGTCTGGGAGTTTCCTGTAAGGATAGAATGGTTGAGATCAAAATGTTCGCATATGCATCTAAAATACTTTAACATGGATAAACCTTGTCACTCCTTTGATTATCACATCTGATTTGATCAACACAATGCTTGAAGGCAGGGGCAGAAAAGTGGATTATTTCCATGTTACAGATGAGAAAATTGAGGCTGGGGAAGATGGTGACTTGCCAAAATGAACCCAACTACTAAGTGGCTCAGCTAGGTTGAGAATCCTCATTCTGGATTTCTACTCTTGTGTCCTTAGGAATTACTTGTAGATGGTGGGGTTCTGTTTTCAAATGTCATTCTGCTTATGGTATCAGACCCCGGAATATTTCAGTCTCCTGGAAGAGATCTTTAATTACTCAAAGGAGTTTGGCCTGACCATCCATACCATGTTGCTGGAGATAGACTGTTTACCTAAATTGCCTACAGAACTTGTCCCGAAATATGTACATCTGGAACAAAGAATACACATGAGTTAGCCCAGAATTTAACAGGAACAGAGCAGACTAGATTGTCTTTAAAAAGCTCTAAAACTTTTTTCTAATGACTTCAAATTCCTCTTGAAAGAAAAGGCCCATCTTTTTAATACCAACATTTTATCAAAATTTCTATATGACAATAAGGTATAGAATGCAAATGTGTCCAAAGAATTTATAAATGAATACAATAAAGTGCAATGAAGAGGCACATAATAGGTTGAACGGGTGTTAACATAAGCAGTGAGGAATTCCAAAGAACTAGAGCAAAATATGAAAGAATGATGACATGAGGAGAAGATAGTTGGTGAAAGAAAGAAATAACAGAATTGCAGCTGAACTTGGATCCTTTCTATGTCAGAAGAAAGTGAAGAAGACCTCCAGCCATTTTGGGAGCCCTCTGGCTATGATGAACTTCTGGCTGGATACAGGCAAGACTTGTATAGCTTGAGCATATGGATGGTTTGCAAGTCTGAATCCCTGGAGTGAGCTTCAAAGTCAGTAAAATCATGGACCCACCTGATTATTTGAGTTTTAGGGTACACCATGTGTCAAATATTTACTTCTGCTTGTTAGTGAAAAAAACGAGTTAGAATGAAGTCTGGAAGTTTAAAAATACTTGGATATTTAACAACAAGAAATGAGCACTCATTTTTTGTAGGGGAGATATCTATTATTAATGAGGCTGTTTGGGCATTTTTGGATGTATTTGTATTCTCTGACCTCTGTTTTACTTTGACCTGCTTTTTTTTTGGTAGTGGTGTGTAAGTAATCTTTAAATTAATAACCATGAAGCAATGTAGAAAAACAACTCTATCTTCTTGAGCGGAGTCATGCCATAAAAATAATGAGTTTAATTTTCAGACTGCTCTTTCTTGTAATTTGTTTGGAATACCATAATTTTAAAGGAAATAGATGTTTCCCTGGAGAATTCCTCAGTCTTGGTCATATGAATTGGAAACCAGTTCTTTGAGCTGAATTCTCTAGTAGCCATAAGGACATTACTGGTAAATTTACCTTGATTTCTATCTTGTAGAAGGGAATATCTCTTTTAATTATTAATAGATGGCCAACTCTCATTTAATTTAGGTTGACAGAAGGCAAAAGTAGCATCAATACTTAGCTGAGGTACCACTTTCTCCATGAAGGTTTTCCTGATTCCGCATCTAAAATCATTTTTTTCCATTCTCAAATTTTTCTAAAACACTTTATCTGACTCCATCCTTTGTCCTCATTACAAGGCCACAGGACAGTTGGAAAGCAACCCCGCACTGGAAACATGGCCAAATTTGGGTATAAACCAACAACTAATAAAATTCAACAAAACAATAATTTGTTATTCATTTAATCCATTCATTAAGCACGACAGTAAAAGCCAGTGGTCAAGATAAATCTATGGTTTCATTGATCCAAGGAACTAACTCACCCATCAAGAAACATCTACCAAAACAGGCCAGCACCTTCTCTGCATCTTATATTTAGAGACAGTTACCCAGAGCACTTAGAGGTTAATTACTTGTGTGCTTCAGGGAGGGAACTCAAACCCAGGCTTTCCTAGCCATAAGGCTAGTTCTCTATCCATTACATTAAGGTTATAAAGGTGCATCAAAAAAAGTCCCTGATTTTTCCTCACAGATTTTAAGTTGAGGACATAACATCAAAAAAAATTTTTGTATCTCCAGTACTTAGCATCATGATTTGTTCATAGTAAGTGCTTACTAAATATTTGTTGAATTAAACAATTAAGATTAACTTTAAGCAAAACAAATTTAAATTAAATTAAACAATTTATGTTATATTATATTGATAATCCCAAAGCAGCAGATAATATATAATTGATGAATAATTTCTATTGGTGCTTAATTCTCTTTATCTACTTAAAGTTCCAGCCAAACTGTCCTATAAGTTGTTCCTTGCATTGAACAATTAATTCATCTTTCACCTCTCTATCTTTGAGGCTATAACCCAGGCCTGGGATGCTTTTACCCCATAGCTTCTATTTCTCAGTATACTCATCAGCATTCACTGATGATCTCAAGGACTATTTCATACTAGTAGCCTTTCTTACCTGCCTAGTTTTTATTGATTACTGTTCTCTCTCTCTCTCTCTCTCTCTCTCTCTGTCTATCTGTCTGTCTCTCTGTGTCTCTCATACATGCATACTCTCCAAATTAACTTGTATTTACTTAACTGTGTGCATGTTGTATCCCCTAGGACAACATCAGCAGGAACTGGACTGTTTTGATTTTGTCTTCATATTACTGGCATCTAGCACAATGCCTTGAACATGGTATAGGGATTCTGAATAAGGATCTGACTTCTGGTTTCATTGGTTTAGGGGACTCCCTGGTGGGGAAACTCACTCTGGTAATGTATGACAGTACCTTCTCTGTCCCTTATAGTCTTGGAGAGTTGTCTAAAACCCTAAGACCATAAATGACTTGGGTGAGATATAAAATGCAATTTGTATCCAAGGTGGGATTTCTATCCAGGTCTTTTTGGCTTTGAGATTAGCTCTCTGTATACCATTCCATGATGACACATAGTATAAGATTAATAAATCATTGCTAAACTTTAGAAATTATAAGCATATACCAATGTTTTATAGCTGTTAGCTTTCTATATTGTGTTGTATTTTCTGGAGACAAATCAAGCCAACAAACATTTATTCTATGCCTGCCATGAGCTGGATGTTGTGCCAGATTAAGACAGGCAAAAACATCTACTGAGCTTGAAGAGCTCACAGTGTAACATGGGAGAAAACATGCAAAATTATGTATAAACTATTAAAATTAAAGATAATGTTATATGGAAGTTATTGCAGGGGATTGGGAAAGGCAGAATCTCTTAGTGAAGACTTGAAAGAGTCCAAAGAAGCCAAGGGGTGAAGATGAAACGGGCAAGAATTTCAGATCCAGGGGATCGGTGCCTATAATAGAGAGATGGTATATATTGTGAGGGGAACACCTTGGAAGGGCTTAGATTGTAAACTCCATCAGATTGTAAGGCAAGGAATGTCCTTTTTTATTTGTATCTCCAGCACTATGAGTAGCTAGGTGGCACAGTCGATAGAGCACCGACCTTGGAGTCAGGTGGATGCGAGTTTAAAATCCAACCTCAGACACTTACTAACTGTGTGACTCTGGGCAAGTCACTTAACCTTGTTTGCCCCAGTTTTCTTATCTGTAAAATGAGCTGGAGAAAGAAATAGCAAACCACTACAGCATTTCTGCCAAGAAATGGGGTTATGAAGAGTTGGACATGATCGAAAATGACTCAACATTAGCCACAACAATCTCTAACACTTAGTATTGCCTTTGGCACTTGATGCATTGAAGGAGGCCAGTGTTGTTGAATCCAAGAGAATATGAAGATGGCCAAATTGTAGGAAGACTTGAAATGTAACAGGTCAGTTCTGAAGGATTTTTAAAAGCCAGGCAGAGGACTTTTTATTTGCTCTTGAAGACAATAAAAACCCACTGCACAGGGGATAAGGGACTATTTTACTTCCTGCTCATAGTGACAATCCCAGTGCCTGAAACATAGTAAGGAATGAATGAATGTTTGCTGACTGACTCACTGACTGACTGAACAAAAGGGCTGATATGGTTAGATATGGGACTCAAGCAAATTCGTTTTATGGCTAAGTAGAGGATAGACTGGAGTGGGGAGAGACAAGGCAGGAAGACCAACTAGAAGACTATTACAATAGTCCAGGAGTGAGGACTGCATCAGGGATGTGGCAATGTCAAAGAAAAGAGGCCCTACATGAGAGTTGTTGCAAAAGGTGAATAGAGCGGATGTGGAAAGGAATTGACTATTGACATGGGACTGAAAAGGATTGAGGAGATGAGAATTCCATCTAGGTTTTGAGACCATATGCCTGGGGGGGGGGGGGGATGGTGGTAACCTCCACAGTAACAGGAAAGTTAGGAATAAGGAGGGGTTTGAGGTTGTAACTATTTCAATTTTAGACATGAAGTTTATGATGTTTATGGGATATTCAATATCCAATTCCAGACTCCAATAAGCAGCTGGAGGTGCCAAAAGAAAGATTAAAAGAAAGATTAGGGCTAGATACATAGATCTGAGAATCATTGGCATAGAGAGGATGGTGTCTTTTTTTTTCTTCAAGACACGTTTCCTTAGAAGCAGAAAATTTAAGGCAAGCTCAGTATGTCCTACAAAATATACAGACTCTGGTCTTAGGGTTCTCATCATTGCTTACATGCAAAATGGATGATGCTAGCAAAACACAAGCCCTGAAGGAAAGGTGAGGAACCTACAGCCTCAAGGTCACATTTGGCCCTCTATGTCCTCAAGGGTGGCCCTTTGACTGAATTCAAATTTCACAGAACAAATCCACTTAATAAAAAGATTTGTTTAATAGAGCTTTGACCCAGTCCAATTGGGTGAGAGCTTTTGACTGAGTCCAAGTTTTACAGAACAAATCCTTCTATTAAGGAGATTTGTTATGTGAAGTTTGGATTCAGTCAAAGGACCACACTTGAGGACCTAGAGGGCCACATGTGACCTCAAGGTCTCAAATTCCCCACCTCTGCCTAAACTCATGTATCCACCTCTATACACCAAGAAGATTATAGAGGTGAATTAAATCCATGGAAATCAATAAGATGGTAAAGACGGGTCTCCTGACTTTCCCTGAATTTACTCTCATGTATACATTGAAATTCAATGCTCATCACCATTATACTCCTTTTTTCCATTCTATAGCCCCTAAGATGGGTCCCAACACAGCCCTTGTGAACCACACACAATAGAATATTGCTTATTTTCCCCCTGATAAATTTAATCACTTTCTTTTCAGAGTATGTCACCCTAACATGGCAAGGAATGGTAAAGGAATCTTCCTGCTCAGGTGCCATCACTTATATCACACTCCCCTTTTAGTCTCTCAATGTCAAAATCTCCTGTTAACTCAGTAGTTTAGTGGAGAGGGAACTAGAGTTCAAGTGCATCTCAGTTTGCACATCTGTACAATGTAGAAGTTCAACTTGGTGCCCTATAAAATCCCTTCTAGTTCTACATCTATGACCTGTGAAACTTGTCTCATCCTACTGGGTTCCTTCCTGCCCCTGGATCTCTCTTACCAGCTCACTTGGGTAGAAGCAAGAAAGTTCAATCAGAGTGGGAATATTTTGTTTGCCAGTTTACTGGGGTCAACCAAAAGAGAAAGATGAAGGAAAGATAAATAAAAACAGAAAAAAATAACCTTCTCCAAGATACATTGGATTCCAACAATAGCTGCTTCAAAGACTTACCTCTTCTTGTGATGCTACATATCTCCATGGGATACATGGATAATCCGCTTTTTCCCTCCAGTAATACCTTATTGGAATTTTGTTCAGGTTCAGACCAGTGTTTTCATCATGCATTGAACCCCCTAATGTAGAAACTCCCTCCACCAACACAGTTTGCAACTCAGCTTATCACTTAGAGTTTTCGAACCTGGGGGTATTGAGAGGTTAAGTAACTGTTAGGCAGGGTTTTAAAGTGTGAGAAGCACTTTGTTTCCTTTATCTAATTAAAACTTGCACAATAACCTCATGAAGTAGTTATTATAGGAATTTTGGTACAGAACTGTTCCTTTTTTGCTGTAAGGACTTCCCAGTATGGATGTTTTCTACTTCCTTGTACTTACTCCTTTTTTGCCTCCACATCCTTGTACTCAAGAAAGAGCAAGGCCCCTAGGAGAATCATCCTAGCACTGGCTCTACTAACCTTATCTTTCCTTTTGCCTTGGACAATGAAAGTCTTTAGTAACTAGAGAGAAAATATTTCCATATTTTTGTCAAATATCATAGAAGAAAAAAATCAGTTTTCACTGATTTAGATAAATCTTCAAGAGTTCCTTATACCACCAAGAGGTTAAGTAAATTTCTTTTTCACTTCAAGGTAAATCCTCTTTTATTTTACCACACTACCTCTTGTTATAGATACTGTAATTTCTGCTCTCCAGATAAAAAGGCCTCAGGTTCAGAATTTACTTCTCCCTCAATGGTACCTGACATGCTACAAATGGTTGGAGATATCTCCTGTGAATCCTTCTCAAAGCCAGAAAGGAAATGAGAAATGCATGTGGCTGTAATAAGTATTCTCTGTTTTTATTTAATCAAAATTTGCATTGTTTTCTCATTATGCTATTAAAACGGGAATTTTGCTTCCGTGTGCTGTAGAAATAACATAACTACCAGAACAGTGGGTTTGTACTCAGCACCTTCCATCTTTGCCTCTCCAAGGAGCTAATAAGCAGATAATGTTCTTTCCAAATGAGCTATTTTGCCAGCACATTCCACATGATTGTTTAAAATGATGATTATTGTTTCACCTTAATATAAAAAGATTTATTAGCCAATAGAAAACCGAGTTTACTCAGGAACATTTGTGTTAACTGCCTCAGCTTTTCAGAGCTCACTGGAAATCTCAGGATTGTGAAATATAAATTCTGGTTTTTGGTTCTTTAATATTTGATAAAAATATGCAGTTTTTCCTTTATCTACCAAAGAGGTTCATGGTCAAGTCAGTATTAGAATGCTTTCCCTAGGGTCATTACTCTTTCTTGGGTGAAAGGTTATGGAAAAAGAACAGGGAGAAAATACTCCAAATTAGGATGCACATGTTTCTTGAAAGTAGGAAGTACTGTTTCTGTCTAAGGCACTAAGCAAGGAGAAAAAATAGATAAATGAAACTAATCTAGCATCTTCCAAAACTGTGCTGTTTCCAGGGATTACCAACTAAAGGTTATATGCAAAAGACCATTATATAACCTCTGCTGACTTTCAGCAAGGTGCAACGTACTGGGCTTCATGTGGAAGTTCCTATTCAGCATGACAGAGATTGGGACTAGAGAGGATGCCTTTAAATTGTCAGAGAATTCTGAGACTTCTTATGGGTGAGCAGGACTTTTCTGGGCAGATTACTTTTGTTTCATGCTTTTACTCATGCTCAGGATGAATTCAGTGAAGATGGTGCTAGCCTCAATCGTAGTAAAGAAGTAAGGGGGAGGGGGTGTCAGGGAAATATAATGAGTTGTTTTGGGTAGTGTTCTCCCTGCTCCTGATCTTGTAGAATCCTACCTCATAGGGGCAGAAACTGTTTTTTTTTTAAATTTTTTATCCCCAGTGTCTAGCATAGTTCTTTTTGAACAGTGAGAACTTAATAAATGCAAAATGAATTTAATTAAATTTACTTGTATCCTCAGTGCTTAGCACAGTTCCTTGCATATAGTAAGAACTTAATTTTATTTTTATTAGATTGCCAAGGGGAGGGTAATGGAAAGAATCATGAGAACCACCCTCCCAATATTTGTCTATCCATTGGGTTGGTTTTAGAGATAGCACAGAGCAACTATCCATAAGAGATATGCCTTAAAAGATGCCAGAAATACTCCACTTCTAAAAAATCTGTTCCATTATCTGTTAGAGTGTCTGAAATTCTTCCATTATAGATTCATTCATTTGGATGTTGATGATTTGAAATCTTTGAAAATTCCCCTGCCCTTTTCCTCGATATCAACGTCTTCAATGAAGCAGACACTCAAATCATGAGGTGAAGGGACATATGCAGCTGAGGTCCTGGTATCTGAGTCTGAGAGTGTCCCTGCCTCTCTCATGTGAAGGTTCAATCAGGAAAAGTGAGAAATTAAAAGAGCTCACCCACTGAACACTTATTGGCCCATATCTGGAACACCAAGTTTATGTTGGGACACTAAAAAGATCATTGATTTAACTGGAGAATGTCCAGCAAAGGAGGCCAAGTAGGATATTAAATCAATCAATATACATTTAGGAAATACCTATTATGTGTCAGACACTCTGCTAAGCTCTGGTGATAAAAAATCAGTCCCTGACCTCAAGGAGCACACTTTTTAATGGGAGGAAACAACAAAGAGACAGATATGCACAAATTAGCATTCAGGATAAATAATTAAGAGGGTTGAGGAAGGCTTCCTGGAGAAGATGGAATTTTAATTCAGACTGGGAGGAAGTCTGGGGAGATAGTAGGCATAGATGAGAGGGGATTGCATTCCAGACATGTAGGATAGCTAGGAAAAAATACCTGGAGCTAAGATGTGGGATTTCTTGTTTGTGGCATAATAAGGAGATCAGTATCACTGAATCTAAAAGTATATGCCAAAGAATAAGGTATAAGAAGAATGGAAAATTAGGAGAGGCTTAGGTATGGCTTTGGAAGTCAAAAAGAGGATTTTGTATATGATCCTGGAGGCTAAAAGGAACAACTAGAGCTTATTATGAAAGGGGTAGATATGGTCAGATCTGTGCTTTAGGAAAATCACTCTAGCTACTAAATGGAGGATGGATTAAAGTGAGGAGAGACTTGAGGCAGGAAGACCCTCCAGAAGGCTATTGAAATAATCTAGATAGGATTGTGATAAAGACTTGCACAAGTGCAGTGTCTAAGAAGAGAAGGGGACATCTAGAAGAGATGTTATACAGGTGAAATCAGCAGGCCTTGGTAGTAAACTGGATGTAGGGTGGGGGGGGATGATGAGAGATAGTGAGGAGTTGAGGAAAGCACACCTAGGTTGTGAGCCTGAGGGACTGAGAACACAGTGTTAGCCTCAATTGTAGTAATGAAGTAAGGGGGAGGAGGTGTCAGGGAAACATAGTGAGCTGTTTTGAGTAGATTGAATTTAAGATGTCTACTAGGCATCTAGTTCAAGATGTCTGAAAGGCAGTTGGAGACATGAAATTGAAGATCAGCAGAAAACAGGGGGCAAGATATGTAGACTTGAGAATTATCAGCCTAGAGATAGTAATTAAATCTGTGGGAGCTGATGAGATCACCAAATGAGGCAGTATAGAGAGAAAAGGGCCCATGGCAGAACTTTGAGGAACACCAATGTCTAAATGGTGTGAACTGGAAGAGGATTCAGCAAAGAAGACAGAGAAGAAGCAGTTAGGAAAGAGGAGAACCAGAAGAAATGGATGTCTTGAAAACTTAGAGAGATGAGAGTATCGAGGATAAGAAAGTGAACAAGAATCAGACCCTGCAGAGAAGTTAATCAGAATTAGGATTGAGACCAGGTCATGGGATTTGCCAACTGAGAGATCATGGGTAACTTTGAAGAGAGAATTCTGGAGGAATGATAAGGTTGTGAGCTAGACTATAAGGAGTTAAAAAGAGAGTGAGAGGAGAGAAATTGGAAGCACCTGCTGAAGATGGTCTTTTCAAGGAGTTAGTCACAAAGGATTAGAAAGAAATAGGATGATAGGAGGAAGGGAAAGATGAAGGGTTTTTTGAGGTTAGGTGTCACACAGGCATGTTTGTAAGCTAGTTATTGGGGGAATGAACCAATGGACAATAAATGACAGAGTAGGGATGAAAGAGGGGGCAATCTGGAGGAGATGAGAAAGAATGGGGTCTTCTGACAAGGTCTTATTAAGGAGCAAGTCCACGTTCTCATGTGAGAAAGGAATGAAAGAGGGGATAGTGGCAAAAAAAAGTATCTGAGATGAGGAAGATGGGAGAAGAGGAGCTCATGGTGAATGGTCTCAATTATTTTTCTCTGAAATATGAGGTAAAGTTCTCACCTGAGAGGGTGGGGGAAGGAGAACAAGTCATGAGAGGTTTGAGGAGGGATGAAAAGGTTCAGAAGAGTGGCTGTAGAGAATGGGAAAGTGAATTGATAAGGAAAGCATTGTAGGATTGCCTAGCAGCAGTGAAGATTCAGCTGAGATTTTGAAACACATTTGTAGTTGATTGAATCAGAATTGTTGCGTGATTTTCTCTGTCTACATTGAGCAGCACATATGTCAAAGTGTAGGCAGTAGATAGTGGGGGTCATCCAAGGCTGAGACTCAGCATTGCACCATCAGCAACCTAAGAAGGGGGCTGTATATATTTTAGACATACTTCTTGTCTCTTCCATCAAAATGTAAGTCCATTGTGAATAAAGATTCTTTAGTTTTTTGTCCTCATACCTCTGATACTAGCACTATGCCTAAAACAGAAGGTGCTTAATAAACTATTGTTGACTGATTGATTAATTGAACCCCATGAAAGGCAGAAGCAGCCCCTAAAGGAGATAGAAGACAGAAGATACAATGCACAAATTGAGGGGGAAAAGGTTCTGAGTCAAAAAGAAAAAAAAAGACTAGAAAGTGAGTCCTTTCTTTAACAAATTTATTCTGGGCAGGAAGTGAGCCATGGACATACAACCCCCAATCCAATATGAAGAAGACAAGGAAACTAGTCTTAATAGCTTGATGGACCTCTGAAGTAATAAATGGGGTAAGAACCAGTGAGTAAGAAGGAAACCAAAGGAAAACTAGTGGGGACATCTAAAATTCTAAATCTAAAAGTGAGAAAAAATACAAAAGAGAAAGATTGGATATAAACCTAAGTCTCAAGCAAATAAGCCAATGGAAAAGAAAAATCATAAAGAAGAAAAATGACTAAAAAATCGAAGAGAGCTGAGAAGATAATCAGCAAGTATTATACTATGGGAGAAAATGGACTACAGTTCACTGATAAAAAAAATAATTATAATTTTGTGGACTCTCCAGAGAGCATAGAACAACCCAAAAGAAACTAAAATAGAAAACTTGAAGCAATATATTAGGAATGAGATTAGGTTGGAAATCAGAGCTGTCAATACAAAATTAAATCAGTCAATCAACAAGCCTTATTAAGTTCCTACTATTTACCAGGCACTGTGCTAGGTTCTGGAGATACAAAGAAAAAATGAAAGTGCGTATCTTCAAGAAACTTACACTCTTTCTGGGGAGAAAATATGTGCACCTATCAGTATAATGTGGGGCTCAAGCCATTTTCCTAAAATTCTCCTCACTGATGGAGACTGATTTCTCAAGGCTCCATGCCAGTGAGAGGACCAGATTTAACGAATTATTCTGTCTTCCAGCTTGAAGAGAGAAGACGTGGAGGTCAAGATTCTTTTCAGGGAGAGGAAGCCAACAAGTAAAGAAAAGCTAGAACCTCAACCATGTCCCTGTCCCCAGTTTACCACACTATGCTTTGGAACATTTCTCTTGGGATAAGATCTGGAACTCTCAGCTAAGGTATGACAACTCACTCCTGGTGGGACAATCCATTTTCTCTTCTCATTTTTGTTTGTCATTGACTTGGAAAGAGACGGATTGATTTGCTATCTTGTAGACTCCTTCTATAATTGACATTTGGTGGGAAATGATTGTATATATAGGTTGGAGACTCTTCCCATTAAGGGTTAGTGACCAGGAGCCTAGTTTCAGCTACACCAGAAATATTGAGGGAAGCAGATAGATATAATTCTGGCCCAGTATCCATGTATGCCAGTTATAGTGTGCAAGCCTGTAGACAGCTATGTAGGTATGAGGTGGAGTGTTATGTACACAGGAGAGCAAGCAGGAAGGTAGACTTAGAAGAAATGAGCAGGAGTAACATATAATTAGTCTGGAAAAGGTATGAAGTCAAAATGGAGATTCGAGCTCAGTTATAAAAAAATGCTAAATGTGTGAGGAGTTTCTATGTTTAATGCAAAATGAATCAGGAAACAATAGGGTTTATTGAACTTAGGAACGTCATGATCAGACTTTGCTTTGGAAATATTGATTTAGCAGCTGTATGGGATGGGATGTTGGGTTGGAGAGAGGAGATACTTGAGGCTAGTTAGAAGGCTTTGGCAATGGTCTGTGTGAGGGGGAGTTACGTGGAGGTTAAGACAAACCACAGGAGAAAGAAAATAGAAAGCAAAAGGAAGAATCAGCACAAAATAGCAGCGATTTTGAAAGACAATGACTGATTTAACTACAAAAAATATGGAATGCAGAAAATTAGCACAAAAGAAGCAAAAAGTGATAACTTTAAAAGAAGATAAGAATTCTACATAAGCTAAAATAACTGTCTTGGCAGATTTCACAGAGAAAATTTAAGGATCAAAGTTCTCCCTGAAGACCATGATAAACTTAAAGACCCATGTAGTAGATTACAGAAAATAGCAATTTAACAGATACTGAATTAAAAAAAAAATTGATCTTTAGAACAAGAGTATGAGGTATTACATGTAAAACTATTTTTAAGTACCTAGGAGAATTCATTAACATGACACACTGGGAAGAGTAGTGATTCTGGAGTTCAATGACCTGGTTTCAAATCCTATCTCACATAACTTACAATTTGCATCACTTTGGAAAAATCATTAAAACTACCTGGATCTCAGTTTTCTCATGTGTAAAATTAGGGGATAGGCTAGATGACTTATGGAATCCCCTACAATTGTTAGTATATGATCCTATGGTCAAATACCAAATGACCCAGACTTACTTGCAGACACAAGAAGATAAACAAAAGCCTGGAATGTAATATTTTCAAAAGAAAACAAGTTGATGTTACTATACAAATGAACATTTGCATGATTGATGAAAAAAAAAATGAATCTTCAATAAAAGAGAGACATTTGAGTCATTCCTGATAAATAAAATTTAGAAAAGAAAAGAAAAAAATATGTTAACCAGAAAAGTCAACTTGGAAATAATTTGAAAAATGGAAATATACATACACAAAATGTAAAAAAGTACAATTACACACTAGAAACTGAGTAATAAGATAAATTATCCCATGTTTGTAGTTTAAGAGCAAAGAAAAGAAATCAAATAAAAGGATGATCACCAGAGGATGATAAACTAGGTGAAAGAGCTAAAGATTTAAGGAGACCATAAAAGGAAGGTAACCAGAAGGGTGCAACAAATCCTTTGCATGCTAAATTGTTTCCTCATAAGGAAATCAATCTTACAAAAGAAGTATAAAATAAAGGGAAATAATAGATAAGGAAATTCCATTCCAAAGAGATATAAACTCCCTAAAATATACAGAAGTCATTCTGACAAGTTACATTTAAACTACAAACAATTCTTAAAAGGAATGTGTCAGCATAACAAATGACAGTATTATGCCAATTAATTTGTAAAAGGATTTCTTTATAGAACAGTGCAAAAATAATATCAAAACTCAACTGGAAGAAAAAAACATCTAGAATATGAAAAGAAATTGCTATCATCATTATTATTTCCCTTTCATGTTCTAGATATTTTCTTCCAATTGAATTTTGCTATTATTTTTGCTTTGCTTTACAAAGAAATCCCTTTAATTAATGATGATAGTAATAAAGTAACAATGCAGAGAAACGAGACTGTAAGACTTGAAATTATATTACACAGCAGAGATAATTAAAAATATTTGGTATTGGTTTAAAAAGCAGATCAACGGAACAGAATTGTTAAGTAAAAATCAGAAAGATCTGGTCGCCAACTCCAGTGAGGGATAAAACTAAGCATAAACTTTTAGGAAGGAATTCATTGTTTGATAAAATTAGAAGGTGGTTTGGCAAACACCACATTTAGCTCAGTATCTTATCAGGATAGCTAGGTGGCACAGTGAAGAGAACACCAGTCCTGGAGTCAGGAAGACCTGAGTTCAAATCCAGCCTCAGACACGTACTAGCTGTGTGACCTTGGGCAAGTCACTTTACCCTATTTACCTCAGTTTCCTCATCTGTAAAATGAACTGGAGAAGGAAATGGCAGACCATTCCAGTATCTTTGCCAAGAAAACCTCAAGTGGGGTTACAACAAATTGGATATGACTGAAAATGATTAAACAACAACACCATCTTATATACCACATACTTCAATATGGGTACTTTCCCTAGATGTAAGAATTCACACAATTTAACAAAATGGAAGACAATGAAGGAAGGTACCATTCAAAATGGCCAGATTAACTTAACAAAAAATGAAATAGGAGAGAACACACTCACACACACACACACACACAAACTATACTTTTGATTACATGAAATTTAAATAGCTTTTCCACAAACAAAATCTCAAGGTCAGAAGAGAGGAGAGTAGAAATTTGTAGAAAAATGCATCAAACACAACTGAGAAGGGTCTGTTATCCAATATAAACGTAAGGAATCATGACAAATATACAAGACAAAGAGTCATTTACTAATAGATAAGAATTGATTTTGATGAAATTCTCAAAAATGAATGCAAAATACTGATTACTTTGAATCACTAATAATAATAACAATGAAAACTAAATGAGGTTTTATCTCATGCCCAGAAAACTGGAAAAGATGACAATACTCAGAAATGATCAATGTTAAAGAGACTATAGGCTGACAGGCACACTCATACACTGTTGGTGGAACTGCAAATCTTTCCAACCATTCTAGAAAGGGAGTTGGAATTTACTTCTTTGTAGAGGTGGTGATGGGGTTCAGAGTCGGAGAACTTCCTTAAATTCTTTTTGAATCTCCCCCTTTAACTTGGCTTTTCATACTTAAATTGAATTCTCCTTTAATCTTCCATCTTAATCTGGCCTTTCTTACTTAAAACTTATCTTCCCATTTGTTCCAGCAGTCTCTGGAAACCCATGGGTTTTTCATTATCACTAAGGCCATGTCTTTGTTGCACTCTCCACCCTTGTTCCTATCAAAACCCAATTCCCCAGGCTGCTGACCACTCCTATCAGGATCCTCCCCAGGTTTGATCTACGGAGACCATCCCTGGGACCCCAGACTACCTGGCAACACCTGCTTCTGGCCCATGTCCTGCATTGTCTGATATCTCCTGATTGCCTCCAGCTGTTTCCAACAGTTGACCAGTCACCCCCTCGTTGGACTTTTTCTCAAGACCCTCCCTAAAGCCCTTCTCCCATCACCCTAGACTACCAAACCACCTATAGATCTCTCCTACAGTCTTTTCTGTATTTAAGTTCCATCTAGCCTCTATGAAGGCGCTCAGATTCAATCCAGCTCAGACTCCGTCTAACTGAGATTCTGTCTGGCCCGCTTGTGAATACAAGTGTTACAAATGCTTAGGCTCCTTAAGAGCCAACCCAAGGTGGTGAATCTTTAATAAACTTTGTCTTTCTTTGGCTTTAAGAAGGCTTGAGTCGAATTCATTCAAGCGGGACCTGGCGTGTCGGTATTTTGCTGTCCCCAGCACCCCTAAAGCCTCAATAGAGGGACTCTTAAGTATGAAAGACTGTATGTACTGCCAGGTTTGATTAGCATATTGGTTGCTTTTGCTAAACCATTTTCTTTTTAAACTTTTGTTTCTAGTGAAGTTTCACTGGATAGATGGAGGGGGAGGGATGAATTCTAAAATAAATGCAATTTTAAAAGAATAAATGGGATTTTAAAAGAATAAAAAAAAATGAGCCAATGGGACTGGAAGACCTCTAAGGGTCCCTTCAAACTCTACATCTATGATCCTATGACTATGCTAAAAATAGAGCAACTATCAGAGGTATCAGCATATCAAAGGAATTTCATGTAGTATTTTCCCTTTCATCAATGTCATGAATAACTCAGGACAATGACGGTGGAACCCGTAATCCTATATTTTGGCCTGATTTGTGAATCTGCCCTTGAATTTCCTAACTATGTGTTGTATTACAAAGACTTCATACTTGGTTGATGAACAAGTCATCCACTCAGGTGTTTGTAAAGGTGCACTAAAGAAAAAAATGGCCTCTATGACCTTGATGCAAATCGAATCTGTCACAGTACACATAGTTCAGCCCTGGTTTTTGTCTCTTTTCAGTCCTGGCTTCCAAAAAGTCCATGAGATAGCTATTCATTCACTCCCAGCATATTGAATGACCTTGGCGATAGCCTAATCTATCTTGGCAGATTCAAGATAGAGAAAACAAGTAAGAAAGGCAGGCCTGCTGGTTTCAGCTATTGATCAGGAGCTTGAATGAAAGCTCATTATGAGCCAAAAGGACATGTCAGACACAGATGTCAGGGGTGGAAAAGCTGAAAGTGGATCCTGGGAGTGAGGAAAAGATGTGAGAGTTATTATTTTTTTTTTGGCGGGAGGTAATGCCCTTTATTCCTTTTCCAGAACATTTCTTAGAATTACAGGATCAGAGATGTATAACTGGAGGGTGGGGTGTGTATGTGTGTATGTATGTGTGTGGGGAGGAACACTGTAGGCCAGATCTAGTCTAACCCCCTCATTTTCCAACTGAGAAAATGAAGGTCGAGGGAGGTCTCCCAAGACCACACAGGTAGTAAATTTCAGAGGAAAGATTAAATCAAGTTCTTCTCATTCCAAATCTAGCCCTCTTTCTACTCCACTAAGGAAGGGATTTCATCTTAGATCTAAAACTGTACTGTGGAAAGAGATATCTAAAATCACCCAAATCCTTCCTCTCCTTTTATAGACAAAAAACAAACAAACAGACACAAAACTGGAGCCCAGGGAAGGTAGAGGTCATAGAATGAATTAGGTGCAGAAACAGAACTAAAACCCATCACTCCTGATTCCCTGGCCAGTATACTTCTCACTATACCACACTGATTCCTATAATCAGAGCTGCTAACTCAGTAATAATTTAAAAATCGTTATGTTCTATCAGCCTATTTCCTTCATGTAAGAAAATATATTTAAAATGTTTTTGTAAACTTTAACTTTCTATATTATTATTACTAACATGGTCTGTACATATATACACACACAATCCACGTACATATTTATACATAGATGTGTATAGTGCATGCATATGCACACAATGCACATGTGTGTGTGTATACACATGTACACACATGTACACACATATGTGCACACACATATACATATCCACATAGATTTTCTAAATACTGCTTGTGCAGAGGCATGGATAGATATCTCTGGAATTCAGTCTAGAGGTTAGTAGGAAGGGTAAAGAGGCTGCTTGCTGTGGTCTCCTTGAGAGGGGGTATGTGACTAGAATTATATCTCTACGTACCCTCCCCAGGTACACCTTCCACTATAAATTGTAACTGGGTCTGACAGTCATAGTCTGTCAGCTAATATTGGGCATATTCTCTACCCCAAGTATTATGTAACCTTATGTAGCTTCCTGTGACTTCTTCTTGAAGGTTTTGAAGTCTAGGAAATTTCTCCCACTTGTATGTGACACTTGGGTGTTTGAAGGTCTCTAGGGAAACTCCTGTGTCCATGTGTCGTGGTGGTAACCTGGGAATATGATCCAACTCATTCAGGCAGCTAGATGACTCAGTATTTATCATGCTGGACTTGAAGTTAGGAAAACACGAATTAGACTCCTGCCTTGGTCCTTTGTTAGTTGTGTGGCCCTGGGTAAGTTACATAAACCATCTAGGTCTCATTTTCCTTATCTATGAAATGAGGGTTGAAATCGATGACCTCTAAGCTTCCTTCCAGCCCTAAGTCTAGGAACCTATAAGTCAGGTAAAATCACTAAGTAAATTAATGGTGATCATATTTTAAACCCAGACTTTGCTGGCAAACATGTTCCCTTCTTTCCTTATATCTAAAGTATAGTAGAAAGGGAGGGAATAGGTACTGGTTAATGTAAAGCGCCTAAAAACAGGAAGAGAAAGTTGTAAATGAAAGAAGAGAGTTGAATGTGAGAGAGGAGAACCCTGTGCAAACTTAGCCTGCTTTCTGATTTTGCCACAGGCCAGTTTTACCTGGGCATAAGCTGAAATGAGACAGAGATTGCTTCCCTTCCATAAGTATCTAGGATTTTGTCTTTTTTATTCATGAAAGGGAAGGAGTTGGTTCTGGCCTCCTCTAGCTAAAACCAGAGCCTGTGCAGGCTCGCTGACCTCCTCTTGACAATCTGTCTGCTAAAGTGTGATATTTTTTCCAAAGGTTTCTACTCTCTGTCTTCAGGGATCAGGAAACCTTGCTTTTCTGTTATAAAGTAGAAAAAAATCATTGAATATTAGGCACTGGCAGACATCAATAGAGCTGTAATCGTGCAATGGAACTCGGGGGATAGATACCAAGTACTGAGAGCGAGTCGTCATGTAGAGCATGTGCAGCTGATATGTCCTAGAAAATGTCAGTTTCATTAAAGGTCACAAGCTCTATTGATTTCTGATTCTTTTTTATGTAGCTGAGTCTGAACAACAATTGCTTACATGATAGATTAGACATCTTAATGGTTTAATATGGGAAGCGAGACTGGGCACTCTTCCTAACCGGAAAGAAAATAACTCTCAATTAGCCATGTGGAGAGGGATTTCATTTAGGAATTCCATAAACCCTAAACTATCATTGTAACTTTCTTTAAGATTTCAAGGATCTCTAATTTCAACCTGAGTACTTCTTCTATCAATGCATTTTGCAATGCCTGTATGATTTGGGAAATGGTCTTCAGAAACTATTGTGCCTAAAACCTTCACCACCTTCTAGACAATCTGTTAATGGGTCTCTCTAAATGTGATAGACTGCTCCTTGGGCAACAGCTACATGGGTGGTCACTATAGCCATACTTGAGGTCTGAGGATTTGAATTAACTTTTCACTTGAATACCCAGTCTGGTATTTTCTTCTCACCAATAATTAGAGTTCCAGTTCCTTTTGACCAATTAACATCAATTAGCTTCTACAAAAGAATATTTACTTAAAAAAATAAAAGGAGATAGGAAGTAGAAACTTCTCACCCAACACATTTGTCTTTGTGCCATCTTGTCAGAGTAGACTTAGACTTAACATAATTTCTATGTAGTATTGGTCATGATTGCTGAATAAACCTGCATTTCAGTTATCAATGGGCTGAGTCCTAAAGGTCACTGATACTTAGGGCATTGTCACTAGATTGACTGCCTGCAAAACACAGCATGTGCTCTGCTCCCTGATGTCCTGGTATGTAACTCTCTTGACCTCATATGTCATAATCTCTTAAACCTAAAAGCAGGAAGAACAAATGGCAAGGCCATTAATGAACTGAGGTCTGTATTCATGGGTCATATGGCAGCCTTGGATGAGGAAGACAAGACGCAAGGGTTTTCCCCTTAGGACTCTCCCTTTTATCACCAGAATACAGCCCAGCAGGAAGGGATCACACTAAAGATAAAGAGAAGCAGTTCTAGCTACACAGTTAATCAAAAAGGCTCTTCTTAATCCTAAAGTTAGGAGAATAGAACCAGTTACAAATGTCCGTACAGGTTCCAAATCTCAGGAATCAGAGAGGTCAATCAAGAGGAATTTACATGGATGGATATATATCTATATCTATATCCACACACACACATATGACTATTGGAGCTATGGGGAGAGAAGTTGTTCTGGAGGTCAGGAATGGACCTGGCATTATTTTGTGCCTGCTTCCCAATTTGGACCTCATACGAACACCATGAAAAGCACTCAAATCAACTTTTAAAGACAAATTCAGTTGTGGATAGTGGAAAGGAAGAAAGAGACCTGAGGATATACTGAGGGGAGATCACCTTGAGTGTTGCCGATAGCATAAGAGACCAAGAGCCATCTGGTGGCTTCCTATTTTAATTAATTACTTTTGGTGACTAAGAGAGGGAGTATGGCACAGCAGATAGGTAGCTTTGGAACCAGGAAGACCGGGATTCAAGTCTTGGTGTGACTATGGGAAAGTTACTTAACTTGTAGGTGCTTCAGGTAACTCTTTCAAGTTCCAACTTCCAGAAAAAGTGATCTACTTTAGTAGAGGGAGTTTCATTATTTCAGTCTCTTATCGAAGCATAAGCCCCAAATCTATGACTACTTTTATTCATTACTTGCTAAATTCAATTGGTTTTAACTGTTGAAGAAGTGAAACTACTGTCAATTTGCAGTAAATTTTAGTGCCCTGGGACAAAACTCTGATTACCTCACCCTCTTCTAGAAGTAACTAAGACAGCTAGTTGGCACAGTGGATGGAGTCTGGTGTCAGGAAGACCTGAGTTCAAATGTAGCCTCAGATGCTTACTAACCCTGTGACCCATGCACAAGTCATTTAACCTTGTTACCTGTTTCCTCATTTGCTAAATGAGCTGGAGAAGGAAACTACTTCATATCTTTGCCAAGAAAACCCCAAATGGGGTCATGAAGAGTTGGACATGACTAAAATGACTGAACTATAACAAAAGTAGTCACTAAATCAATGAATAAACCTGAATTTGAGAAACAAACCAGAGTGGAGCAGGGTGTGAGCTTAGAACCAAGGGTCTGGGATCTATTGAGATGGTCACTACTTCACTTGGGCAACTGACCTTTTGAAAGGTCTCAGCAGCTCCTTCAGTCCTATTCCTCTGACTGGTAAAGGGTTCAAGCCCAAATGCCTGGCCAGGTACAGAAATGTATTTCTGTGTATATATAAGACAGAATATTCCTTTGCAAAAAGGTGAGGTGAAGCATGTCCTTCTCCCTCAGCTGTCTAAGATTTCCTAACATTGTAGCATCAATTCAACTTAAAAGAAAATATGATGAGCTGACAAGATAAGACTCAGCAGAACCTGACAGAGGTTTGAACAAGGCCCGATTGTTTTCTGCATCTCTTTTGACCTTCTATTTCTGGACTATCTGTCACAATTCATTTGGCCTTAGGAAGAGCTTTCTCTGAGGTGAAGAAAGGCAAGAGGTACAGGGAATGGTAACTTGTCAGTGATGCTGGAATAAATCTGTGCCTCTATGAATGGGAGATGTGTCAAACTGTACTTTGAAGCAATAGCACCCACAAACAATGCAACAGCAACAAAGAACCTGGAACCACTTTCTTATGGTTGAGTTACTGAATACAGTATGACCATGGAACATTCTTTTTGGGCACATGAAACTTTGATCCTTCAATATGAGCTCAAGGTCAAAATAGAATGCAATTGTCCAGCAAGCCCTGCTGTTGGAAAGTATCTGAAATGAGATTCTATGGCATCACGAAGTCATCTTCCTTTATTTTCCACTGTTTCATTGTTTTCCCAAATACTTCTTCAGTTCTTTTATTATTAGGTAAAGGAATATGGTGCCTGCTCTTAGGACTCAAGGATTCTGGGTAGTATAAAGCTATTAGCAAGCAGCAAATTGCAGAAAGGATTCATTTTCAGTCCAACTCAATATACATGTATAAAACTCCTATATAAGACTACGTGCAAGAGACTGTGCTAGGGAAAATGGAATTTCAATGGCTATGAGGTCTCATCTATGTGAGTGTAAATGACTATGCCAAGTCAGTGTGAATCTTGTCAGTGTCTTCCTGTAATACTTCATAAGAGGTTTACCTAATGTGCTGAAGGCCTCTTTCAATATTGTATACCCCCATGGGTCTATGGCATGACTCCAAGGGAAGTATGACATGCTTACAAGTTGTATGCACTGAATTGGAGGGTGGGAAGGTGCATCTCATTCTGCCCTCTCCCCAGCCCAATAATGAACTTGGCTCCAACCAATATCACCTTACCCTTTACTATTATCTGCAGCACAAATCTTTCCCCCAAACTCATTTTCCTTTGAACTTCCTGGTTAATGTCAAGGACGCTATCATCTTTCTAGTCATATAGGTTTGGAACCTTGGTACCATACTAAACTCCTCAATCTCCATCATCAAACATGTCAAAGTAGTTGCCAAAACTCATAATTTCTATCTTTATGATATTTCTTTCATCTGTCTTCTCCTCTCTAATCATATAGCCACCACCCAAGCTCAAGCTCTCATTAGCTCTTGCCTGTACTATTCTAATAACTTATTATTCTATCTCCATGCCTCAAGGATTTCCTCTGTCCAATCTATTGTCCACAAAGCTGCTAAAATGATTTTTCTAAAGCATGAGTTACCTACTAAATAAATTCCAGTGGCTTTTTATTAACCCTAGGATCAAATGTTAATTTATCTTTATCTCATGCTTTTAAGATTCTTATTTTATGTAAGTTTTATAATGTATAAAATATAACAGTAGTATATACAAATAATTTACAAACAGAAATATGTGTATTTTGAGTTAACACACTTTTTTTTCTTATAAAGTGTGATAAAGCTTGAATACAAAAGCTGTAAATATCTTTAAAAATTTTATTAATATACTTTGTTTTCAAACTAAATACATTTACAGATGACTCCTACTTTGTGAGATGTCTCATAACAAAATAAGACCGTTAATATAGGTTCATCTTTTGAAAGTGCATGCAATATTTTGCATCTGTAGAATTCCTCCTACCTCTGTATTAAAAAAAAAAAAAATGAACAGAAATCTATTTTCTCTCCCTTCCACCACCTCCATGGGAAAAAAAGAAAATGAAAAGAAAATTTTGTAACATATGTATATTAAAACAAAACATTCCCTCAATGTTTATACACAAAAGCTTTTTGTGTTTTATTCTTCTCTATAAAACTGTCATGTCTCCATGATAGCCGGTTTCATTATCACTCCTCTGGAATCACGAATGGTCATTGCCTCATTGGTCGTATTTTTTACAGCTTTCGAAGCTGAACGCATTGTTGTCATATAAATCATTCTCTTGGCTTTGCTCATTTAATTCTTCATCTGAATATCTTGACACTGACAAAGTGTGAATACCCATGAAGCAGGTGGGCTACCCATTGGTTTTCTCTTCAATAATATGACTGTCTATCTCTTCCCCCTCCCCATAGTTATAAGCACCCTGACACATCCAGGATGACCTGCTGGCACAGGTCCTTAGATCTGCTTTTCTAAAAGGAAAGCAACTTTTGAGGGGTCAATAATCTTCTTTAATTACATTTACCAATAGAGAAAATACAAGGAAAGAAATAAAGACTGACAGACAGGGCTTCCAACTGTTTGACCATAAGCAATGTATGTGTGTTTGTCTTTCATTGCTGAAGAAGACTATACCATCAGAGAAATAATGACATGACTTGCACTTGACTTTGTTTTGAGTGAGGGAGGGCTGTGCAGGTCACCAGCCTCACTTCTCCTCCAGAGCCATCTGAATCCAGTGACCCGATATTCATCAGGATGACTGGAGATGACCCAGGATGACTTGCCCAGGGTCACACAGCTAGTGAGTATCAAGTGTCTGAGATGAGATTTGAACTCAGGTCCTCCTGACTCCTGCGCTGGTGCTCTATCTACTGCACCACCTGGCTGCCCCATTAGCAATGTATACATCATAGATCAAGAGACAGATCCAACTGTCTGACCATTACGTACGTACATAGTTACCAGAGAGAGAAGCACCAACATCTGGGTTTTCAAAGCTGAGGGCTCCTTAAAGGCTCCCCAGACTCTCATCTGGCTCACAAACCTTCTTCCAAAGAATATGCCCTTAAGCAAAACCTCAGCTCAGATATATATGCACTTTTCAGAGTCAAAGGGCATCATGACTCTCATGACCAGGTGCCTCATTATGAATTAGCAAAATGAGCCTTTCCTAATCAAGCTTCCCCAATGACCTTCACCTGAGGCAGATTAATGGGCAGGGAAGGTCACTAACTCTTCCTCCCCCTCCCTGCCTTACATTAACCTTATACCCCTAATCATATATCTCTTGGATGACATCTTACCTCTCCTCTGAGCAGTTTCTTATTTGTGATGTGCTAAAGATACTCATGCTGTCTCTGATCCTCTCCACTGTCCATTAACGAATGCCCGTTTTAGTTTTTGGAGACTGTTCACACGGATAAAACATCACCAAAATCAAAATCTAGACCTAAAAGGGACCAGAAAAGTCATGCAGATCAACCCTCTCATTTTATGCATAAAGAAACTGAGGCTCAGGAAGGTTAAATGAATATCATATTTCTTTGGGCATGAAAATATGGGATCATAAAGAGAATTGAATAATTTTCCTAAGGCAATGAAACTTTCTTTACTCTTTTTCCATTGTGGGCCCAGATCATTGTTAATTTTCAGTACACACACACACAGACACACAGACACACACACACACACACACACACCAATGAATGAAATCTAAGTTTTCTGTGACCACATACCCTAGGAGACTCAACAATGGGCATTCTTTATCTACATTTTTTTCTCCTGTGGCAATGAGTAGGTCAACCTCTTTTGAACAGTTAGGGATCTCATTTTAGGAGGATCTTCAGTGTTTTGGAGCTTGCTGCAATCAGTCCAATGGAATCCATGAACAGAAGATTCTGGGAGACCTTATTTATAGAGACTTCTCAGATTTGGACTCTTGCACAGAATATCCTCTATAATAGGGGCAAACATCTTTGGTGAGCATATGTCTATCTGTTTTATCATGAACATGACATAAACTCAGGCCCAGGTTCTTTCCCTGGAGCTTAACAGCCTGACTCCCAAACGGAATTTGTTTTTAAAAAGTTAATTTCAGGATATTTTTCTTGCTTTCCCTGGGATATCTCTGTTCTCCTCCTCTTTCTCCTTACTGTTCCCATCCTGGCTACTTCTATATGTATTATGTTCCCTCGTTGCAATATAAGCTCCTTGAGAAGATGGACTGTCCTGCTTGTTTATAGTTGTGTCTCCACCACTTAGTGAAGTTCTTAACACAAAATAAGACCTTAATAAATGCATTACCTGTGTCTGTCTATCTATCTACCTATTTATCTATCTGTCTATCTCTGTTTCTGTCTCTGTCTCTGTCTGTCTCTCCTGTCTCTCTCATTTTTTTCCAGCCTGATATAGATATATATGTGTGTATGTATCACACATATATACATATACACATATGTATGTATATATATATACATATATGCACACATATATAAATGTATGTATGTATATAATCCACATTGGAAGTTTCTACCTCAATGTCCTGCAAATGATGCCTTAATATCTCAGTTTGTCGAAATCCTTCCCGATGCAGTTCATATGACAAGCCCTCTGGTCTTGTTAGCCAACACCTGGAATATTGCCTTCAGTTCATTTTTTCACATTTCAGAGAGGCCATTGACAAAATGAAGTGGGCCAAAAGGATTATGAGCAGAGTTGATGACCATTATACGTGAAGAATGCTTAAATTACTAACGATGGTTAAACCTGGTGAAAAGACTGCTGACTAAGAAATCTTCAAATATTCCAACAACTTACTCGAATTGATTTCAGTGAATAGAACTCAGGCCAATGGTTAGAAATGGCATATAAGGAAAAGCTTCCTTGTAATTAGAGCTGTCCAAAAGTGGTCTTGTGTGATAGTGGGCAACCCCTCTACAGTTTTTCCAGCGGAAGTTGGATGTCTGTTGGAAACATTTAAGAGAAGAATATTATTCTGATACTGGTTGGACTAGGCTCATTAGTTTCAAGCTAGAAGTGCCCAAGAAGTCATTGAGTCCAACCCTCTCATCATCCAGGTGAGGAAAATGAGACCAAAGAAGTTGTAAGTTGCCCAAGATTACGCACATAATGAACGGCAGAGCTAAGCTTTTCATCTGAGTCTTCTGACTCCAACGCCAGCCCTCTTTCTCCTGTTCCATGCTGCCTTTAGATAGGCTCCAACTTCTCATTTACCTCTCCAGTTCCACAGTTAGGATTCAGTGACATGTCTTCCTTCATTCTGCCGAAGTTAAAACTCTTCTTTCCCTTATCAAATCTCAGAGCACTTTGTTTGAATTTCTCTTCTGCTCTGACTAAACCTTGTCTCGTTATTTGTGAGCATGCCCCATTTTGTGTCATTGCAAGCTTCTGGAGGGCAAGAATTATGCATATTTTCTCTCTTTCACTAGGACTTTCCCCAGTACCTCACCCATGCCATGCATAGATTAGCTTAATGAAATTGAATTGACCTACAATTCCTTCTCTTCCTCATTGCAAAAGCTCTGCCTAACAGACCCTGTTTCACTGGTGAACCCACAGCTGAAAAACCATTTTTGTGCAGTAGGGGGAGCTCCTTCATTTAAAAGTCAGGCCAATGTGTCTTTAAGAATCCAAACTGTATGTGTTCCCCATGTAGGCTTTTTGTTCAGTTTCCCCTTTATTGTTAGAACTACGGGCTCTTATAGTAGTAAGAGACTGTAGAGGTCAAGTCCAACCTTTCACTGAAGGAGGAAACTTCCATAGTATCTGGGACAGGGAGACCTTCCACCCTTGCCTGTGCCCTTCCTGAGGGTAGCAGCATGATTCAACAGGAGCCCTGGACTTGGGATCAGGAGGTCTTTGTTCCAAGCCTATCCCTTCCACTTATTAGCTGGTCAACCTAGTTAGGTTGGCAGAGTTCGAGATAAATTTCAAATCTCTCATTGCCCACTCTACTTCTCTTTGCTGAGCTCAGCACTATAGTGTCTCACTAGATTTGGGATTCTTGGCTGTTAGGACCTATTTAGCCTGGGACAATTATTCCATTTCTGTGAGCCTCAGTTTCCTCATCTGTGCAATGAGGATAGAATAGTATTTGTCCTGCCCTCTTCACAGGGTGGTCAGGAAGGAAGCCCGTACAGTGACAGTCAACAAGGTAAGCATTTATAAAGTGCCTATTATGTGCCAGGCACAATGCTGACTATGTGTTGGCATGGGGAGGGAAGAGAGAGAAGAGGAGGAGAGACAGGAGAAGGCAACATGACAGAAAATGTCCAGCCTGGAGATTATGAAAATAACTCTTGATTTAAATGAAAGTTCTGGGAGGGACCCCCTAATCAGAAGAAGAGGCCTCAAAAGTAGAGAATATTTCTAGTACATGAATTTCAAGGTTTAATGCAAGCTGTAACATCAGATGAGAGAGTGGCTTCCTTTTGCCTCCAGGAGCAAATACAGTGTTCTGTTTGGCACTCAAAGCCCTTCCAAACCTACCCCCCTCCTATCTTTCCAGTGTTCTTACACCTTACTTCCAAACATGTGCTCTTTGATTCAAGGATACTGGCTTCCTGTCTGTTTCAAAAACACTCTATCTCTAGGCTCCAGGCACTTTCCCTGGCTGTCCCCACACCTGGAATGCTCTGCATCCTACTATGACTACTGACATTCCCGGCTTCCTGTGAGATCCATCTAAAATCCCTCCTTCTACAGGAAACCTTCCCTAATCCTTCTTAATTCCAATTTTTTTCCTCCTTTAATTATTTCCCTTTTATAGCTTGCTGTGTGTATATTTTCTTGCATATTGTCTTCCCAATTAGATTGTAAGGTCCTTGAGGGCAAGAGCTGTTTTTTGCCTCTTTTTGTATCCCCAGGACTTAGCTACATAGTAGGCACATGATAAATGTTTATTGATTGATTATCAGATCCCAAGCTACCATGATTGGGACCCTTGTTGTTGTGTTTGTTCTTCGTTCTCAAAGAGGATCACGACATTGGGAAGATGATGCCATGACTTGCAAGTGATTTGGATTTAAATGAGGGAGGGCTGTGTAAGGTCGCCAGCCTCACTTTCTCCTCCAGAGCCATCTGGGACCAGTGGCCAGGTAGTCATCAGGACAACTGGAGGTGGTTCAGAGTGCAATAGGAGACTGGGAGCCTAAAATCATTACAGCATCTGTAATCGTGGCCTTGGAAACCACTAGGTTGCATTAGAGTTAGCTCCATAAAGCAGACTTTAAATTGATGACTCTCCATTTGTCCTTGGTATTTGGGCTTATAATGACTGTCTAGCAAAGATAATGATCAAAGGAAACTTTGCTTACTTGCATGTCAAGATAAGCACTCATCTCTCCTTCCACTTCCTTAGTCCCTTTTGTCTGGACCTGTCATCCTGATCTATATCTCACCACTGGACCCAAATGGCTCTGGAGGAGAAAGTGAGGCTGGCGACCTTACACAGCCCTCCCTCATTTAAATCCAATTCACTTGCAAGTCATGGCATCATCTTCCCAATGTCGTGATCCTCTTTGAGAAGGAAGGACAAACAATAACAAAAAAGATCCTAATTTATTTCATTCTTATCCATGTACCAGTTGAGATCATGAGGCTTAGAGCTGGCAGGAAACTTGAAGATCATCTCTTCCAGCCTCTTCATTTCACATGCAGACCAAAGACATGCCCAAGGTCAAAAGAGTGGCAAGTCACAGAGCCAAGAATCCCACATCTGGTGAGATCCTATGGTTGAGTGGAAAGTTCACTGGAACAGAAGCAAAGAGAGCTGAAATTTAGAGCCAGTGCTGCCCAAGCTTTGTAATGTTGCTAAGCCACTTAACCTCTCAGTCTTAGTTTCCTAGTCTATAAAATGAAGGAAGAGAGGTTGGATCAGACAGGTATCAAAGAAAGACTTCTGAGGTATCCAGATTCATGGGATCATAGACTTAGATTTTGTAGCTAGAAAGGACTTTGGCGGTCATCTAGTCCAACATTTTTTCTTTTAACAAATGAGAAGCCAAGGCCCTTGGCATTTAAATAACTTGTCCAAGGTCGCCTCAGAGACAAGATTTGAACTCAGGTCCTTTGACTTTAGAGGCAGAGTTCTTTCCATTAGATCATGATTCTATGCTTTCAGGACATAGCCAGAGAAAAAGCAAACAACAGTGAAGTGATGTCTTCATTTCTATATTTCAGAGACCTTCATCTGAAAATGCAAAATAGAAATGTGAAGGGGTTTTCATTTTCATTTCCTCTGCATTTGTAATGACTCTGGCCCCCCTGTTGGCTAGTGTCTGCTAAGCAGGAAAAGGACAGGCATAGGCAAAAACCCTGGCTCCTGCTGTGCCCAATTAGATCACTGTTAATTTGAAGGGCCACCTCATTTAACCCAGGAAGGGAAAAAAAAAGAAAAGAAAACTATATTCATGCCAGGTCCAGGGCATTCACAGAGATTCACAAATAGCTGTTCACCTGCAGGTGAGACATATTTAAATAAATCTTTAAAGGAGAAACAGGAAAAAAAAGTCCTTACAAGTTGTATCTGGGAACCGATTTGCTCATCAGCCTGACCAAGGAGCCTAAGCTGTTGCAATGATAATAATGGCTAACATTTAGGTGGCACTTACTATGTACCTGACTGTTCTAAGCTCTTCATAATTATTATCTCGTTTGAACTGCATAACAACCCTGGGAGACAGGTACTATCGTCGTTCTCATTTCGTAGAAGAGAAAACTGAGGCAAATGGAGAATAAGTGACTTGTTCAGGGTCACACAGCTAAGAAATGTCCGGGCTGGATTTGAACTTAGATCTTCCTGATTCCGGGTCTAGTTCTCTATCCGCTATTCTACTTAGCTGCCAAAACTTCTCTTTTCGTATTGATATTTGTTCTTTCTCAGAAGCTGTTGGAAGGCAAATCCAGGAGGAAAGAGATCCAGTTTCTCAGAAACCAGATTTAATTCCCCTGATTTATACTCTCTCAGTATGTCTACTTAGTGACTGATAAACACCCTCTCCTCTCCCCTCCTCTGCTCTCCCCTCCTCTCCTGTCCCTTCTCTCCTCTCCCTCTCCCCTTCCCTCCCCCGCTTTTTCCTCTCCCCCCACTCCTTTCCTTTCCTCTTCTCTCCTCTCCTCTCCTCCCCCCTCACCTCACTTTCCAGTACAGCTCCCCTCCCCGTCTTTTTGTCTCTATCTGTCTTTTATTTGTCTCTGTGTCTCTGCCTCTGTCTCAGTCTGTTTCTATCTTTCTCTGTTTTTGTCTCTGTCTCTCAGTTTCGGTCTATCTGTCTGTCTGTCTCTGTCTCTGTCTCTCTCTCTCTCACACACATGCACATACACACACACACACTGACACACACACCCCTACCTAGAGGCCAGATCATGCCTTGTCACTCAGCGATGCTCTTTTTGCAGCTTGCAGAAAGATTTAATGAATTAATGATCTCAGACAGCTGTCCAAAGGCTGTAGCTTCTCTGCGCCTCTGTCTGCCTTTTCCAGGGATTCTCAGTCCTAATAACATTATCTCTTTCCTCTCCTTCTCTGTGTCTTCCTAGGAGACATCAGGGAAGCCACAAAGAGGAAATGGTTCCCCTCCTGCATACCTCTACAGAAAAAAATTAGAAGAGGTTTTAATGATGTGTTTCCCCACCTTCCCAAGCTGTTCAGTTGGTTCTTTCCTGGGATCCAGTCCTATCCTGGCTTCTGCTCTCCACATGAACCTCTTTCCCACATCCTTAATTCACTTAAGCCCCAGGTACTTTCTTTTCTTGAGTGACTGGGTCTCCTTCTGGCCCCTTCGTTTTACTGCTGCTATCCCCACCTCACCCCAGCCTGTAGCCTGGTCACTTTCTTTTTCTTCATTTTCCTTCTGTAACTACTTCTTTTCCTCCTAGAGCAGCCTGACTCCCATGGATCCCATCATTCAGTCGTGCTTTTTTTCAGTCCACAGTTGTTCCTTCTCTGTACTTTGCTGGTTTTTCTTGCTGTTCATCCTTTAGCTCCTCATTCTTTACATGGTTGACCACTAGCACTTGTCCCAGTGACCTGTCTCAGCCCATTTCTTTGGTATAACCTTCTCAGTCATCCTCTCCCCCAGTGGCTCCATCCTAGGGACCAGCAGGCTGTTCCATTGCTCTCCTCTGATCTTAGGTCATGGCAGTCTCTCTCCTCTGCTGCACATGAATTCAGACATTTGATATTACAGGCATTTACAGGGTTCATTTTGACCCCACCTTTCTGAGTCCTTTCTAGGAAAATATTACTTAGGTCTTCCAAGGTGAAAGGTTGCACTGCCCACACCAATGTGATTAATGAATGCCCTGCTCTTTCACTGAGAAAATGGACACCCAGTCTGGCATCAAATGGTTGTGTACTGGAGAATGGATGTCTCAGACTGATTCCTCCTGATCATTTCTGCTCTTGTCAACTCCAACTCAGAGCCTAGAGCCTAGATTGCTGTTTGGATAAATGGTCTCTGAATTTACACCAATAACAAACACCATTTCATGACCTACAATAGCAAGGAAGGGATGTCTTTCTATGCCTGGTGACCCTCAAGTTCCGAGGGTCCAAACAAGGCAGTTTGACCACATGCCCTGCTCTTGCCTTTTGCTTCTCCCAAAGGACTGACAGAAAAACATTCCAATTTTTTTTTCCTGGAAAAGCTTGATGTTTTGGAATTTTTTCCCCAGACTGTGTTCCTGCAAATCTTCTAAAGTAACTGAGGAAGAGGCAAATGCCTCCACTGAACTGATGGTGATTCCTACTGGACCCATGCACAGGCATACTCAATGGTATCTCTCTCTCTCTCTCTCTCTCTCTCTCTCTCTCTCTGTATCTCACTGCATCTCTGTGTGCCTCTCTCTGTCTCTTTTTTCCTCTGTGTGTCTCTCTGTGTTGTCTCTTTCTGATTTCTTCTTCTTTTCCTTCTTCTCTTTCTTCTCCTTCATCTTCTTCTCCTTCTTCCTTCTCCTTCCCCTTCTTCTCCTTCTTCCTTCTCCTTTTTCTTTTTCCTTCTTCTTCCTTCTCCTTCTTCTTCTCCTCTTTCTCCTCCTCCTCCTTTTTCTCCTTCTCCTTCTGCTTCCTTCTTCTTCTCTACCTTCTCCTTCTCTTTCTTCTCCTCCTCCTGCTTCTTCTTTCTCCTTTTTCTTCTCCCCCTTCTCCTTCTTCTCTTTCTCCTTATTCTCTTACTTCTCCTCCTTCTTCTTCTCCTTCTTCTCCTCCCCCTCCTTCTTCTCTTCCTTCTTCTCCTTCTCCTTCTTCTCCTCCTCTTTTTTCTCTTTCTCTTCTTCTTCCTTCTTCTCTTCTTCTTCTTCTCCTCCTTTTCCTTCTCCTTCCCCTTCTTTTCCTTCTCCTTCTTTCTCCTTCTTCTTCTTCTTTTTCTTTTTCCTTCCACTTCTCCTTCTCCTCTTCCTTCTCCTTCTTCTCCTCCTCCTCCTTCTTTTTCCTTTTTCTTCTCCCTCTTCTCTTTCTTCTCTTTCTCCTTCTTCTCTTCCTTCTCCTTCTTCTCCTACTTCTTCTCCTCTTCTCTTTCTTCTCTTCCTCTTCTTCCTTCTCCTCCTTTTCCTTCTTCTCCTCCTTTTCATTCTTCTTCTCCACTTTCTTCTTCTTCTTCTCCTCCTCTTCCTTCTTTTTCTCCTCCTCATTCTTCTTCCTCTCTCCCTCTCCCTCTCTCTTTTTCCTCTCTCTCCATTGTACTTCAGTCACACAATACCACTCTATTCTCTGATACATATGCCCTAGAATTAGTTTGCTATCAGAGACAGGAAAATGTCCTAACCACTCTCCTGAAGCCTGGGAACAATGATTTGGATGGCCACCAAAATGCAGTGTCTTCCCTGTAACACTGTTTTCTGTCAAGGTTCTTAACCCTGACATTGTTTAGATGGATCCCACAATGAGAATATTGCAGCTAAAATCATGTTGGTTACCTTACCTAGATGTCATGAGAAGATGACAGTTCCTGATTAGGGGTAAACATTATTTCAATTGATCTTGTGTGGTGTTTGTTTTGAGGTCTTCCAGCTAAGAAAGAGGACTAAAGAGTCTAAGGGTCTCCACTGTAACTTCAGTCATAGGTGGCTGATTGAGGTTAAGAAAGACTTTTTAAGACCACAGTGGTAACTAGAATTGAATATATTTCCTCTTGTGAATGGGCAACAGGGTTCAGAGTCCAAATGTCTGAATTTGAAGATATTTGGATTCATATATTTTCCAAATTGAACTATGCTCTTCCTTTTGCAAATTTGGGTTTAAAGTATGTGATTTTATACTTGCTCTCTTCAGTCTTTTGAAAGTCTTCAGTCTTCCAAAGCTTCATTGGAATGCCAGGAGGGCGACTGGTACTTTCAGAGTGACAGTTTAGAATAATTTTTGCACTTTTAAAATTTTTCTATTCCATTTTTAGTGAGAAAATATATGCAAAAATGGGGTAGAAGAAAATTATGTGAATAAATTCCAAACCCATAATCTCATTTGAGCTTTACAGTGACCCAGTGAAGAACAGAGGGCAGGTGGGTGGTGCAGCGGATACAGCACTACACCTGGACTCAGGAAAACTTGAATTCAAATCCTATCTCATACACTTATTGGTTTTGTGACCCAGGGCAAATCATGTAGCCCTGTTTTTCTCAGTTTCCTTATCTTTAAAATGAACTTGAGAAGGAAATAGCAAGCCATTACAGAATCTTTGCCAGGAAAACCCCAAATGTGATCACAAAGAATCAGGCATGACTGAAAACAACCGAAGAACAATAAATGCAGTATATACTATTATACCAATTTTTATACATGAAGAAATGAGACTTGATACATGTGCCCATAGATGAACTGGGAATAGTAAACTGATATCATTATCAATTGACTCTCTCTAACTTGACAGCCTCTTACATGCCCAGAAAGAGAATGGAATAAATATGGTCTGAACATATTCTGAACCCCAACCTTCATCTTTCATTTGCCTCCTCTTGGGTCTTGTTGTGATGCCTTGTTTGGAGTTCATCTGCAGTGTGACCTTGTCAATTGAACACTGGACTTAGAGGTAGGAAGAACTGGGTTTAAGTTCTGCCTTAGACATTTGTGTCCTGGATAAGTCACTTAACCACTCCATGCCTTAGTTTCCTAATTTGTAAAATAAAGGGCCTTGGTTTCCTAATGTATAAAATAAAGGAGTTCACCTCAAGATCAAAGATCATTTCTAACTTTTGGTCTATGTGTCTATCCTATACTTCTCAACTCTCCTACTCAGATACCCTGTTCTTGACCTTAGCATGTTTACACCGAGATTCTGAACCCTACCTTCAATCTCTCCAAACATCATCAAATTAATTTCTTGAAAGGACCCAACTTTTGCCGGAGTAAAGTCAGAGGGAATTGGTCAGTGTTCCTTTTAGTCTTAGTCTTGGCAAACAAATTTTCCATTATGGAGCTGTTTCTCTTTTTTGCTGCTCAAAAATCACTTACAGGATATTGTCTTTTCTACAGGAAACCACACTTATTTAGGAAATGAGCAAATGGACTTCCCCTCCCAGAAGTGTTAATACTTGAACATTTGTTAACTCAAATGAATATTTAATGGTGACATTTCAGGGATTAAGGATAGTTTATTGGGGGTATGGTTTCCTGAAGGAGGGTTAGATTTCTTGGCATGGCTCAAATTTTGATATGTATCACAAAGACCCTTATAACATAAGGGCCCAAGTTACCATTTGGAAAGTTTTCCTACTCCCTTGGTTCACAGCCCTAGGAAACTTGATACAGGATATGAATGGTAATGTCTAGTGTCCTCCCTAATAGAAAATGCAAAGTTCTACAATAAAGTGGAAAATTTCTTCTTTTTTAAAAAAATTTAAAAAAGGATGAAGCTGTTAGGCATGCCTTTCCAGGAACAGGAAAGAATAAAAGGGAAATGTAGTCAATGTAAAAAAAAAAAAAGATAACCTTAAAATTTATTTTAAAAACAACCCCCAAGTAACTTGTTCAGGATTACAGCAAGTAACTGAGGCAAGGGTTCAAATCAGGTCATCCTGAATTTTGCATGACCTGGAGTCTGTCTCTTCTGTCTCTTCTTCTCAGTTGCCCTGTTCTTATCCATAAAGTGAAAAAAATACTGGGTTTGGAGTTAGCAGACATAGGTTTTCAATCCAGCTATTCTACATATTGGCTATAGATTATTGGGCAAATAATTTAAGTTCTCCAGTTCTCAGTTTCTTCACATAGGAAATGAGGGAATTGAAATTAGTTGACCTTGAAGGTCCTTCCCATTCAGTCCTAAATCTATGATCCTGTGATCTCTTCCACTTTCCTCTTATTCCCTTCTTTACTCTGTCCCAGTCTCACCCATTGCTATATTTATCCCGACTGGACACTTTATTTTCCCTACTCAACTGGGAAAGGGAAGTGGAAGAAGGATAAATACTCCAGCACTTGCTGGGTATGAAAACATTTCCTGGACCATTGGGTTAGGCTCATACAAAACAGAGGAAACCTTACTCCTTTAGGGGCTGTATGTTCCTGTATAAGTCCTTTTCTCTTCCTGACCAGCCAGGGAATGAAAAGTCACCTGATGTAGTCATCGTTGACCTGAAGCATTGTGTTTTGATGAGCCTGTCTTTCTGAGCCTTACTTTCCAAATGGTTCCACAAAGTTTGGGTCTTGGTGAATGATGAAGTTGCCAAACCTTGACAAGCAACAGTTCGGACTTCAGATCTTGCCCCCTTTGGTGTCCCCATGTAGGCTGAAAACAGATCAAGAGATTGTCAGCAAGGGAACCCGGACCTATATTTCTGGTGTTCCCCAACTGTGTGCATGACTTTGGGCTGGCACTGATGACTATATAAATCTCTTTCTATATAAATCTCTCTTCCCTAAAAAGAATACACAGAATTTGGATGAAAGGCTGTAAGATTTTAGAAAGCTCAAATTACTATTATACCATTTAACAGGCTTAGCAATATAATTACTGATGAGCTTTGGTTGGATATTATGTCTTTCTGGAGTTGTCTGTTTACTGTTTTTTTCTCTCAATATTTAAATTTGTTTCTGTTTTCTGACCTTTCTTAACCAAATAAAGAACAACTCACATTTTTGTATTTCTCATTATCCCATTTTATCCTCCCCATAAACCTTTAAATGAGTAGTCTGAGTATTATTATCTCCACTTCACAGATAGAAGAACTGGAACTTAGAGTCAGATGAGATATTCAGGATCACCTATCACCACTGAAGATATTACTTGAACCCAGGGTCTTCTGACTCCAAGGCCAATAAGTTTTCCACTACATCATTTGGGTCTACAGAAACAATGTTTTCTGGATTTAGAGTCAGAATTCCTATGTTTGAAACCCACCTGTGCTTCTTAATATCTGAATAACTTTGAGCTAATGTCATTTCATAGAGCTGGAATGGACTTCAGATGTGGTCTAATACATCTTTTTTGTTTTATAGATGACATAAATGAGGCTCAGGGATGTTAACTGACTCATAAAGTCAAATCAGTAGTATGCATCAGAGAAGTGATTTGGACCCAGGTCCTATGTCTTCAAAGCAAGTAGCTTTTCTCTCTTATATTTCTAGGTCTCAGTTTCTCTGGCTGGAAAATCTAAGGTCTCTTCTAGCTCTTGATGTAGTGATTCTGTTTGTAGGTGTATGAACATGCATCATCCTGACACTCATCTATTGTTCTCTCTCTCTCTCCCTCCCTCCCTCCCTCCCTCCGTCTCTCTCTCTCTCTCTCTCTCTCTCTCTCTCTCTCTCTCTCTCTCTCTCTCTCTCTCTCTCTCTCTCTCTCTCTCTCTCTCTCTCCTGCAACTCTGAAATAAGAAGAACAGGGTACATTTCTGGACTCTGTGAAGAGAGAACAGAGGCAAAAATGAAATGTCTGAATATATCTTTCTACACGCTGTGACTGAGGGGATGAAGATTTACTTCCTTTCTTTTCTCCTACCTTCTCCCTTCCCTATCTCTCCTCCCACCCCCCGGCATTACTGGAGTTTCCACAGACACTCTAGCTTAGCGGAATGAATCCTGGACAAGTAGACATGGGTTTTGATCCTAACTCAAGAAGGCATTTCCTTCTCTGGTCCTCCATTTAGTCACTTGTAAAATGAAGGGAGGAACTCAGTAAGCCATGAGACCCACCACTCCAGTTTTAAAGAGGTTTGACTTTTCAGAGACTTTGTTTTTCTGCCTGCAGGTGGCACTGAGCTATGTTTGCAAAAGACAAACAAGGAAGTACTATAAGGGGAAGGAAGAAAACATAACAGAAGCCCACAAACCCAGAATGGGTACTGGTGGGTAGCACATATGCTGCAGAAATTTTGTCTGTTGCTCTGGCGGGGAGCAGAAATCACCAGAATGGAAAGCTCCCTTTGCCCCTTCAATATTTCTCCTGTCTCTGTTGATTTCTCTGAAAAATTCTTGGCCTGATGGTGTCTCATACCCTTTGGGTGGCATTCTTGCCTTTGGCACGGTGAATAGAAAATGGCCCGTAGGGAAGAAAAAAGCATCAATTGTTCCTGAAAGCGAAGACTCAAACCTCTTGGGATGAACATTTTAAATTAAGACTCAAAATATTCAATTTCTCTGTAACACGGCTGCAAATTGACATAAGTACTCCACCAAAAATGAGCCGACTGAAGCATCTTGAAACTTGTTTTGAATTACTTGGTGCATATTTTTAAGCATTATCAGAAGATTTTCACCCTGGTGAGCTAATAAACTGATAAAACATCTTTTTTGCTGGGTCAGTGTGTGGCTATCAGGATGGACCAGATTACTGGAGAGGAACAAGGCAATATATGAGGCAGGCACCATTCCGTTCCTGGGTCAATAGTGGTGTATTGTTATTGAGGGGTGGAATGCAGCCAGGGCATCTCAGGACGAGCAGACAATCTCCCCTGATGGAGTATTGATCTCGGGCTTGTCAGTTTCAATGGAATTGTGGAATGAGATGCTATAAAACAAAGCTGTATTTAGGTTTATAGGATTGTTGTCATATTGTTAATTCCTTTTCACATGTAGCGCTGTCCACCAGGCCTTCGAAAACATATGCTTCTCCTCTTATTAAAACGGAATCTTTGTGGAATTGCTGACAAAATCAGTTAACGGAACTCCATCAGAAGCTCACAGCCTGAAGGTCTCCTCTAATCACATTAAGAACCAAAAGAGTACACTTAGAGATAATATTCGGGCTATTTACTTGTCACCAAGACAATGTGTCCACTGTGTAAGGGCATCACTGCTACAAAGTATTCAAATGTTCGTTATATTAATCCAATTGAATCTAATATGAAAAAGAGAGGCATTTTAATTTTCAAATTAGATACAAAGCATGGTCCATGCATGGATGAGACTTTTGAGGTGGAACAGAATGAAATTAGAATCAAGTTTCATCTTGTTTCCTGCTATCCTATCAATTAAACTATTTCTAGAAGCCAGAAAAACAGCACAGATGGTGTTACACTGACTTTTATAGGGTAGTTTTCTACCCCTTAATGTAAGAGGAAATGATAATAGTAGGTAATACAATTTCTGTTATTACCCTCTTTGTTCTTTCTTAATGAACTCATGTCTCTCCTGCTGGATGTAACTTCCTGGATGCAGGAAGGAAAAGCAGTTCTTCCTTCGCGTAATTCACCCATATAAGTTCTATTTCCTTGTTCATTAGAATTAGTATAATTGGTGGGCAGATCAAAGCATGCACTAGAAATAATTTACCAGGATTTCAGCTAAGTATTTGATAGAATCCCTTTTACTCTCTTTGTAAATGTAATGGACAGATGAGGATTTGGGTAGATTCTGAATAAATAGAATGACCAGATCTAAAGAGTAGTGAACTTGGAGGAAAATCTGTCGTAGAATCCTCCAGGGATCTGTCTTCAACATAGTGGTTAGAGTTGGGAAACATGAGTTCTAACCCTGCCTCTGATAATGCCTAGCTATGAGACCCTGGGCAAGTCACTTTACCTTTCCCATCCTTGATGTTTCCATCAGCAAAATGAAGATAATAATGGCACCTACCTCACTGAGTTGTTGTGACTATCAAACAAAATAATATATGCAAAATACTTTGCAAAACTTAAAGCTCTATGGAAATAGTACCTATTATTATATTCTAAATAGTATCATAGATGAAGGCATAAGTTATATGCTTATGAAATTTACAAATGATATCAAACTAGGAGAAATAACTATATGTGATTATATATAATATTAATGTGTATATGTGTATGTATACACACACACATACACACACATACACACACACAGCAAGTAATTAGGCAAGGGTCCAACTTAGGTCTTCCTAAATCCAAATCCTCACTCTACTTTATGTCATGTGTTTTTTGACCTGGTATTATATTTATGTGTGTGTGTGTACATACATATACATATAAAATATACACACATATGTATATATACATATATATATACATGCATATGTGTGTGTACAGATAGGCAGCTAGACTGACAAATTAGGACAATGGGCTGAATTAAAGAAGATTGCATGTAAGGATAAGTATAAAGTCTTATACTTGGATTTACAGTCAATTGCACAAGTATAGGGTAGAGAAAACACATCTAGACCCCAAACAGCAGTACCAGCTCATTATGAGTCAACATTGAAGGGAAAATTAAACGTTATCAAGTAATTGTTCTCTTTATCTTGGTACTTTGTTAATTTGTGACTGAGAATCCCTCTCATTGATCCTCATCTTCCGTGACAGTATTACTGGAGATGACACAGGCAACTTAGCAATGGTAGAAAGAAGCCTACACAAGAATTTGGTGGACAGAAATGCTTATTCATTCTTTGTCTGCTCTATTACAGTCATAACATGCAGAACGAAGGAGACATTGATCCTCCCGAGTTCTGTTCTTGGTCAGAACATCCCTGGAGTAATGTGTTCAGTTCTAGTTACCTTATTTTAGGAAGGATATTGCCAAGACTATGAGTGTTCAAAATAGGGCAACCAGGATGATGAGCCACCTCAACAGTATGCCATATGCCAACTGTGGTTGCACACACTTGTAATTCTTGCTCCTAGGGAATTTGAGGCTGTTGGATTTTTTAAACTTGGAAGTTCTGAGATACTGATCAGGTGTCTTTAATAAATCCAGTCCCAATATGGTAAACTCATTAGAGAAGAGGACCACTAAGCCACCTATGGAGGGGTCAAAGGGACCTGGTCAGAAATGGAACAGAGTAGTTGGATCTGGTTTGTGATTGGTCACTGCACTGACCTCCTGGGCAATAAAGGGGGATCCAGTCTCTTTGCCTCCTGCTCCCCAAAATAATCATGCCATATGGACATTGGCTGAAAAAACACTGAATTTCTAAAAGATAATATTAGAGAGGACAGACTTGTTGCCTTAATTGTCACACACACACACATATATGTATATATATACACATATATATGTATACATACACACATACACACATATGCCTACATGTAGATAGACAGACAGACAGATAGATAGATAGATAGATAGATAGAAAGATAGATAGATAGATAGATAGACAGACAGATATATGGATTAAACTTATATTGCTTTGCTTCAGAGGGCTGAGCTAGGAACAGTGACTGGCAATCAAAAAGAGGCAAAATTCAGCTTGATGTAAAAAGGAAACGCCAAAGCAAACCACCTAGTTACTACAGCAATAGAAAAATGGAGTAGGCAGTGGGATGCCTTGCAGAATGATTCTTTCTTCTTCTGGTGGTCTCCCATCCAAAAATGAATTTGTTGTTGAGGATTGTATAGAGCGGATTTCTGTTCAGGTACCAGGTAAAGTAGATAACCTCTTTGGTTCCTCTGAATTTGGAGATTCAGTCATTCTCTGAGTCTGGAATTCTAACATACATAATCTAGTATCAGAAGTTTTTATTGTGGTTATAGGAAATTAAGATGGATTGAACCTATGATTCAGCATAATTTCACTAGGACAACTTTATAAATATGATAACTCTCATGTTTTGTTTGGAGGGTTTGGGGGAAAGTAATTTTCTCTAAAAATAATTGTCTAAAATAATTTCATTTTATGGACCTATACCATTAGAGATTAATTCTTTTGAATCAAACTTTGCCCTGTTACTTCAGTCTTCTTTCAAAATACAAATATTCCAAGGAATGGGTGCCACAGACTGCCTAACTGCTAGCGTTTGGGACATTATGTTTCAAATTCTGAATTGGACTCTTGGACAGGGTATGGTGGGGAAAGAATACTTGAAATTTGTAGCTCTCTCTCCCTCTTGAAATTGCTTAATATATAAATTATATTAAATATTTTATTTATTTTTTATGAGGAACTTTGAAAAAGAGTGGGAGAAAATTTCACTGAGAGGGACATGTGCGAAAGGAAATGATGGGGGAAGCAAGAGGGTCCTATGGAAACTGCTAATCTTTATATATCACTTTCAAATTTGCAAAATGCTTCCATAGACTATCTCATCTGAGCCTACCAAATAGGTTGTACGTACCCTAGTTATTATTACTTCTAGACTCTAATTTTGGAGTCAGTCAGTCAACACACATTTGATAAGTACTTATTATGAGGTAGACATTGTTCCAGGAACTGAGAATATGCAAAGAAAAGCAAAAACAGCGCCTGCTCTCAAGGAGGTCACATTCTAACTGAGGAGAGAGCATTTAAATAACTAGGTACATACGAAATATATACTGATATGAACAGTAATTTCAGAGAGCACTGTGAGGAAACACTTGTGGGAGACAGGTTAACTGACTTGATGATGGCCTCATAGCTTGTAAGTATGGAAGATGAGAATTAGCCCAAGTCTTTCTTCCTCTCAATCTAGCATGCGAAGCACTGTATCACATTGCTCCTCTGCTAAGAGATGAGTCTAGAACAAGAATGCAGAGTCAAAAAATCCTGTAGTGCTAAAGTGGGCTTCTTGTTTTACAAATGAGAAAAAACTAATTCCAGAAAGAGAAAGATAAATTTCTCCTTTTTCACAGTTTTGATAAGTCCTGCCTATTCCAATACATTTAAGGGTGGGTCCCTTAGAAATTCTATGATAACACCATACCTTTATCATTTTCCTTTTATACAGGTCAGGAATCCATTGAGTGTTACTATTTCAAGGTATAATAGACCTTAGCTCAATGGGGGCAGCTGTGTCAGAGGAGGTTTGTCATGATCACATGGGCGCATCAGCAAGATCTACCAAAAGTTGAAAAAATAAAAGATCAGAGCTTCAGAATTCCTAGTTGAGTCAGGTCCCAGAACTCCCCATATATTTGACTTTCTGTCTGCTATTGACATATGATCTCTGAATTCCTGCTCTGGCAACCTCTTTCATCTCAAAAATCACAAAACTTCAAAACCAGCTGAGACTTTGTAGGTCATCTGGTTGGCCATGTCTGACCATGAATCCTTTCTGCAGCATTACTGACAAGTGGTCATCCAGCATTTTATATTCCTTCGACAGCTTTGAGATCATGTTTTTTAAAACGTGGTTAAAAAAAATCATGTTATGACCTGCCTAGTGGTGATCGTCTTTCAAGTTAGGTTGCTGGTTAGATTGGCTTTTGGGCAATAGATATCCAAGAAGTGGCTTGACTGAGGCTTAACAATTTTTAAGATTGAAAGAATATTACCAGAGCTAATGATTTTCTGCCAGTGTCTAGTACAAGTCAGAATTACCTTCATGCTCTGATGGGACACTGAAGGAAGAAATTAGTACATCCAAATTTTGTTAAAAAATGTATTTTGACAAAATCAATCAGTGGCCTTATTGTGAGATATGCTTCTATAGTTATCTTTTCATTGATATCCTTTTTGTTTTGCACAAAGTATAAGTTCTTTAAGGACCTCATGCTTTTTTGTGATTCACGGTGCCTTGGGGGTAGAAGGTACAAGCTGCACATTTCATTTTTATTACTTATCTTGATGTTTTCTGAAACCACACATGAGAAAGCATTGTATTTTCATGGTTCTGATTGTGCCTTTCAAACAAGATGCCTAAGGAGTCCTCATTAAGATGGTGCAGTCAGCGTCGTTGTCTGGAAACATTGTCTCTGAGCAGAGAAGCAGGTCATTGGTTTATTGACTGAGTGTCTGTGGCAAAGACATTTGAAACAAGAATGGAAATTATGGTTTCAGATATTTTATTAAGGGAACATGGCTAGACATTTGGGTGAATGGGTCTTAAAGATGCATTTTATTTATTTATTTATTTTTCCCTAGGATGATGTGAATCTTTTCTTTTCTTTTTCTTTTTTTAATTAATTTATTTAACTTTTAACATCCATTTTCACAAAATTTTGGGTTCCAAATTTTCTCTCCATTTGTCCCCTCCCCCCCACAAAACACCAAGTATTCTAATTGCCCCTATCACCAATCTGCCCTCTCTTCTATCATCCCTCACCTTCCCATTGTCCCCATCTTCTCTTTTGTCCTGGAGGGCCAGATAACTTTCTATACCCCTTTACCTGTATTTCTTATTTCCTAGTAGCAAGAACAGAACTCGACTGTTGTTCCTAACACTTTGAGTTCCAACTTCTCTTCATCCTTCCCTCCCCACCCATTCCCTTTGGAAGGTGAGCAATTCAATATAGGCCATATCTGTGTAGTTTTGCAAATGACTTCCATAATAGTCATGTTGTGTAAGACTAACTATATTTCCCTCCATCCTATCCTGCCCCCCATTGCTTCTATTCTCTCTTTTGATCCTGTCCCTCCCCAAGAGTGTTGACCTCAAATTGCTCCCTCCTCCCCATGCCCTCCCTTCCATCATCCCCCCCACCCTGCTTATCCCCTTCTCCACCACTTTCCTGTACTGTAAGATAGGTTTTCATACCAAAATGAGTGTGCATTTTATTCCTTCCTTTAGTGGAATGTGATGAGAGTAAACTTCATGTTTTTCTCTCACCTCCCTTCTTTTTCCCTCCACTAAAAAGTCTTTTGCTTGCCTCTTTTATGAGAGATAATTTGCCCCATTCCATTTCTCCCTTTCTCCTCCCAATATATTTCTCTCTCACTGCTTGATTTCATTTTTTTAAGATATGATCCCATCCTATTCAATTCACTCTATGCTCTCTGTCTCTGTGTGTGTGTGTGTAATCCCACCCACTACCCAGATACTGAAAAGTTTCAAGAGTTACAAATATTTTCTTTCCATGTAGAAATGTAAACAGTTCAACTTTAGTAAGTCCCTTATGACTTCTCTTTGCTGTTTACCTTTTCATACTTCTCTTCATTCTTGTGTTTGAAAGTCAAATTTTCTTTTCAGCTCTGGTCTTTTCATCAAGAATGCTTGAAAGTCCCCAATTTAATTGAAAGACCATTTTTTCCCCTGAAGTATTATACTCAGTTTTGCTGGGTAGGTGATTTTTGGATTTAGTCCTAGTTCCTTTGACTTCTGGAATATCCTATTCCATGCCCTTCGATCCCTTAATGTGGAAGCTGCTAGATCTTGTGTTATCCTGATTGTATTTCCACAATACTTGAATTGTATCTTTCTAGATGCTTGTAATATTTTCTCCTTGACCTGGGAACTCTGGAATTTGGCCACAATGTTCCTAGGAGTTTCTCTTTTTGGATCTCTTTCAGGTGGTGATCTGTGGATTCCCTGAATACTTATTTTGCCCTCTGGTTCTAGAATCTCAGGGCAGTTTTTCTTGATAATTTCATGAAAGATGATGTCTAGGCTCTTCTTTTGATCATGGCTTTCAGGTAGTCCCATAATTTTTAAATTGTCTATCCTGGATCTATTTTCCAGGTCAGTTGTTTTTCCAATGAGATATTTCACATAATCTTCCATTTTTTCATTCTTTTGGTTTTGTTTTGTGATTTCTTGGTTTCTCATAAAGTCCTTAGCCTCCATCTGTTCCATTCTAATTTTGAAAGAACTATTTTCTTCAGTGAGCTTTTGAATCTCCTTTTCCATTTGGTTAATTCTGCTTTTTAAAGCATTCTTCTCCTTATTGGCTTTTTGAACCTCTTTTGCCAATTGAGTTAGCCTATTTTTCAAGCTGTTATTTTCTTCAGCATTTTTTTGGGTCTCCTTTAGCAAGGCGTGGACCTGTTTTTCATGCTTTTCTTGCATCTCTCTCATTTCTCTTCCCAGTTTTTCCTCCACCTCTCTAACTTGATTTTCAAAATCCTTTTTGAGCTCTTCCATGTTCTGAGCCCACAGTGTATTTGTTTTGGATGTGTGGGATACAGAAGCCTTGACTTCTGTGTCTTTCCCTGATGGTAAGCATTGTTCTTCCTCATCGGAAAGGAAGGGAGGAATTATCTGTTCACCAAGAAAGTAACCTTCTGTAGTCTTATCTTTTTTCCCTTTTCTGGGCATTTTTCCAGCCAGTGACTTGACTTCTGAGCTTTCTTTCCACACCCACCATGCTTCCAGATCCACCCAGCCAGTGCTTGGGGTCTGAGATTCAAATGCTGCTTCCCAGCCTCAGGGCTTTGGGCGGAGGCGGGGCTGCTATTCAATATGAGATCAAGTTCAGCTGCTTGGGTGGGGGCAGGGCTGCCTCATAGGGCTCAGTTCCCTCAGGGGGTTTATGCGGAGACCTTCAACAATGGATCCGAGCTCCTGCCTGCTCTGGGAGCCCCTGTCCACCGCTGCCCCCACTGCAGCCTCCCAAGGGGGCCTGAGTTATGGGGACACCCCACTCCCCTCTTGGCCACCCAAGAAGACTCTCTCACTGACCCTTGTCACCTGTGGTGGAGGGACCTGCCCGGCTGCTGGAGATTCTGTCCCTGAAGCCTGCTGGGATCTGCTCTTCTCGGTGCCCTGTGGCCAAGGCAGGGCTGGGCTCCGCTCTGGGTCCGGGGTGTGACGGACCTTTGGTGTCTGTTTTCAGGGCTCTCTGGGACAGAAATCTTGTCTGCTCCATTGTTCTGTGGCTTCTGCTGCTCCAAAATTTGTTGGGAGTTCTTCTTTACAGATATTTTATGGGCTGTGGGTTTGGAGCTAGCCTATGTGTGTCTTTCTATTCCACCATCTTGGCTCCTCCCCCAAAGATGTATTTTATTGATTTTCTTTAAAAATATTGTGATAACTATATTTCAATATGATCATTTTCTTTGGCAGTTTTGTGTATTCAAATCATTTTTCTGAGATGGAGTCCAGAGACTTCACCAGACTTCCCAAAGGTCCATGATACATACATAAAGAACTGCTGGATTAGATTCTCCATGAACTGAAGTTCAGACAAGGGAGAAATAAAAGGAGTGAGAGTAGGAAAGGGATCCATGAAGGAGATAGAATTTAATTGGCATTTAATGGGTGGACTGGGTTTTCATAGGTGGGGAGAAGAAAGAGAATGACAGGGAGAACAGCAGAGGCACAGGGGTCAGAATGAATGATTGAAGAACACTGATGAGTCTGGCCTGTGACACAGGAATCATGTTGGGGGACCCTTGGAAATTAGTCTGTCTGACTGGTATAGGATCTCTGATATCATTCATGTATAGAGAGCTTAAACAAGACATGTAATGGAAGTTTGCATTTGTTACACTGGGAAAGAAGGAACCACTGTCCATTTAAGAGCATTAAGGAATCATTTTCTAAAAATAGTGTCTTGGAAAGGATAATCTGTAAGCATCTTCCAGAATGGACCAGGGAGTGGGGGCAGAGAGCTAAGCTATGATGTTCTTTCAATGATTCACTCATGAGGTTATGAGAGCTTGGACTAGTCAGTGAACAAGCATTTATTAAATACTTATTATGTACCAAAGACTAGGTTAAGCATCAGGGACATAAAGGTAAAATATGATCTCTCCCCTCAGGTATCTCACATTCTAACAGAAGAGACCACATGTAAACAGTGTAAACAAAAAAGATATAGACAGAATTAATTGTAGATAATCAAGAGCAAAAGGGAATGTAGTGCAAGGGGTCAGGGAGAGGTCATCTGAAGTAACTGGGATGTTGAGTCTTGAAAGAAGCCACAGTAGCTTGTAGACAGCTACGATGGAAAGCATTCCAGATATAGGGGACAGCCAATAAAGAGACAATAGAAGGAGGAGTGGACCAGAAGAGACAGAAGAATCCTGGAAATTAGAGTCAGTTTCTTCTATGACTTCTGGAACTCCCATTACTTGAGCCTCTCTTGGGTCTGATTTACTCACTGACAAAATTAAGGGTTTGAACTCAATTATATGCCTCCTATTTAAAGCTTTCATGATCTCCCCAGAGTCTTTCAACTCCCCAATGGCTCATACTTATTTTGCATGTTTTTTATAGACATCCTGTATACAATTATATGTGTGCATTTTGTCTGCCTCAATAAAACAGGAAATTTTTCAAAATGGGGACTATTTCATTCACCTTTTTTATTTGAATCTTTAGCAACTCCCTCATTACCTGGATCCTACTAGACATCCAATAAATACTTGTTGATTGACTAATCTAGAGTCAGAAGTACTAGGTATAAGTCCTGACTGTCTCTCACTTCCTTGTGTGACTCTGAGCAAGTCACTTAATCTTGTTGAGTTTCAGTCAGTCAGTCAGCAAGCATTTATTAAGGGCTCACTGTGTCTGATACTGTGCTAAAGTTCTAAGGATGCAAAGAAAAAGCAAAAAAGTTCTTGTCCATTATTTTCTAATGGGAGAGAACTAACATGGACAAGTACAAGATATATAGAGAATAGATAAGAGCTGAACTTAGAGGGGATGCCTTGAGCAATCTGTGGGGAAGAGAAAGGGGAATCTGGGGAGGAAGGATCCAAGAGAGACCTCTTGCAGAAGATGGAATCTTAAAGGAAGGCAGAGATTCTAAGAGGAAGTGAGGAGGGAGAAATTCCAAGTATGAGAGGCAACTCTTGCAAAATTTGAATGGAAATGGAACAGCATCGAGACCACTATGAATAGACCCCAGAATTCATGGAAGAGAGTTGGAGTGGGAGCATCCAATGTGAGAAATAGGAAATAGTTCAATATGGTTGGAGTGTAGAGAGTGTGGAGGGATGGGGGGTATCAAGCAAACAGGAAAGGTAAGGAAGGGCCAGGTCAGGAAGGATGTGTGCATTTATTTAAATGCCCTCTTTTATCCTAGAGACAATAGGGAGCTACTTGAGTTTGTTGAGTAAAAAGAGAGCGTATGAGTGACAGTCCTAATTCTGGAGGTTCAGTCCCTTATGCATGGCTGACAGAAAAGACCTTAGGGAACTATTTGACCTACAAGGGATCAAATATATTATTTAAAAAGAATAGACTCATTTTTGTTTCTTTCATTTGAAATGATTGAGAAGAATTATTAGAGAATTATCATCCAGATCTGAGAATGCTATAAGAAGGTGGGAGAAACTTTTTAATTTTTGTTTATTGATTAGATGGGGAGAGAGGAAGAGTAGATTATACTTGATTCTCCATTGCTTACATTTGTGGGGATGGAATTCAGCCTGGATATTTCCAGGCAGGCAAATCTTGTTGAAAACTTGGCTGTGCTGTAGTAAAGTTATTTAGCATGTCTGTTATTATGGTTTCTTGAAGATGTCCTGTTTATTCCATCAGATTGAACCTTTTCACTTCAGCTCAATTAATGGATTTTTATTTTCCTCTTCAGTTCCCCCCTAGGGCTACGGTTTTATGATTAGCAGTGAACAAATGGAGAATGCCAGTGGATACTATTTGAAGGGCAAAACAGGGATGAATGAAAAGTAATTGTCCTGCAGAAAATAAACACAAGGGTTGATTTGCCCTCAACCCTTCACATTTGCTTATTAGAACTGCCATGATAAGGACAAGGAAGATAATATGAAAACCAAATTGTTATGGCAAGCACATTAAGGAATAATACAAGGATTTACTAGGGAAATATTTCTCACCTGGGAGGCCTTTGGAAACAGTAAAAATTAATAGAAAATGTTCTGTCAAATGGCATCAATTCCCCATGCATGGCCAGTCATTGGAAAAGTGTTCAATACAATTTGACAAGCATTAATTAAGCACCTACTGTAATACATGAAGTATGTGGCCAGGTGCTAGAGATACAAGGACAAAAGTGAAATGATTTCTCTTGTCAAAGAGCTTGTGTACTTCCGGAGGGGACAAAAGACACATATTAAGTACATTGACAATAATTACAAGGTAGCTGGGGTGATGATTGGGAGTTGGAAGACATGAGGGTCCATCAGGTCAAGGAAAGTTTCTTGTAAAAACGACATTGGAAAATAGCTTTAAGGGGAATTTGTGATTCTAGGAATCACAGTTGGTGAGGAGGTACATCCCAGACCAGAGGCATAGCCTGTGCAAAGACACTAAGACAGGACATGCCATGTTGAGTGTAAGAAATGTCAAGAAGTTTGCATCCTTCAGAGGGAAGCAAGTATAGCCAACTGGGTTCCACGCAACACATGCAAACTCATTTCCCTACCAACACAGAGATTAGTTTGGGAAACAAATCACATGGTACAAAGAAACACTGCAGTTATTTTGGATCTAGCCATTGTTTTAGATCACCCATGTGTGCTACTGTTCCAGGGATAAGTGAGAATATAAACCATGAATATCCCTGCACAGTTCTGAATCATAAAATACTATGGACTCACCACATGGAAGACAGAACTGAAACATTTATTCAGACATCAGAAAGCTAAATCCATCATACTCTATACACAATAATAATGCAGAGGACAACATAATTCCCAAGCCTTCCCCCTGCTAGGCTTCACACAAACTATCTCCATTAAACAAATCACAAGCTTCCATGTGACCTGGGCAGGTCACATGGACTTATTAATGTAATAGGAAAGATCTTAACATTTAAATTATCATTACACCACTCAGTGCAAAATAGAGTGCAGGGCCTGGAGTCAGGATGACCTGAGTTCAAATCCAGTCACAGAAAATTACTAGCTGTATGACCCTGGGTAAGTCACTTAACCCTGTTTGCCTCAGTTTCCTCATCTGTAAAATGAGCTGGAGAAGAAAATGGCAAATCACTCTAGTACCTTTGTTAAGAAAACCCTAAATGAGGTCATGAAAAGTTGGACACAATTGAAATGACTCAACAACAATAACAAATAAGAGATCCAGTACTCTATCCACTGAACCACTTGGTCATATCTATACCTACATCCTAATTCATATCTATATCTAAATCCAGATCTATATTTAATTAAAGGTAAAGTGCTTGACTATATAATCAGTTCTTTCTTAGAATCTATTACCCAAGTATGCCTCTTCTAAATTTACCTTTGGTGGTTATATATTCTAGAAGGTACTATGTCATATGATCTAATACCTTCTATACTTATCAAATTCCCAGCTATTTCCATCTTTCTCATCCCTAGAAATCACGAACAAGTCCTAGGCAGCCTACCTTTTAAAAATGTGGATATTATATATTTATATATTATGTTGTGGTTTAAGCTTTTTTTGCATAATAAACTTATGAAGTAAGTTATACAATTATTGTTATGGATTTATACATGATAATTATCATAATAATAATAATTTTAACAGTTATAGTCAACACTTTGATAGTATTATGCTATTTTAGACATCAGGAAACTGAGACTGAGAAGAGAAGTGAGTTACTCTGGGCTGCACAGCTAGTGTGTGTGAGGCAAGATACTATTGCAATTATTTCTGTCTCTAAGACTACAGATCCCTGCTATTCTTTCTTTTTTGGTGTCACTACTATTTTCCTTGTAACTCCAGGTCAAACACTGGAGTCACCCTTTACTCCTTCCTGTCCTTTATCCTATATATCTAGTCACCACCTCCCAACATTTCTACCTCTGTAATACCTCTCAAATTTATAACCTTGTAATCCCAACTATCCCTATTTAGTTAAGACTTTCAATACTTCTCACTAAGATTTTTATGGTTACTTACATAAAACTCTCCCCACTTCCAACCTCTTACCTCTGCAAGACATTCTAGATGTCAATAAAATTAGTTTTCTTGATTCATAGACATGATTGTATTTTTACATTATTCAAATGATTCTCCCTTCTCCAACAAATAAAAACTGATACTTATGTCCTGGCATTCAAAATCTCCAAAAATACAACATTTGCATATCTTTTAAAAATATTTTAAAAATTAAAGTCTTTTTTTTCTCCCACCAGTCTCCTTCCTCCCCAATGGAAAAGCAAATGAAGTCATTGTAATAAGTATTCACAGTTGAGTAAAACAAATACTCATATCAGCCATGTCCAAAGACATGGCTATCTATCTATCTATCTATCTATCTATCTATCTATCTATCTATCTATCTATCTATCTATCTATCTATCTATCTATCTACCTGTCTGTCTGTCTGTCTGTCTGTCTATCTATCTATCTATCTATCTATCTATCTATCTATCTATCTATCTATCTATCTATCTATCTATCTATCTATCTATCTATCTATTTACCTACCTATCTACCTGTCTGTCTGCCTGTCTGCCTTTCTGTCTGTCTGTCTGTCTGTCTGTCTATCTATCTATCTATCTATCTATCTATCTATCTATCTATCTATCTATCTATCTATCTATCTATCTATCTATCTATCTACCTATCTACCTGTCTGTCTGCTTGTCTGCCTTTCTGTCTGTCACTCTATCTGTCTATCTATCTATCTATCTATCTATCTATCTATCTATCTATCTATCTATCTATCTATCTGTCTGTCTGTCTGTCTGTCTGTCTGTCTGTCTGTCTGTCTGTCTGTCTGTCTGTCTGCCTATCTGCCTATCTATCTATCTATCTATCTATCTATCTATCTATCTATCTATCTATCTATCTATCTATCTATCTATCTATCTATGTATCTGTCTGTCTGTCTATCTATCTATCTATCTGTCTGTCTGTCTGTCTGTCTGTCGGTCTGTCTGTCTGTCTATCTGTCTATCTGTCTATCTATCTATCATCAGCATATAAATGTTCTGCTGGTTCTACTCGTTTCATGTTTCTCTGAAAGTATTCCTTTTGTTATTTATTTCATATGCCAAAATTTAGCTAGTCATTCCCTAAATGATGGGCACCCCTTTAGTTTCCAGTTATAAAACCTGTCTCAAAAAGCTACAGTCTCCTCATCCTTCCAGATTCAGTAATCAAATTCAAATTTGTATCATTTATTTTTGCACTTTTCTCATCCATTTGACTACATTTTATGTTTTTTTGAGTAAAGGTACCATGCATTTTCCTCCCAGGATCTAGCACAGTTCCCTGGACAGGCAGTTAATTCTTGTTGAATGACTGAATATAACATATGGAGGCAGCTTGATATAGTGAAAAGAGCCTTCAACTCTAAAATCAGAAGTTCTATATCCAAATGTGAGATTGAATAAGTTACCTCATCACTCTGGACCTCATTTTCTTTTTTCAGAAAAATGAGGATGATATCATAGTATAAATGTTTAAATGACTTTATATAAAATGTAATTATATTTATGGAACAAATATAATTAAGCAATAACTGATTTCTATTGTTTGTTAAAAGTATAGTATTACTATTATGAATTTTAGAACAAGATTTCAAGAAATAGAAACATGTAGGAACAATAAGGCGTTGTACTTTTGTTCATTAACTTTTAAATAGTCACAATTACTGCTTAATTTAACTCTATTTTTTTAACGAATCTGAGCGCATTTAGTTAATGAATCATTCTTTTATTATAGAGAACTCCCAGAGCCTATTTTTAGCTCTAGAACTTCCAGTTTCTTTAGTTTTCAAAATCCCTGAAAACTTTTTCTTTTTCATAGTTTTAAGTCTCCTGATAAATTATAATATTGCTTGTGGTTGTTTTCTACTAATTATAGGAATGTCCTCAGATTCCTCTGCTCCACTGCATTATTTTTCCATGAGAGAACTTTCTTTGTAAAAAAAATATAGAAAAAATAATCACAGTCATGTAAATGTTACATTACCCTGTCACTATATTTTTTCCAATTATATTTCTTTCTTAACATGACTTTTTACATGCTAACCTCACAGGCTTTATAGAGCTAAATAAAAAAATGCTCTTTATGAAATACTAAGGAAAACCAAACTCACATTTATTAAACATAAACTATATTAAGCAAGATGTTGTGACATTGTGAAAAATATAAAGATAGTTGACATACTGTCAGTCCTCAAGAAATGTAAACTTTAGTAACTTACCCATTCTAACATCTTATTTTCATTTGGTGTTCTCACACCACTTTCTTGGAGGGCTTATTTGCCTTCCCCATAGACTCCACAAATTATTTTCAAATACATTTACAAAAGAAGAGTGGCTTTCTTTCTACACATTTTTGTACCCTTAAATTTGTTTTTCTTTTACCCAGAGGACATCAGTGGAAGAAAATAAATGCAGGATGAGATAAACAGTATTTCCCCCAATAGACCAAAGAGAATAACTGATTTATCTGAATACTGATCCCAGAACTACATTTTTTTTTTTGCTTCTTTATGGAAAACAGAAATACTGCTAACTATTCAGTTTACTGACTTTCAAAAAGTCCCTTTGCTTAATTCCAGAGGAGTAAACAGACTGAATGAAATGAATTCTGAATAGCTCCTAATATTATAAGAATCCTACATTATTACAACTGTCTCTGCTGGTGAGAAGAAATATATTATTTTAATTCATTAAGATGGCAATAATTGGAAGCTTCAATCTTTTCAGGAAATGAAACAATTAAGAAATATTATCAGAAGCAAAGAGGATGCCTCTTCGGCTTAGGCAGCAATAGTGCCCTGGGCTAGTGTGAAAAGCTCATGCATTTGCTTTTTAAAAGAATCTGGCCACACATTGTCATTTCTCATATATTACAAAACAGGAGTCCTCCAGAATGGTGCAGGTTAGGAAGTGTTACCTTATTTTTCTGCTCTCCCATATTTACAAAAGACCAATTATTTAGTGCTTTTAGGTATACAGGGACAAGGACTTTTTTACTACCTGTCATGGAAAATTGGAAAAGTTCTGAGACTTCTCTTACTGTCATTCAGTCCTTTCATATATCATTAAGTCTTTAAGTTGTTCTGATGACATCTCTGCTTCTCAGGTGAATGTGTTGCCTGGCTGGCTAAATAAATGTGAACCTTGACAATAGGGTTTGTCTAAAAGAGTATCACATTATCAGCCTTAATAGCAGGTATGATCTACCAACAGAGGAGTTTAGGATATTACAAAATCAGCTTCATTTCCTCATTTTCCTTAATAGACCCAACCATGATACATGATATATTGATCTTAGAGACTTTGTGAAATCTCAAGTTTTTGGACTAATTGGGAAGATGTATGATAGTGTACAATGCAAACTCCTTGGGACTCCATGCAGAGCTTACATTTTTAGTAAGAAGCAGAGCAGTGGCTTTGTGGAATGCATGTGACTGATGCCGGTAGACTGAATGCCATAATTAGCTGTTATGTGGCTTTTATTTTACTTTCTTCAGGCCAGCCCTGGCCATGTCATTCCCCTCTCCCAGAAACTCCAGTAGCACTCCTTCGCCCTTGAGAGAAAATATAAACTCTGTTTGCCTTTTTAAAATCCTTCAGTCACACTGTGTTCTAACAAATCTACCCTATTTGCTCTCTCTCATCCATGACATTGTGGATTCCAGCTCCATGCTTTATACAACCTATGTCCTACACACATTATCTCTTCATCTCTACCTCATTACAGCCTTGGTTTCCTTCAAGTAGCAGATTATACAAGAAACCTATCCTGATCCCCTAATAATTGACAGTACCCTCTTCCCTGAAATTAATTTGTATTAACTTTGTATGTATTTTATAATTATTTTTCTATATATCTGTGTCATTTCTTCCCAATAGGATGTGAAGACAGAGGGTAGAGACTGTTTTTATTTATCATAGAATTCCTCATGGCTAGCATAATGCCTCACATGATAAATAATAGGCAATTAATTCTTACTTGTTGAATAAATGTCTCAGTTTCCCCTTATATGGAATGGGAATAATATTTGCCACTCTCTTAAAAAATAACTAAAATGATTATTGTAAAGCTCTTAGACTATATATAACAGATTCTAGTTTATAAATATGTATGATGGATTCCATTTTATAGACTGTATATGATAGATTCCATTTTATAAACTATATATGGTAGATTCAGTGTTATAGACTATATATCATATATGCTATCTTACAGAATATACATACATATATATATAATATTCAGATATTGCAAGAGATATTTTAGTTTTTTAGTGTCATCCGATTTTAGATAAGTGTAATAAAGATTCTTTCTCACTGAAAGAGGACACACCATATGGAAACAGCGGGCTTTCAGGAGATCTCTAAAGGAGGGATTGAATGACAAAGAAAAGGGATGGGGGCCATTGCAGATGTTTTAAGTCTGTTGTCCCAAGTCAACAAGGAGAGAATCATGAAAAGGAAAGCAGTGAAGCAGAGGAAGTAGATAAACATGAAGAGAGAGAGAGAGTGATGAGTAAGTCCACTGGCTTCCATGAGAGATATTCCTGTTCAATGAACTGTGGGGCCAGGTCTACCAGAAATATTGGAAATATGTAAAGTAGACAAAGGATTAACATAAAACCCCAGACTGCCCTAGATGGATTCTGATGTGTCCTGTGCCTGATAAATTTGGAGAGCATTTTCCTATTTTCCTTAATGTTTTTGCAAGTTCCATCTCATTTCTTGCTTTAATGAGGAAATTTTTTATGCCTAAACAAAATCCCTCTTGTTGAAATTCGTCTGTTACATCCAACTAGGTTCTCAGCTATGATCAGCTAGAAACAAGAGTTTAATTTTGATGGGGACTGTTAGAACCTGCAGTGAGATCTCCTTCACTTTATTGACTTAATGGCTTACCTAGGACTACAGAACACCTCCTTCTTTCAACTCTAGCCCTGTCTCTTGTATTATGTCAACAGCATGAAAAAAAAAAAAAAACAAAACAAAAGATGGATGACTAAACTCCTAAAGGGACTTGTTTGGAGAATGGTAAAATGCACAGAAATTGTTGTCTGGTCACACCTTTAGAGCATTTAGAAATCTACCTGGAAAGCTATGGAAGGAATATTTTGGGGGGAGGTAAAAATGGCTAATGGTAGGAAGATGACTGCCTCATTAAAGAGGGTTTGGGCTATTTTACGTTCTATTTCAGATCTCACCTTTTATCCTCTACTGCTGGAAAGGTTAGACATGACTAAGGAGACGGCTCTGAAAACTGGCTGGCTAACATTTATCTTCATACCACGGAGATGCAATGGAAAGAACCATGGTCTTAGAATTAAAGGATTTAGGTTGGCTCTTCCAATTATGACCTGCATGACCTTAGAGAGATAGGCCTTCTCTCTGGACTTGAATTTCCTTTCCATGAAAAAATGGATTTTTGTCTTTGTACCTTCATCCTCAGTGTCTTGCTAATTGAATTGGATTAATCTGGATGAGTGAGAGGCATAGAATCCCAGCATCCTGGGAACATAGATTTAAAGTGGAGCTTGAAGGGACTTCAGGTCCCATCTAGTTCTAACTTTTCATTTTCTTGATAAAGGAACTGATAACCAAAAAGGTCACATGATTTTTCCAAGGTCTCCCAAGTGTAAAGCATCAAGGGTAGAATTTGAACCAGTGTCCTAAACTCTAGAGTTAGGGGACCTTCAAGGTTATCACATCATCTCCTAGTTCTGCCATTTATGACCTATGTGACCTTGGGTAATCTCTTCTCTCAAATCCTTTCTTATAGATAAGCTGGGAGTTTAATATTTTAAAACCACTTCCAGTCAGTAAACAACAGTGAATAAGCATTTATTTACCCTTATTATGTGCAAGTTTATGTACTCTGTCCAGTTATGGAGGAAATTGGATCTTTTAACCTAGAGTAGGAAACACATAAAGAGAACACAAGTGGTATCTATAGGTAATCTATAGATGGTATCTATAGTTGAAAGGCTGCTATATGGAAGAGACAATGAACTTTTTCTGCTTGGCTCTAGAAGACAAAACTAACAAAAAAGAAGTTAAAGAAAATCATATTTTAGCTCATTTTAAAGAAAAGCTGTCCAATAATAAGAGCTATCTCAAAATTTAAGGATGATTCGGGTAGCAGTGATTCTTGACCCTTACTCCCTAACCCACATTCAAGATACAGTAAGAGGATTACTTTTGGGGACTGTTTTAGGGAGTTTTCTTATTCAGTTTTGAGTTGATTCTGATATCCTGACAGGAACATTTTAACTGAGATTCAATAATACTCTTACTTGTTGCTTCTGCGACCAGCTCCAGCAGGCTTTGTACTACATACAGCATCCTGCCCTTCAATAGTGGCTCAATAAATAATTATCCACTTGGCAGGTTATCTTTAGTTCTTTGATTGTTTTGAGTTACAAGGCACCCTTCTTTCTTCCAGTAGTGCATTTAATTGGGATGATTATGCAAGGTGACCAAACTAATGAGTCTAATTCCAAAGCTATTCATTACAATAATACTAGGTATGGGTATAATACCTAACATTTATATCCCACTTTAAAGGTTGCAAAGTACCTCATCTATTAGTTCATTTGATCCTTACAGCAACCCTCTTAGGTAGATGACATTATTATATATCAATATAATTATTATATTATTATATATCATATAATTTTATGTAATAATATATCATTATAATTATATTATATAATATTATAATTATAATATAATAATATAATAGTAAATATTACATTATATATCAATATAATATAAATAAATATACAAAATAATATATTATCATATGCCATCTATGCATTTTCTATTATATGCATAACCATATTATATGCTATATATAGTATCTCAATATCTATATATCAATATATACCCCCCCCATCTCTGTCTCTGTCTCTCTAGCTATCTATATGGGAACTGAGGCTGATGGAGTTTTGACTTACCCAGAATAACAACGGGTAACACATGTTGAAGGTGGGATTTGAATTCGTCTTTTAGAACCTGCATCTGACATTTTATGTAGTATGCCACCTAGCTGCCTTTGAAGCTCATGCGAACTAGTTTCTACCTCAGAGTTATTAATTGTACTTCATTCATGCATTTATTTGAAAATTCTGTGTCTTGAAATGTAAGAGATATTTATTGAAATAAATGTATTGAAATATTATTATCTGAAGCTAGCAGATTACTCTCTTAATTCTTCTAACAACGATTTAAGAAGAACACCAGACCAAGTAGTGATCATAAAATTAAAGAAGGCAAAAGGAATCATTTGTATGGCACAGTCCAGCATAGGAAGCCTCTGATTATAGAGGCATAAGGATACTGGAGAGAGGTTTGGTCAGGATGGCCCCACCTGTTGT